>NW_003303749.1:99719-223764 GCF_000142945.1 Phytophthora infestans T30-4 | reverse complement strand
GTACTTTTGGTCATCCGGTACCTCTGGCTAGAAGAGCCACCAAAGGTACAATACCCCCTGCTCCAGCGATGTCAAGACAATTTGGATCATTGTGCCAAGCGAGACTCCCTAATGCAAACGCGGCAAACCTTTTCTGCTTGTCAGTTCCAAATCGCAGAAGTGCAATAAGAGGTTCGATTGCGCCTGCTCGACCAATCTCGGCACGACTTCCGTCGTTATTGGCCAAGTTACCAAGCGCAAGAGCTGCGGAGCACTTCTCCTTGTCGGTTCCAGTTCCCAACAATGCTACGAGAGGCACAGTACCTCCTGCTCGAGCAATAGAATCACAGTGTGAATCGTCGTATGTGAGACCAGATAATACAACAGCCACGCTTTCTTTTTGCCTCTCTGTTCCACTTGTCAAAAGCGCCACCCTCTCGGGCAATTGCATCGCAAGTTTCAGCATCATTTGAGCAGCCTGCCAAAACAGCTGTTGCAGATAATTTTTGCTCGTCATTGCCAACATGGAGAAGTTCGACAAGAGGTTTGACGGCACCTTCGCGTTCAATCTCCTCGCAATGTTCCTTACGTTTCGCGAGTCCAGCTAGAACCGCAGCAGCTCTTTGTTTCTGTCCGGTAGTTCCGGTTTGAAGCAGGGCGACGAGTGGAGAGATAGCTCCTTGACTTGCAATCTCTGCACACTGCTTCTCATTTTTCACAAAATCGGCCAGTACATTCACAGCACTCTCTTTTTGTTCGTCAGTCCCGACAAGCAAAATTGAGACGAGTGACGCGACTGATGTCTCGTGCGCAATGGCCGAAAGGTTGGTGTAGCTGGAGCGCGTAATGGTTCCAAGCGCGCACCCTGCGCCATTCTTTTGTTGGGGGCTCCCTGTGCGCATCAGTGTCAAGAGTGGCGTAATAGCCCCTTTCCGCATGATCATATTGTGAGCTTCTTTGCTAAGTGCAAGGTTTCCAAGCGCATACGCTGCTCGATGCTTTTGCTCTGGCGTTCCGACTTGAACAAGTGCGACGAGGTATCGAATTGCATCTTTCCGCGCGATCTCGCTTCGAATATCTTCGTTGTTCAGAGCGAGATTGCCCATCGCTTTCGCTGTCCACATCTTCTGAGTGTCGTTGCCGTTTTGCAAGAGTGTTGCTAGTGACGGGACCAAACCAAACCACAACTTTTGGGTTTCTTGGCCACTTTCGACTGCTTCAGCATCTCGAAAATCATCGTTGTTTCCCTTCGCTGCGATGCAGGCACAGCGTAGCGCTGCTTTTTCATCTCCGTCATCAGAACTGTTTTGCAAAGCATCCGCCGCCGACAAATGGTGTTGTGATGGGACATCTTTGACACAATCACGGAGGGCGCTGACATCGGACGGGGCTACCTTTGCGTCTGAGCTTGCCGCCCAATGTAAGCATTCCAGTGCGTACAGTTGAGTAAAATACGTGCGGCCATTCCTGACCAAGTCTACCAGCACCTTAATTCCGTTCGCGTCGTAAAGCATCTGACGCTTCTCATCATTAACACAAGCTTGCAAGAGCATCAATAGAAGTATTTCTTTCTCGTCTGCTGACTTGCCGTCAAGTGATTTCAACAGATCCACAACGTCGACAGGTTCTGGTGAAAGTTCACTCTGAACAATAGCCGGATTTGATCCCGATAGCCTACTAAGTACCGGCACGAATTCAGCAGCTTGTGAAGCACCCATACGCTGTGTTGCTGCACGACATTTTAAGCA
This sequence comes from Phytophthora infestans T30-4, assembly GCF_000142945.1. Taxonomy (NCBI): domain Eukaryota; phylum Oomycota; class Peronosporomycetes; order Peronosporales; family Peronosporaceae; genus Phytophthora; species Phytophthora infestans. The sequence continues at coordinate 222,037 of NW_003303749.1, read as the reverse complement.
AATACTGGACCCATCAAAAATCGCCAAGTTGCAGGATTTACAGCTCGTGACTGGCGCGTGTGGATGAGAATCGGCCTCATCGTCAGCAACAACTTTAAGCTTTTCAAGTACTTGTTGAAGATTGATCCGACTTGCGGGGTCCTTTGACGTCATGGAGACTACTAGCTCCCACACACTGTCAGGCATAGCTTCGGGACGTCCAGGAATTCTGCCATTCCTAATATTGTCGCGAACATCATCATCACTGAGAAAAGCAAACGGGGGTTCATCGAGCACAGCTTCCATGATGCACATGGCAAAAGAGTACACATCGGAGGCGAAAGCTGCTCGCTCACTCAGACATTCTGGAGCACGCCAACGCAAGCCACCTGATATGTGGGTGGAAGTTCCTGCTGTCTTGGACATTGCTGCGGAGGTTCGAACAGCACTTAAGCCGAAGTCGGAAAGTTTTGTGTCGCGGTCTCCTTCTCTCGTCGGGGTCGTGTATCTTATGTAAGCCGGCGACGTAGGAGCTTAGACGTAAAAGTAAAGCAAATGTATTAACTTGTTTCTTGTTTCTGTTTCTTGAGCACTTCTGTTGAAAGAAGGAAAATCACGACTGAGAGCTTCCCTACCTGCTCTCCTACCTCCGAAAGTATCTCCTAATAGTCCCCATCCTGACCGACATCACTCTCAACTTCACTACCCTCCCACTGTCTGGATTCCTTGGTTCCACGTCAGACTTGGAACGAGGCCGTCTGAGTAGTAGAGACGGGATAGTCAGACGAGGCACTAAGCTTCTGCCGTGCACTAAACTGTCGGAAACACTCGTCCAGAATAGCCAGTCCTTCTGCCAGCCGTAAACCGTGACAATTCTCCCCGACTGACGCTCGGAGTCCTCGCCGAGCCTCGTTCCCTTCAGCATGTCCGGCGGTAGTGGTGGTCGTCGAATCCGGAACGACAGGTGTCGTTCCAATCGAAGCTCCGCTTGAATCCCTTTCCACAGAACGTTCCACTTCTCGGACTGCCACGCACAAGGTCGAGGCTGGCCTTCTCTCTCCCTTCCCGGCGCTCTTTCTTATTCCCGAGCTTAGTCCACCCTTGTTGAGCCGTTGAAATGCCAGATCGATCGACTCCACCTGCTTGCGAGGCCCAATAATACCTCGTAGCGTGACTATAGCAACCCAGCGTCAGCACCGACGCGTTCCAATAGAGACAAGCGATCGAGAATTCCAGCACCACGTCAACTAGTAACGAAACAAATGCGGCGCCCATCCATCCGCATAGTACGCCCTCCACGCCCTCATACAGCACGCGTGGCAAGTAGAACATGAGAGACATTAGCAGTTGCATCACGAGATAGACACCAGTTAGATATTCGCCCACACGATCAATCGAGGCAACCACAGCTTCAGCCATAGCCCTCAAGTAACGACAGGAAGACGTCCAGATAAGCTGCACCACATCAGGAACGAAGAGGCAGAACGAGTGATGCCACGCCTCGCACACGACCTAAGGCACAATCGTCCAAATATTCCAAATCGAGATTCGTAGTTCCGGAGTACCGCCATAGGAACGAGGAACAACAACGTGACCAAAATACACGCGTATTCCCCTGAGAGGCCAGTGCTTCGCGTTCGCGCCTCGGCACAGTAGTGACAAATCTGTCACTACAAGTGTACCAAAAGAACCAGATAGTAGTACAGCAATCCAGCGCACTAGCACCAAATGCCCATCCCCACGTTCCGTAAAGAAGTCGTGACAACCCCACGCCACGATGCCAGCCACAGCACAGCCCCACCATCGCTCCAGTCTCCCATCTCTGGGAACTGAACAGTCGGCGACACCACAACCCTTCCAGTGAAATCACTTCTCCAGCACTTCCGCCATTCTCAAATGACGCCGCTTAAGACTGAGAGATCCAGCCAGTGTTGTCCGTTAGCATCCTCGTCCCAACTGTCGTCACGAGTCACCCAAATCGTTATCTCTCACGTCGTTCCATTTTTGCACCCAGTCGCTAACGTCTTTTCTCCGACGTGTCCCTTCCGTCAGCCACTAACCTTTCGAGAGAAACTTATCCGTCAGCTTCCAACTATCCCAGCACCGAGCATTTCTCGACGGCAACAGCCTCTCTTTCGCCATGTCCAAGCGTCTGTCAGCAGCAGAGCGCACGCGTTTCAAGGCCTTCTTCGACGCAGCACTCGACTACGACGAACATGGAACGCCAGGCGACGACGCCAAGGCCATCAAGCGGGAGTTCTGGACCGAGTTACGAGGACACTTGGAAGGCAACGGCCTATCTACAGGTCTAGCGCATCTGGACCAACTCGTGGATGACTTGTTAGAGGAACGGTCTCCAGTTTCTCTGCACGGTCCCGTAGTCGCTATGCCTTCGCAGCCCGGAGTCTCAGCTCCAGCACCGTCGCCTGCCAAGTCGTCCACCGCTTCAGCCACTTGGTCTGCGAAGAAGACCACCCGTAGCAAGCGAAAAACCCGTAGCGGACCACCGCCTGTCAAGACGACCAAGAAACTACGCAGTAGTGACAAGCCTGCTCCGTCACCATCTCCACTCGTTCCGTCCGCGGAGTATAAGGCGTTGATCGACTTGAATCCTGACGCATCAGACTCCGTGAAGGCTGCCGTTTACTCGATCCTCGCCAAGACCGAAGCAGCGGGAAAGAAGCCTTGGTGTATCGCCTACCCGTGGACCGGACGACCTCAATGGTACAATCCTATCCGTTTCCGCGCTGTGTATCGTGCCCATTGGCGTTTCTGAATGATGCATCGGCGTGCCTTTTAAGAGTGGGCTCTGTACGCGCCTTTGGCATCGGAGACGGCGCAGAATAACCGCCGGAAGGCGAAGATGCGAGCTGTTCAAGCCCGAGTCGCCTTCATGAGCTTGTGCATTGAGACTTGGGGCTTCTATGCCTTTCTCACGCTCCTCGATAAGTGCCCGTTGATGTTCTGGATGGGCGGCCAGCCCGGCCGAGACAATAAGAAGACGCTGCACTACGATGGACCTCTAGCCGACGCTCTCACCTCCCTCGAAGACAAGGATCCGGAACGATACAAGGCCACGATCGCTAATGCACTGGAACCCGTGCAGATCGACGCCTACGGCTACCCAAGCATTCGCGCCCTCCTGGAGACGACGGAGGCTCTGGTCCCTACCGCTAAGCCGGCCAACCGGCTGTCCATGGTGGCTCTGACACGCGTTCGTCTCGACCTCCAATCGTTAGTGACGCCCAAGGACACGTGGGTAGGGTCGAAGAGTGACGAACCTTGGAGGACCCTCATCAGCGACGCTACCGTGAAGCAGACCCAGCTTACCGTCGCGACAGAGTTGAAGAATGGCACATATCAACTTCCCGAAGTCCGTGGTCCGACCAAGACGGAGGTCAAGCGTGCCGAATGGTCCGATCTCGAAGAGGAGGACGAAGACGAGACTAAAGCAGCCGATCCTGCCGCTGCTGTCGAGACCTCCACTGTTACCTACTCTAAGGGAGTCAACGCCGACGCTGACGACGGAGAAGATGGAGACGAAGAGGTTGAGGACGACGAAGAGGCCGAGGAGGACGAGGACGAAGAGGACGAAGACAACAAGGCGGAGGCTGACGACGAAGGAGACAACGAGAAAGCTGTTCCTGAGAAAGCTCCAGCCGCTAAAGAGAAAGCCACCAAGAAGTAGTCTTCCTGCTAACGCGAGTAGTAGTCGTCCGACTATCAGTTCGTTGCCTTTTCCTCTAACTCAGAATAATTTTGCGTCCCTAAACTTCTTATAGTTCCACAATCTTTAACAAATCACCATCGTTCCATCAATGTTAGACGCGCCGTTCCAAATCATTCGTTCCAACCTTGTCTCGCTCCAGATAATCTCGTCTCGTAACAGCTCTTCCAAATCGAAACCCAAAGTATCCATACTCATCTCGTTCTCATATGTAAAATGCAGCAATACAACCCAGTATCTTGAGATTCTCTCGTTTTCAAATACCGATTAGAGTGAAGTCATCACACTCCACTCGTTCCAACCGGTCAAGTGACCAGCTAGAACAACACATCCGCGTCGTCCCCGTCAGCGTTGGCTTCGACCAACCTGGCGCTCCGACGTAACTCCGGCAAACCCTTCTTCTTACGATCTGCATCTTCAAAGGTAGTGATTAACGTTCCGAACTCCGGAGCTAGAGCAGCTCGTGACAGCCAAAACGTCTCGTAGGTAGCTGTCAGTACCAGGTACTGAAGCTCACCCTTTTCCATTTTCTTCGCAAGAATATCCACAATAGGCGACGAGACACCAGCAAAAGCAGTCTCTTCACCTCCAATAGACAAACGTTCCACAAAACTCGATGGAGGTAGATCATCCTCCTGCAATGGTCCTGGTTCCGTACGCATGTCGCTTCCAGTCACGTTCTCTGTTGTCACGTTCTCATCAGTCACGTTCTCGGTAGTCACGTTCTCATCAGTTACGTTCTCGGTAGTCACGTTCTCGGTCGAACCTTCTGGAATATCACCAGCGAACGGTCGACTCCAACGACCACGGAAGCGCTTCAACCGATTCACATTCACCGTAACAACCTTGTCAGGATGTCTGGGTATCGCAATCTTGTAGGCGTTCTCCCCGACGTGGCCTACAATACGGTACGGACTGTGCCAAGAGAACGCCAACTTCTTCGTCTTATTTTCACCGACTTTCGCTCTGAAATACTGATAGACCCAAACGGGATCCCCCACTTCATATGTGACCTTGACTTGCTTACCCAAACGCTGCTCGTGCCGATTTAGTAGCTGTCGTTCCACTAGACGCCTTGAGTCACGTAACGACAAGTACAATTTCCTCCTGTACGCAGCAACCTCGTTGCTTTTCCAGTCTAATCCAGTGTTGAGAAAGGCTAAGTCGATAGGTAGAACCGGGTCACGACCATATAAACTGAAGAAAGGAGTGTCTCCCAGACCCTCGTGATACGCAGTCCGGTATGCCAACAAGACCCGAGGCAAATAAATGTCCCAATCGGTCTGGGTCTCATTCACAAACATCTTAAGCATCCCCAACAATGTTCCGTTAAATCGCTCCACTAGTCCTTGAGTTTGAGGATGATAGGCCGCTCCAAATAACTTCTTGATCCCTAGTGTCTGATATAGTGATCGTGCCAAATCAGACGTGAAGTTCGTTCCTCGGTCACTAAGCAATCGTTCTGGAACGCCATGTCTGCAAATTACACCCTCGATCATAGCATCGACGAAAGAGATCGTGTCCAGTGACGCAACCGCGAAAGCTTCAGCCCATCTCGTAAAGTAGTCCACAAACACCAAGATATACTTATTTCCACGCGGTGTGACAACCAGTGGACCAACAGCGTCCACTACTAGCAACGAGAACGGTCCCGATAGTTCCTGGACAGGCATTCTTTGCATAAGACCAGCCCGCCAAGGCCTTCGACCTTTACCACCACTGCAACTAGAACACTCTTTCACGTATTCAACCACGTCCTTTCGCCAACCGTGCCAGTAAGCATGGCGTCTCACCTTATCCAACTTTTTAGTCTTTCCCAAATGAGCCGAGAAAATATCAGCGTGACAATAGTGCAAAACGGTCTCGATAAACGGTAATGGAACGACCGGAACGGTCACGGTCCGAGCAGGACCGGCACGATCCCCCAAATGCACACGGCGCATGAGGACCTCGTTCTTCATCAAATGATGCGGAGACATCTTCAGGACTGTCACTCTTAGTTGCGGATCCAAAGCAAGAGCACCGTCTTTCAGGACCGCCTTCATAGCACGCATCCACGGTACTCGTTCCTGTTCCTCCATGAACTTACCATAGTCCAACCCAAAGACATCGACAGCAGACGGTAGTGTAGATGGAGCACCCGCTTGCAGTTCTTCTTCCTGCTCTTCCTGGGTGAGTTCCCCACTAGAGACAACACCGTCTGTTGTCTCCCCGACTGGAACTGAACCGTCCGTCTCGTTCCAGTTCTCGGTCTGCTCCACAAGGATCGTTCCATTCTTGTCCGGAGGATCGTTCCGATCCTCGTTCAAGAGATCCTTCATCGAAATGGCACTAATAATCCCCTTGTCAGGACGATGATGAAGTCTCGATAGTCCATCCGCATGACCCATTTACGTCCCAGGTTTGTGATACACTTTAAACCTCAGCTGCGATAGTTCCGCGGCCCATCGTGCCAATTTAGCATTGGACGTCCTCGTGCTGTCACTAAAGATCCACGTGAGGGCTTGATGATCCGTAAACAAGTCGAATTCACCGTGATCAAGATAACACTTAAACTTCCGAGTTGCCCAAACAATTCCCCAGCATTCGTTTTCCGTCGTTCCACTAGTCTTGTTGACCCAGTTCCGCTGTGAACCTACCAACATCTTGCTAGCGTAAGCCACCGCTCGGTCACGTTTGTCAACTTCTTGCATCAGGCAAGCACCCACGGCCAAATGAGACGAATCAACGTAGAGCTCAAACCGTTTCTTGAAGTTAGGATATACCAGTATCGGAGGCTTCATCAAGGCCCGTTTCAGTTGATGGAACGCCACTTCACAATCATCGTTCCATTTGAAGTCAACTTCCTTCTGCTTCAGTCGTTCCAAAGGAGCGGCAATAGCAGCGAGCCCAGGTATGTACCGTCTGAAGTAACTGGTTAGTCCAAGGAAGGCACGGACCGTATGATGATCATGGGGTCTCTCGATGTTCATCACAGCCTTTGCCTTTTCGGGGTTCGGCAAGATTCCGGTAGGTGTCACGATGTGACCCAAGAACGCTACTTGGTCACGTCCCCAGTGACACTTCTTCATCTTCAGCTTAAACCCAGCCTCACGGAATCGTTCCAAAACCTGTCTCACCCGGATTAGATGGGTAGGAAAGTCATCACTAAACACCACGCAATCATCCAAGTAAACAAGGCACGTCCTCCACTTCAGATCGACCAGCACGTTCTCCATTAGACGTTCGAAAGCAGGAACGGCGTTACACAACCCAAAAGGCATAACAAGCCATTCGTAGAGTCCAAATTTACTCGTGAAAGCAGTCTTGTCGATACTGTCACGCTCCATTGGAACGTTCCAATATCCTGACGCGATGTCCATAGTAGAGAATAGCTAAGCGTCCCCAAGGACATCCAAAATGTCGTCAATTAAAGGCATAGGGTAGCTATCATTTATCGTGACAGCATTCAACTTCCGGTAATCGATGCAGAAACGGATTCCGCCGTCCGGTTTCCGAATCATTAGCACGGGACTAGCCCACGGGCTATTCGACGGTCGAATCAAGCCAAGTTCCAGGTATTCTTGAATCTCGGCCTCCATGACATCTCCTTCAGCCTTCGAGACTCGATACGGAGGTTGTTTTATGGGCGTACTCGTTCCAGTATCGATGCTGAACTTCAGAAGGTCCGTTCGTCCCGGTTTCTTGGACGTCTCGACGAATAAATCCTTCATATCCTTCAACATTTCCACGAAAAGTCTCCTTTGTTCAGCTCCAAGTGACGAATCATGGAAGTCCACTTTGAAATCATCGTCCTCATCGTTCTGCATAGCGGCAGCCATCTCTGCTTCGACGGTTCCTTCTTCAGTATTCTCGTTCCTTTCGGTAGCACTTATCACGGCACTAACTTCATCCGTCGTTCCACTTTGAACATTAACACCAAAAGCCGATTTTGGAACGAGGGTCACCGCAGCCACATACGCACCCGATGGGATTTCAACTTCTTCGGGTAACGCATTGCAGACTTCCACTAAGACCGTTCCATTCATCACCGTACACAAGGTTCAGGCAACTCGTAAGTTCTCGTCCGTTCCAGGAACGCCTTCGACCAAAACTGTGGAACGATCTTTCATCGTTCCCTGAACTTTAGACTTGACTATGGCTAAATGACCCGGCTTCAATTGCACAGTCGAGGTCACCGTGGCGGCATAAGTCTCTTCCACTCTCGTGACGCCCAGCGGGATCACATCTCCAGTTCCCTTCAGAGTCATCGTTTGATCCTCGAGATCGATAACGGCACGGAACGAGCGTAACGAGTCCGTTCCCAAAATGGCATCTACGAACAAGTGGTCGACCACTACGAACGGAAGCGTCATTTCCATCGTTCCAAGTGTCACAGGAAGGTTAATCACACCGCGTACGCGGATCGCATGCCCCGAAACACTATCCAAGCTTCCGCTATAGGGTTTGAGAGGTTCCGACGCCCTGCCGAGTCGTACCAGCACGCGCTGATTCACGAGACTCGCAATGGCCCCAGTATCCGCTAATATTTCCGACGGACAACAATCGATGTAGCCACCGGTCACAGCCTTCACGCCTCCAACACTGCAGATGACACGTTTCCCGGCCGGCACGACATCCGCTTCATCTTGAGGAGCGTCACCTTCACTCACAGCTCGCAGTCCAGGCGATCTCTGTGGCTTCGGAGCTCTTCGCGCATTGATCGAATAGACGTCCGGCAGTTCTCCGGCTATTTTCAGCCTCTCATCTTCCGACGATTCGATTGGAAGCTCAAATGTCACCTTTTTCTGTCGTTTTAGAGCAACGGCTGTTGCGATGGGTCCTTCTATTTTAGAAGCCCTTTCCTCCCTGTCGCGTTTCCTGTCACGTATAGATGAGGCTTCGTTCCAGAAATATTCTCGTCCCCAATCCATCGTCCGATGTTGAAGCGAGCGACTCATCGTTCCCCCATTGCTTTCCAGGTAGTCACGAAGATAATGGACGTCCAAGATGTCCCTGTTAGACTTGTCACGAAGCGGAGGAACTTCACTCTTCGCGTCGTTACGTCCCATCGAACCAGTTTCTTTCACGGGACAATTTTTCTCCTCGTTCCACTCCTGCTTGAGAAGCTCGTACACCCACTTGCGAATTTCGGAACGCCACCTAAATGGCAGCGGCGTTCCCACAGAGTGTTCAGCAGCCTTAACCTTAGTTCTCTCTAGGTCGACGCACACGTTCTGCACGAACTCGCGCTCTTCATCTTCTTCCTCCGACTTCACCTCTTCGCTCTCACTTTTCGTCACGGAACTTACAGGCAAAGTCGGTTTCTTCGTTCCATCGACTTCCTTGAAGTCCCTATTGGCACGCTTCGCCTCCGACGAATTCTTCAGCGTATTCTCGTACCAATCCAACCAGTATTCAGGCGTCCTCATCTCTCCTGAAGAGACTTCCTTCGTGCGTTCCAGCACTTCTTCCGATATTCCTAGCTGTACACTCATTTTCGCAAGTGACGGCTTCTCCTGTTTCTCAGCGTTCCGTTTCACTCGTGACAGAATCTTCTCGTCGTCCAAGGGAAACAGTCGCTCTTCCAATTCCTTGTCGTACTCCTCGGGTTCACTCTCCACTACCGGATCGTCACCGCGTTCGAGCATATCCAGCTCCTCGTCGGTAAACAAACGATCATATTGACTTGTAGAGTCCATCTTCTTAGTACGTTCCAAATCATTATCAGCTGTGGGAACGCCCGCCTCTTCCTGGGTTGCGTTCACCAATCCGATTACAGCTGCAAACTGATTTGCCCTGACGCTAACCGCGTCCTCCGTGTCCGATTCGAGTGCCTGTTCATACCGCGTAGAACTGTTGGACGGCACTTCAGCCTCCGTTCTCCTATTGCACTCCTCCTTGGTCTTCGACGCATCCTCGGAACGTTCCGTTGTCCCTTGATCGACGTCCTGTAACCAATTGGAACGATCCTTCGTTCCACTTTCCCAATCCAGCGTTACGGTGGAGCTTTCCGTTGCTCCTCCCGCGCACACAGTTCCACTTTCAGGTCTCTCCTTAGAAACCTCTACCTTCTCATTTTGCCTTGAATCAGTCCGTTCCGTTGGACTGATCGTTCCAATCCCAATATCCGCATTTTTGGTCGTCACGCTCGCAACGGGAACGTCACGAGCGCTTACTCCTCTAGTCACACCAGCCCCAGGAGCCCTCTCAAGTTCACCAGTTCCACTTAATCGTGAACCTTCATCTCCCTTTGTGTCGCCAACCTGGCAAGAGGAAAGAGCGACACTTCTTTCCCCTTCCTCCTGCCCCCTTCATGGTCGGGACGTTCCAGTTGGTGTAGACGTTCCAGAAGAGGTAGACGTCTCAGTCACGACAGTGCTCCTCGAGAGGCTACGCAGGTTCTCGACTTCTGGACAGTTTGTCACGCTATGACTCGGTTGTCGACAGAAGGCGCACTCCTGAGTACGACGATCTCCATATCGACCTCCACTCGTCCTCCTGGGCAAGTTACACTCCATAGAGTAGTGACTAAACTTGTGACAGCGATTACAATAGCCTCTCGCACGAGGGCACGTCTCACGACTGCATCCCTTACCCTCGCAACGACCACACACGACTTCACCTTCCGCAGTGCGAGTGTCAGGACCCATACGAATGCTCAGCGGTCCAAGTTCGGCACCAGTGCTCTCTTTTGGAACGCTAGCCGGTTTTGGAACGGGCGGAGCCACCGCACTTATATGCCCATGGCTCGTTCCAGAACTCTTCAGCACGTTCCGATTCAGTTGTTGCAACTCTTGTAGCACTTGTATGTCAGTCGCGGGTGCATTCTTCGTACTCGATTGCTTCGCTCCTTCCTCAGGAAATTCGTCGTCCTCTTCAACAGGCAAGTGAAGATTCTTGAACAACAGGATGCGACAGGCTTGCTCAATTGACCCGATCATGTTACCGTTCAACACTGCTCGCATCTGCTTGTTCCTTATTCCTTCAAGGAAGAACTCATACCTCATACGAGGGTCAGGCATGTTAAAAGCGTCACATATCGTCGAAAGTCGATCACCCCACTCTTCTACAGACTCGCCACGTTTCCTCGCGGCCGTTTTAAGACGGGCCCACGATTGAGTCGGAGTCAAGCAGATGAACCGGTTGTGAAATCCGGAACGAAGGAGCTCGAAGCTGTCGATCCTCGAATTGTACCACCATTCTTGACCCTTTTTGCCCTTCAAGCATTGTTCAAAAGCAGTCCAGCGCATTTGATCGTCCATGCCCATCATGCACTTCTCAAACGAGCGCCAGAACGCAGCAGCACGCTCACTCGTGGCCGTGTCCGAATAAAATGGAACGATCACTTTGACAGCGTTCCTCAATTCGTTCGGAATTCCAACAACAGGAACGTGACCTCGGGAGTAGTCTCGTGACTCGCGTTCTGCGTAACGATCAGCGGGTTTATCTGGATGAAAAGTCGCAGTCCTCGGATAGCGTTCCGGATTGAGCCCAACGTTCCCATGAAGACCCAGATTCTCACTGTAATTCGGGAACGATCCCACATTCGCTGGCTTCGTTCCCCAATTCGGAGCTCCCTCCGACCTCATTTCTGCAGACACAGAAGGTGTAGTCACAGGCGTAGGTGGGTACATAGGAGGCATCTCAATCGGATCCCAACCAGGCGGCAACATCGGAGCAAACGGATTTCGGAACGAGTTGGTTCGGGACGTTCCATACGTTCCTCCCCCATCGTTCTTTCTAGGCGTAGGAGCGGACACGTTATCGTACGCGTAGACAGGAGACATAGGTCTGCTCGTCCTAGGCGCAGTGGGCGACTGGTACACAGCCCTACCACCTCCAGGACTACGCATTTCACTCCTCGGCGACTCTAGCAGTCGATCCATCTCGGCGCTCGAGTACACCGGCGGCGTATTCGCCATTCTTGGTTCTTGATCCGTCAGCGGAGTGCGTGGCGCTCCCACGGACCCACTCGACACCGCAATCTGTTGCATCGCCTGACCGATGGTGTTGACTATCAAAGCTTGTAGTGCCGGGTCTACAGTGGTCGTCCCACCACTCACAGACTTCGTTCCGTCACTGGCGGAAGCCGTTCCAGCACTAGTAGGAGTCGTTCCACGACTAGCAGGCGCCGTTCCGTAGCTTGCAGACGTCGTCCCACGACTTGCCGTAGGAGTATAAGTTTGCGAAGTCGCCCTCGGCGCACCGTACCGTTCCACGTCGCTCTGCTGCTCAGCGCGAGAATTAGCCGTACCCCGAACGTTCGACCATGACGCAGGAGCATCGTTCTCATATCCTCTACGAGGATCCTCCTCACGCGAATACTCAGTCGACGCGGCAGGGGTCGCCTCGCGACTCGTTTCTTCCACGGGATCCAGAGACGGTCGTGACGGATCCAGCGAGAACGATACCCCTCGTCTCGTTCCAGAACTCGTCGTGTCGGTCTCACGCGTCTCCTTAGCCCGGGCCTGCTCCTCTCTAGGAGTCGGTCGATCAGCTAGAGTCCTAAAGAACTCTTGAAAGCTAGCCCTGCCCTGAGGCGTTCCCAGCATCGTCACGAACATCCTTCGATTCTCCTCAGCTCGAGGTGACGTGCCAAACAGGCCCTCGTCTTCATCCAGGTCGACTCGTTCCTCGTGACCTCCGGCAGCTCGTTCCGCCTGACCTTCAGCCGCTTCCCCTGTCTCACCTTGAGTCCTTGGCTCAGCTTCGCCGCCTTCACCTTCCGTGGCCGGAGCGTCAGCTACTTGCTCCTCATCTGCTTCAGCCAGGATCCGCGTGCGACGAAGCTCCTCATCCTCGATAGGATCGTTCCAATTTTGGAAGCTCATACCGTTCCCGCTTCCCTTTTCCTTCGCCTTAGTGCTTCGGTACTAAGGATCTCCAAGCGGCTCTCTCCGCTTTTACGTTCCTACGAAACTTGGCTAGAAGATATTCTGCTTCTCCACCAAATTGTCGCGGTCTCCTTCTCTCGTCGGGGTCGTGTATCTTATGTAAGCCGGCGACGTAGGAACTTAGACGTAAAAGTAAAGCAAATGTATTAACTTGTTTCTTGTTTCTGTTTCTTGAGCACTTCTGTTGAAAGAAGGAAAATCACTACTGAGAGTGCTCTCCTACCTACGAAGGTATCTCCAATAGTCCCCATCCGGACCGACATCATTCTCAACTTCACTATCCTCCCACTGTCTGGATTCCTTGGTTCCACGTCAGACTTGGAACGAGGCCGTCTGAGTAGTAGAGTCGGGATAGTCAGACGTGGCACCAAGCTTTTGCAGTGCACTAAACTGTCGGAAACACTCGTCCAAAATAGCCAGTCCTTCTGCCAGCCGTAGACCGTGACATTTGCCTGTCCATCGGCCCCAACAAGAACGTTATTGAGCTTAAGGTCGCCGTGAACCACTTTTTTTGTGAATGTAGTCCAACCCAAGCGCTGCTCCGTAGAGCAAGCGCCACATTCGTAGCTTGTTTACTGGACGGGAAAGGTATGCACTGAGGTCACCATGGGTCGCGTCTTCACAAACGATGAATGGTGGCGAGCTAACATGCGATGCTCCAAACATCTGTATGACATTTGGGTGGTTAAAGCTGTATCAGAGGTTCATCTCCGCTTCAATTTTCTATTTAGCACGACCATCGACGATCACATCGTCGACGAGGAAACACTTCACCACATTTTGTACCAGACCCCCACACACCATGATGCACGCTACCAAATGACCCACGGGCGAATGGTTCCTCTTCAAACTCGATATCGTCCGATGGGAAAAACCAGGGCGGTAGCTTTGCCACAGTCGTCTTGGATGCTCGAACGACTGTGGCCATCATAGACTTCATGAGGTGCATAGTTTCACTGGTCTGACCTCTACTCCATTTCATACTTGAGCATCATCATTGCCTCTAACTGCGCCCGCGTGTCTTGAAGTTCACGCAAAACCTCCACACTGTTCACGACAAGCGATGACATCACTTCTTGCTGCGCTTGTTGATCGATATCCCATTGCTGCTTCCATTCCATCATAGCTGCCGTGCCCGCGAGATTGAGAATTCGAAAGAGCATGTCAATCTCTTCGTAAATAAGAGCTAGTTGTCCAGACATGGCTTGGTGCTTGATCAGCCGTCTGAACAGTTTTTGGCTGCGATATTGTTCAAGGTAGCGCAAGTATTTGGCCACAACCTCCACGTACTTGGCTACCTTGTCGCTTGATGGGATCTCTCCTCTGGTTTCCATTTTCTGCAATTCGTCGAAGATGTCCTTTAAGCGAAGGTGAAGGCGTTTACACGCGATCTGACCTTCTTTCATCTCATTACACAGATCATAGATTTTGACGAGGACAGTCACGACGGATCCTGATCCAGGGATGAACATGTCAGCCACGAAACTCATAGTAAAATCGTTGTGTTGTTTCGTGGAGGTAGACCGTCTTCGCAAGTTTACGAGTGAAAGGAGGAGTTTACCAACCGATCAGAAAATTGTACTTAAAAATACATCAGCGTAGGAGGAGTGAGTTTCATACTGACGTATTTATATACTTATTGAGTTGGGGATGCTTTGAACGAAACCAGCGAAAGAGGATTCTAATGAAAGGATGTAATAATAACAGGACACAATCTCGTCCGTAGTGAAAGGGCTAAGCATTTTAGCCCTTTTATCTTTCACTACAGAGCGAGATTGAGCCCTTTCATAATAGTGGACGGCGAGATTGTGCTCTGTTTAACCCAACGAGTGAAACCCATTGTGAGTAGGTTAGAACACCCTTGGGACGAGCCGAACCCGAACCACGGATCTACTATTTTTTACATGGAAGGGACCTCTCAAAAATCAATAAACCAAACTATTAACCCCCCCCCAAAGCGAGCGGATTTCGTTGCGCCTATTTACCGAAACCCCATACACGTTATGGATAGTGGGTTACAATAGTAAGACCCAGCTATATTTTATCGTGTATTTAACAGAGTCGGTACAGCGCCCCACCCCTAGGGTCTTCATTTCTCGATATCGTGTATCAGGTATACTAACATGTCTGCACTGTACGCGATAACGCTGATATCGTGTCCTGAGTGAACAAAGACAACACAACATTTGTACAAAAACACATCTAGCGGGGAGTGACGGGTCATATTTTTGTCGATATTTAGAGAAGGATTCCACATGGCGATCTGCACAAAAAAACATATATTCAAATCAAATCATTTTTGAAGCCGGAACATGTGCTCTGACGACGATCTCACTAGATGCCGTCATCGTTGGTGTGTGGCCGCCATCCCGAACGACCCTGAGAGGAAACACTTCCGATTTCAGCTCTAGACTGCGACTCCGAGTCGCTGGCATCAGAGCCACCGTCACTTGCAGCGCGTGCGGGCTTCCGGGCTCGAATTTTGCGCTTGCGTCCTGATTGAGGGATCATAGTCCCATTTTTCCAGTGTTTATGCCAGATATCCCAGCACGAAGTAGGTTCGCCTTTGCTGCAATGCTTCACCTTGTTGCAGAGGAATACGCGTGCGGCTAACTCGTGTCTTGATGTTGTTTTCAGCTTACATTCAGCACAGTAGAATGTCGTTTCCCCTCCTCGAGACGTGGCAGCGCCTTTTAGCACCGAACAAACCTTGCACGCACGCTGCCTACGCTTTCTCGTCTTATCGGAGTTTCCTTTGCGCCACTCGTCGGCCTGTACAGGCATGTGCGCCGCTCGAGCTTGTCGTGCCCGCGTTGGCGTCGCGTGATGCCCGCGGTGGCGGAGAAGCTGCACCCAATCTTCCGGTAGCAACTGACAGAGCTGTAGATGAAGCGTCTTCAGAAAAGTCACGTGGGAAACCCTTGGCTTCCCGGTTGCCGCGCGATGGTAATTGTGCACGATAAAAGCATTGATGATAGCCATGTCTATCAGTCCCAGAAAGAGAGATTTGTAGTACTTCTTGTAGCGCCGAGCCAATTGCAGTGAATACCTAATAATACGTACAATACACGTTAAAACGATGACTTCAACGTGTATATACAGGATATGAATACTTGCCGTTGTAGACGTAGCTGGTCGTGAACGTCGACTCCGCCCATGAAAGTCTGATAGTCTTTAGCGATCCGTGGACACATCAACTCTGTCTGATCTCCAGCTACTGGATTCCTACGCACGATACGGTCTGGTACTGCACTTCCTCCAGCAGCAAGCAGATACACCGCTTGATTATCCCACCAACGGACGGCCTTGATCGATGGCACCTTTTGGAGGGTGGCTACGTCATACGCTCCTTTGACGATCTGTGCTGGTCGCTTCTTTGATTCCTTCCTGCCGTTTTTAGTCTTCTTTGGTAGAATTGCTTTGCACAGCCCCTTTCTGTTCGTCATTATTGTGACCAAACTGTAGAAGTTCATGGTCAGCAGCTGCATAGCCAGCACGACAGAGGTGTAAAACCTGTCGGTGACTATGAGACGTCGCTCAGTTGGTCCGTTGACGCCAAAGACTTGACGTAAGTTCCGTACGACTGCGGCAGGTCCCGATTTTTCATCACTCGGTGTGCTACTGTCTTGCATTTGTTGCTTTCCACAAAAGACTTCAAACCTGTAATATACACAATAGTTCAAAAGGTTTTAGCACGCCGAAGACACGATAAGGTAACTTTGAAACCAAAAAAAAAAGAGCGTGCCCGAAGGCACGCTCTTTTCCTTACCTAATACAGTACGCAGACTTGGAACAGCACAGCATAAAAAGCTTTGTGCCCCAGCGATGGGGCATGTCCTTCATGAAGATTCTCATCTTGTTGAACGGAGACGTGCACGGAAGCATCGCTTCGTCAAACGCCATTATTGGAGGTGGGATGAAACTGGCCTGAAATGTTTCTTGCAGCACGTCAATCACCGGGCGGAGTTTCCAAGCTCGATCGATATGCGCTCTTGCGTCAGCATTGCTGCTAAAGTGGAGATTCCGCGAGATATGATAGAAGCGATCTCTAGTCATAAATGCGTTAAAACAGCCACGAGGAATAGCACCTTCATCTGTAGTCTTCCAATGGTTATCAAACATCTCTTTGTTGGGAGCTATGGTTCTTGCAATAAGTAATCCAAGAAAAATAGCAATTTCTCGTCCTGAAATGTCCTTCGTGTTCAGCAGCTTAGTCTTTATGATATCCGGAGGTGAGACATGGAAATCAGGCCTTTTCAGCTTCCTATCTAGCTGCTTGGCGTGTAGACTCTCCACTCGCGCGTCCAGGTTCTCCATAAAGTAGTCGTTACTAGCACCCGCAATTCTTTCTAGTAAGTACGGCGGGACGAACTGAAAAAAATGCACCAATTGGGGTCTCGGCAGCGCTCAACGCTGCAGCAGTTGGTCCATCTTCACCGCGAAATAGATCCGGATAGTCAATATTTGCCCAATCATCGCGACGCATGTCGTAGGGTTCATCCATGTATGGGTAAGGCGTCTGATTGTGTACTGGAGACCACCCGTTCTCCTTCATGT
This sequence comes from Phytophthora infestans T30-4, assembly GCF_000142945.1. Classification (NCBI taxonomy): domain Eukaryota; phylum Oomycota; class Peronosporomycetes; order Peronosporales; family Peronosporaceae; genus Phytophthora; species Phytophthora infestans. Next base: position 204,898 of record NW_003303749.1, on the reverse strand, counting down.
CGGCTAAAACATCAGCCTTGAGGTTGCCACGTGCAATCTCGTGAACACCACCTACTGCTTCAAGTAGAGACGCATCAAATGGAAGCTCAGGTGGGACGACATCTTCATCTTCAATGCTGGGATCAGGCTCAGCGAGCTCCAGCTCTTCATCATCGTCGTACACAGAGAATCCTCCCCCCTCCTCGTCCGAATCAAGACTTGCAAAGACATACTTGTCATTGCCGGGCGTTACAATGTTAGGATCGTCTGTTAAAAATATACATGATAGTTGTTATTATCATGTATGTGTATCATGTATACAAAGGAATTGTATATCGTGTACATACACGTTTGAACCTACCAGATAAAGACGAACAGGAAAACGCAGCGTTCGATGCCGCGTCCACGCGATCGCCGTCTGCGGACTGTTGCACATTTGTGGGGCTTTGCGGAGAGTCGTTAGAGTCATCTGACTCATCAGAAGACCCAAACAGTTCATACAGATTGCGCCTTGAAGTGGTTGGCACAACTGGAAAAATACAACGTTGAAAAGAGTTAGCTACAACACCTTCGAATTGTATGGATGGCACAGTAAACGTACCGGGTCTGTCTGGACTTGACGAAAATAAAGCATCGATATCGTCGTCAGCTTCATGCGGCGAAGTAGTAATTAGCGGTGCACTGGAGTGAGATTGCATTGGAGAGCTGGGGTGCGTCTGTTGTCGTACTGGGGTGGTTGAGAGTGGCTCTTCACGCACTGTACTAACTGCATAATACACGATAGTGTTAGACAGGTACGGTGTAATGTACAGGCGTTGTAAAATATACCTGTTGGAGGTGTAGTAGCGTCATCAGGTGGAGTGGCTCCATCGTCTTGCCTCGAGGATGCGTGTGTGGCGTCGTCGGTCTGTCGTTCATCTTCCTTTTGCCTCGCAAGCTCATCTATACACGCGTCAACGGTTAGGCTCAAGTTTTCAATACATCATTAGAATAAACAACTTACCAAGGTCTAGTCGATCCAAATACGACATCAGCTCCTTCTCCCCTACAAAGAAGTCTATTCCGCGGACGTCTGTCTTGCTTTTACCGGGCTTCAGATAGGTGTGGTCATTTGAGAGGCCTGTAGGAGGCTTGGAAGACCAGCCTTCTTGCCGTAGCTCCTTCCACCGGGCCCGAAAACCCGACATCTGACTGGGAGCCGGAGTTTTCTGAAATGAGCGCCAAAATGAGTGGCGTTGAAAATCCCTGCAGTTTCTTATATTGATTTGGCGTGAACCACATATCGCTGAGTTTCCTCTAAATTTTTATTTTATGAAAAATTGTGCAATGCACCGCCTGCGCACACCGCACCAGGAAGGATGGGGATCAGGCTTCACATACCTATCCCTCTTTGGCTTAGCGTTTGTATGACCGTATACAAAAACAGGGTGAAAACTAGCATGCACCATTTACCGTGTATTATACAGGATAAGCCCTTCCTACGAAACGTGTATAATACAGGTTAAAAGGGCGAGAACCTGATTCGTTCCGGAATTTTTTGCCTCTCATTGGCTAGCATATTCAATTTTAATTAGTTAAAACGTTTATGGCAACCAATGATTAGACCCTGAACGCCGTAACTTCAACACCCTAGTGCTTCACCACAATGGATGACCTGCCGATCATCGAGCTGCCGGAGCACTACCGCATCGACGGCGAAAAGCTGGCGATGGCGCTCGCTCATGTGTCGCTGCAGGCGAACAGCATCGCTGAGCATCAAGCCAAGCTCCAGCAGCGACAGTCGCTCCATGAAGAAGAGGAGCAGCGATTTATCGAGCAGCGCGTCGCAGCCGCGCGTGAGGAGGCAGAAGTCCGGTGCCAGGCCCTTTTTCTTGCCATCCAGCAGGCCTACGGTGACCCAACGACACTAGAGCTTCGCGTCGACGGGCGCGTCCAAGATGTCCTCCAGCAACTACAACACGGGGCTCAAGAACAAGCTTGAGCTATAGCCGAGACTCAAATGGCCGATCAGGCAGCGCTACATCAACTCATGGAGCGGCGCATGGACGTTGCTCTCCAGCTGATTGAGCAGAAGGTCAGCCTACGCACCGATCGTCACATTCAGGACATGCGTGAAGACATGTACAAGCGACCATTTCCAGGTAGTCGTTCGGCGCTCGGACGACAACGCGCTGGCGCTCGTGCGAGGAGAGCTGAAAACCCGACGTGCGGACCACCACGACGCCGTCACACGGTCAGAAGCACGGGTTGTCGAGTTAGTCCATGGGATCTTGAACCAGTTTGACTGTGCTACAAGGATCCGTCAAGAGCAGGAGCGTCGCTTGTCGAGCGATTTCGCGTATGAGAGCTGGTGTATAGGTGGGTCCAGTGTGCAAACGAAGAGTACCTGCGATGTATGCTGTAAACAAAATCTGTTCCTGCTCGCCGCGTTTAATATTGTAATATTATTACGAGCTAGTCGGAGTCTTACAGTGACGGTATGAGCGGGCAACCCCTCACGCTCCTGACTCAACCTATGCGACCGTGAACAGAAGGAATCCGCGGGAGGCAACAAATACATGAGTTAATGCTGTTCAGTTTTCCGATTTGTTGCTGGGAAATCTATTCTTCTGGTGACAAACATGAGCTAGCACTTAAGCAACACCCTACTGTACGTGTGCAACACGACATTCAATAGAAGTTTAGAAATTCAAGGAAATGCAAATTGTAATTCAAATGAATGTAGGCAAGTTTTCCTACTTAAAGCAGTCACCGAACGACCGCCGGAAGAATAAAATGGTTGGTGAAACTTCGTACTCTACGGTTAAGAGGTTCGTCGCCTCACCGTGACACTCCAACGTGACACTCCAGCTTACAGCAGCAAACCAGCCATCCATCCAAGCAGCCACAAGCCTGTTGCAGTGAGCGTGAAAAGAGGTGCTGCACCCGATGAGTCACCGGTGTTTGCCGAGCCGGTACCGGTCGGAGTAGCCGAAGTTGGTGCAGACGTCGGTGCCGTTGTAGGTGCTGTTGTTGGAGCCGTTGGCGGAGCAGCAGTGGCTGGGGCAACAGTTGGCGGCGTGGGGACATTGAACGCGTAGTACCTGACACTTCCGACGCATTGGTGTGAAGACAGCTGCTCTTTTGTCAGCAACGTTGTAAAAGGCGTTGCGTCCTTGCACTCCCTTTCTTCGTACGTAAGCATTGACACGGATCCGTCGGTGGCCAATGTGACCGAGAAACTCGACCCACCGTCAATGCCTTTGTGGCACTTCGTGTCTGCAATGTATGCCATGACGCCTTCCATTATGCCACATGACGTTCCGTCCTTGAAAACTTCCACGACAACGAACGGAGCAGAGCTACCAAAAGTTTTCTTTGCTGCCGCAATGTAGTCGTTGCCGCACGAGTACGAGATTGAGCGATCTCCAAAATCAAAGCAGCCGGCGTCCACACAAGCGAACTGGCTGGTCAAAGTCATCTGTGTCGGTGCCGTGCAAGATTTGCTGTCAGAAATGGCAATCGAAGACCAAGCCATGCCAGTCGCACCAACACCGTACACCTTCGTGTCGGAAACGCATGATCGTGCGGTGCCATCAGCTCCATTTACAGTAAACAGTGTACCCGCTGCTTCACAGACCGCGTCCGTGAAAATTTGGACGCTCGCAGATCCATCGGGCTTTCGCGTCGCACGGTAGCTCTTCGCCGAATCCGTCTTGTGGCACTTCCCATCTGCCAAGTATGTGGTGATTCCGGACAGTTCCGCGGCAGCGCAAGATTGTCCAGCGTTATATGTTTCCACAATCACAAAAGGGTTCGACCCGAACGCAGCAACCATGTCATCCTTGTACGTCAGGGTAGAACTGCATGTCGTTCCTGTGTATGGCGCTGACTGACCGGTGCACGTCGATGTCGCTGCACACGCATCCACACCGACCACAGCTGCCGTGACCAGCAACGGCAGGCCCGACTTGCAGGAGTTCGAGTTCGTTTCGTACTTTGTAGTAGAAGTCAAGTATAGCGGAGTAGCACCGGCACCGTACACTTTAGTGTCAATGATACCATTGGCGTTCGATGCGCACGAGTTTGCTGTCTGCTGAGTAGACACAGTAAACAGCGATCCTGTCGTGCCACAGATAGTGTCGGTGTAGGATTGGACAGACGCGGAGCCGTCGGCCTTCCGAGTCGCGCGGTAACTAGTCGTTGAGTCCGTCTTGTGGCATTTTCCATCCGCCAGGTATGTCGTGACCCCGGAAAGTTTGTCGGTGGCACAGGACTGCCCAGCTGTGTACTTCTCCACGATCAAATACGGATTCGAGCCAAACGCAGCAGCCATGTCGTCCTTGTACGTCAATGTAGAGCTGCACGACGTTCCGGTGAAAGGCACAGCTTGAGTGGCACAAGTCGATGTCGATGTACACGCATCCACAACAGTGACACTAGAAGTGACCAGCGACGGAAGACCAGACTTGCATGAGTTTCCATTCGTCTCGAAGTTCATCGTTGACGTCAAATAGAGCGGCGTGGCGCCTCCTCCATATACCTTCGTGTCAACTAATCCATTCGCATCCGCAGCGCACGAGTTCGACGTCTGCGCGGCCGTCACAGTCACCAGGGTTCCCGCCGTGCCACACGTCCCATCCGTGTACGGCTGGATCGTTGCGGAACCATCCGCCTTCCTCGTCGCGCGATAACTAGTCGCCGAACCAGTCTTGTGGCACATGCCATCCGCCAGGTACGTCGTGATGCCAGATAGCTTCTCGACAGCGCAAGACTGCCCAGCTGTATACTTCTCCACGATCAAATACGGATTTGAACCAAACGCAGCAGCCATATCATCCTTGTACGCCAGTGTTGAGCCACACTTGGTTCCTGTGTAAGGCGCTGCTTGTCCTGTGCAGGTTGTCGTGGCAAGGCACCCACCCACATCCGCCTTCACCGTGACAACTTGCGTCGGCAAGCCCGACTGGCAGCTGTTCGTGTTCGTGTCGAAGTAAAAAGTCGACGAATAAACCTTCGCTGTTTTACCGCTGCCATACACTTTTGTGTCAGCAATTCCACCGCCATCGGCCGCGCACGAGTTTGCGGTCTGCGCGGCGGTCACAGTCAATCGCGTTCCAGCTGCACCGCACACGGCGTCAGTGTATGACTGAATGATAGCAGATCCATCCGCGGATCGCGTCGCCGCGTAACTTGTCGACGCTCCAGACTTGTGGCAGCTTCCGTCTGCCAAGTACGTTGTGATGCCAGACAGATCCATTGCGGCGCACTTCTTCCCGGTGTTGTACTTCTCTACGATCACATATGGGCTTGAACTAAATGCTGTAGCCATGTCGTTTTGATATGAAGACACGGAGCTACACTTTGTAGACGTGTACGGCGCCGCATTGCCCGTACATACCTTGGTTGTAGTGCATGTCGTATCCACGTTAGCAACAGCCGTAGAGACTGACGAAGGAACCCCAGACGAGCACGAGGTCGAGTCGGAATCGTAGTTCACCGTAGAGGTCAAGTACAACGGTGTCGCACCGGCGCCGTACACTTTGGTGTCGGCAGTGCAGGCGTTCGTACCTCCCTGAGTAGCACTAATAGACGTCACTGTTTCACCTGAACCACATATCGCATCTGTGTATGTTTTAACAGACGCCGAAAAGTCCTCCTTTCGTGTCGCTCGGTAGCTCTTCAATGTGTCCGTTTTGTGACATTTACCGTCCGCCAAGTACGTAGTTATACCAGCCAACTCTGATACAGCGCAAGACTGTCCGGAATTGTACTTTTCCACAATCACGTACGGACTCGATCCGAATGCAGCAGCCACATCATTCTTGTACGATAGCGTTGAGCTGCACGACGTTCCCGTGTAAGGCGCAGCTTGGTTTGTACATTCCATTGTCGCCGAACACACATCAATAGCGACCACATTTGTTGCTATGAACGACGGTACACCGGATTTGCATGAATTCAGGTTCGTGTCGTAATTCACCGTTGAGCTCAGATACAGCGGTGTCGTGCCACCACCATAAACTCTCGTGTCCGACGAGCAGGCGTTGGATGTACCGTCCGAAGCGCTCACTGTTTGTAGGGACACTCCTGCGGTGCACACAGCATCCGTGAACGTCGTAATAGTGGCTGAATTGTCGGTATTACGGGTGGCACGATAACTTGTCGCCGATCCAGTCTTGTGGCACTTGCCATCCGCCAGGTACGTCGTGATGCCAGATTGCTTCTCGACAGCGCAAGACTGCCCAGCTGTGTACTTCTCCACGATCAAATACGGATTCGAACCAAATGCAGCAGCCATATCATCCTTGTACGCCAGTGTTGAGCCACACTTGGTTCCTGTGTACGGCGCCGCTTGTCCTGTGCAGGTTGTCGTGGCAGGGCACCCACCCACATCCGCCTTCACCGTGACAACTTGCGTCGGCAAGCCCGACTGGCAGCTGTTCGTGTTGGTGTCGAAGTAAAAAGTCGACGAATAAACCTTCTCCGTTTTACCGCTGCCATACACTTTCGTGTCAGCGATTCCACTGCCATCGGCCGCGCACGAGTTTGCGGTCTGCGCGGCGGTCACAGTCAATCGCGTTCCAACTGCACCGCACACGGCGTCAGTGTATGACTGAATGATAGCAGATCCATCCGCGGATCGCGTCGCCGCGTAACTTGTCGACGCTCCAGACTTGTGGCAGCTTCCGTCTGCCAAGTACGTTGTGATCCCAGACAGATCCATTGCGGCGCACTTCTTCCCGGTGTTGTATTTCTTGACAATCACGTATGGTTTCGAGATAAACGCAGCAGCCATGTCAGCCTTGTACGAGGACACAGTTCCACAACTGGTTCCTGTAAATGGAGCGGCTGACCCGGTGCAAGCAACCGAAGCGATACAGCTGTCGGTATTTCCGATCGCAGTTGACACGAATGCCGGGGCCCCCGACGTGCAAGTGTTCGCATCCGAATCATAGCTCACCGTAGAAGTTAAGAAAAATGGTGTTGAGCCGGCACCATACACCTTCGTATCAGAGAAGCACGAATGGTCGGTGCCTTGGGCGGCGGTCACAGTTAGCTGTGATCCGGCCGCTCCACACATCGCGTCCGAGTAGAGTTGAACAATTGCCGAGCCGTCCACCTTTCGTGTAGCGCGGTAGCTTGTCGACAAGTCCGTTTTGTGGCACTTGCCGTCCGCCAGGTAGGTCGTTACAGCGGAAAGCTCGCCCGCAGCACACGACTGACCGGAGTTGTATTTCTCCACGATCACGTACGGATTCGATCCGAACGCGCCAGCCATATCATCCTTGAATGTCAGTGTTGAACTGCACGATTTCCCCGTATACGGTGCACTTTGACTAGTACAATCGCTTGACGCAACGCATACAGCGAAATCCGCAACTGTCGTCGCCACATACGATGGTAGTCCCGACTTGCATGCGCTGGTATTCGCATCGTAGTTCGAAATGGAAGTCAAATACAACGGGGTTTTACCGGCGCCATACACCTTTGAGTCGGCGGTGCAGGCGTTGTTGGTTCCCTGGGGGGCTGTCACAGACGTCACAGTCTCTCCCGTGCCACAAATTGCGTCTGTGTAAATCTTGACTGTTGCCGAACCGTCCCCCTTCCGCGTCGCGCGGTAGCTTGTCGTTGCACTGGTTTTGTGGCATTTGCCGTTCGCTAAGTACGCCGTGATACCCGACAACTTATCAGCGGCGCAGGACTGTCCGGCTGTGTATTTCTCCACGATCAAGTACGGATTCGGTCCGAACGCAGCAGCCATATCATCCTTGTACGTCAGCGTTGAACTACATGATGTCCCCGTGTAAGGAGCACTTTGCCCTGTACAAATGCTGGACGGTACGCATACCGCAAAAGTCCCAACTGCTGTCGTCGCATAGGTAGGTAGTCCTAGCTTGCACGAGTTCGCATTCGTATCATAATTCACCGTAGAAATTAAATACAGCGGCGTCACACCTGCGCCATAAATCTTCGTGTCGGACGCACAGGCATTGGATGTGCCGTCTGTTGAGCTCACCGTCAGCAGTGAGCCTGCTGTGCCACACGTTGCGTCCGTGTATGGTTGAATTGCTGCCGAATTGTCCGCACTCCGGACCGCGCGGTAACTTGTAGTCGAGCTCAATTTATGGCACTTGCCGTCCGCCAAGTACGTTGTGATACCGGACAGCTTGTCTGCTGCGCAAGACTGTCCTGCCGTGTACTTCTCCACGATCACGTACGGATTCACGCCGAACGCAGCAATCATGTCATCCTTGTACGTTAGGGTAGAGCTACACGACGTTCCGGTGTAGGGCGCCGCTTGACCAGTGCAAGTCGTAGTAGCCGAGCACGCATCCACAGGGACGACGGTTGACGTCACCAACGAGGGTGAGCCGGATTTACAAGTGTTTGTAGTCGTGTCGTAGTTCATCGTGGAGCTCAAATACAGCGGCGTCGTACCGGCACCAAATACCTTCGTGTCACTGGTGCATCCGTTGTTGGTTCCCTGGGAAGCGGTCACCGCGGTAACAGTCTCACCCGTACCACACACTGCGTCCGTGTACGTTTTGATAGAAATTGAATTATCAGCGCTACGCGTCACGCGGTAGCTCGCTGTCGAACTCGATTTGTGGCACTTGCCGTCCGCTAAGTACGTTGTGATACCGGACAGCTTGTCTGCTGCGCAAGACTGACCTGCCGTGTACTTCTCCACAATCACGTACGGATTCACGCCGAACGCAGCAATCATGTCGTCCTTGTACGTTAGGGTAGAGCTACACGACGTTCCGGTGTAGGGTGCGGCTTGACCAGTGCAAGTCGTAGTAGCCGAGCACGCATCCACAGGGACGACGGTTGACGTCACCAACGAGGGTAAGCCGGATTTACACGTGTTTGTAGTCGTGTCGTAATTCACCGTGGAGCTCAAATACAGCGGCGTCGTACCGGCGCCAAACACCTTTGTGTCAGCGTAGCATCCGTTGTTGGTTCCCTGAGAAACGGTCACCGCGGTAACAGTCTCACCCGTACCACACACTGCGTCTGTGTACGTTTTAATTGACGCTGAATTGTCCGCACTCCGGGTCGCACGGTAGCTCGCTGTCGCACCCGTTTTGTGGCACTTGCCGTCCGCCAAGTACGTTGTAATACCGGACAGCTTGTCTACTGCGCAAGCCTTTCCGGTGTTATACTTTTGCAAAATAATGTACGGGTTCACACCAAACGCAGCTGCCATGTCGTTTTGATAAGACACAGCAGAGCTACACTTGGTACCTGTAAACGGAGCCGCAACTCCCGTGCAACCAGAAGTTGTCGAACACGTAGTGTCAACATTGGCAACCGCAGTCGAGACAAATGATGGAACACCAGACGAGCAGGTGTTCGCTGTCGTATCATAATTCATCGTAGTCGTCAGGTACAGAGGAGTCGCGTTGTCACCATAAAACTTAGAGTCGGAGACGCATGTGTGAGCAGCGCCGTCAGCGGCGTTAATTGCGACCGTTGTTCCCAGCGTGCCACATACGGCGTCCGTGTAAGACAGGACGGTGGCTGAGCCATCTGCCTTTCGCGCCGCGCGGTAGCTCTTTGCAGCATCCGTCTTATGGCACTTACCGTCGGCCAGATACGCCGTGATACCTGACAGCTCAGCGTCGGCGCAAGACTTTCCGGTGTTGTACTTCTGTATGATTACATACGGGTTCAAACCGAATGCAGTAGTCATGTCGGTAAGATATGACGAAGCAGAGCTACACTTGGTACCCGTATACGGAGCCGCAACTCCCGTGCAACTAGAAGTAGTCGCACACGTAGTGTCGACATTAGCAACCGCAGTCGAGACAAGCGACGGAACACCAGACGAGCAAGTGTTCGCTGTCGTATCATAATTCATCGTAGACGTCAGGTACAGAGGAGTCGCGTTGTCACCATAAAACTTAGAGTCGGAGACGCATGTGTGAGCAGCGCCGTCAGCGGCGTTAACTGCGACCGTTGTTCCCAGCGTGCCACATGTGGCGTCCGTGTAAGACTGGACGGTGGCTGAACCATCTGCCTTTCGAGCCGCGCGGTAGCTCTTTGCAACGTCCGTCTTATGGCACTTGCCGTCGGCCAGATACGCCGTGATACCTGACAGCTCAGCGTCGGCGCAAGTCTTTCCAGTGTTGTACTTCTGTATGATTACATACGGGTTCAAACCGAATGCAGCGGCCATGTCGGTAAGATATGACGAAGCAGAGCTACACTTGGTACCCGTGTACGGAGCCGCAACTCCTGTGCAACTAGAAGTAGTCGCACACGTAGTGTCAACATTAGCAACCGCAGTTGAGACAAACGACGGAGCCCCAGACGAGCAAGTATTCGCTGTCGTATCATAGTTCATCGTCGACGTCAGGTACAGTGGAGTCGTGCCGGCACCGTACACCTTTGTGCTGGCAGTACAGGCGTTGGACGTTCCCTGAGTGTCACTCACAGTGGTGGTCACCTCTCCCGCGCCACACACCGCGTCCGTGTATGTCTTGATAATTGCCGACTTGTCGGCTTTGCGAGTCGCGCGATAGCTCTTCGATGTGTCTGTCTTGTGGCACTTGCCATCCGCCAAATAAGCTGTGATGCTTGTAATATCAGTGTCTGCAGCACAAGTTGATGAAGAGTACGACTCAACAACCACGTATGGATTGGACCCGAAGAGCGCTGGGAGATCGGTTTGAATGAAAGAGCCCGAGGTAGTACCATCCGTAGTGGGGCAAGTAATAGCTGGAAACAGGGAGCTACTAGACAGTGTCTCCGTGCACGTAGTGCTTGCTGCGCAATTATTACTCGGCACTGCCGTAACCAGTACTTGTTTTCCAGCTGCCGAACTGGTGCAATCACTGCCTGAAGTGTACACCACAGTTGCCTCCAGGTTGACAGTAGCTTGAGTCGTATCTGCAGCTGCTAATAAAAAAGCAGCCACGCTAAGGCTGCGAAGCCTGAAGGGCTTCATGACGGCTAGCAGCTTGATTTGTCAAAAGTGAGCAAGGTTTCGTTGTTCGAAGATTTCTCGAGTGTGGTCAGAACTCAGCAAGTTCGAGAATGAAGCGCATTATTGCTTGACTCCATGAAGCGACGCTTCTACAAGATCTCATGACGCCTTCCTGCCATTTGACAACTTAAACTCCAGCACCAATTTAAACTTTTTCTTTAAGTGCTAGACAAGAAACAGAGAAGTCGACCATTTTTTCTTCTTGGTTTGGTTTCACAATCGTGTTGCTCAATTGGGGCACCCTTGAACGCAACGGTCCTAAAGCGGTTGCGTCCCTTGGAGGAGAAGACTCTTCACAAAGATCTTTGTAGCTATATACATTGCAAAACCTCTGTTGATCCCACCAGCGGTAAAGTTGGTTATTAGTGCGTTGTTTATTTTTGGTGCCTCATGGCGATGCGTGTTCATGAATGTGTGCTCTTGCTTGTTGTTACACTGAATAGATACAGGTAAAAATATTGCGCACTTGCAGGTGGAAACCATCGCCGCTGTTTCTCCAAGCCAGAAATAAAGTACATGACATGCAGAATTAACATGAACGATCTCGTTCCCATAACGCCGCTCCTTAGCTACAGCTATACGAGAATAACTGGAACTACCATCTCACAACCAGCAGTGAGCCTCGTTGTTAAGAAGCTTAATTTAATAATGAAGCTTGCATCATCGTAATTACGAAGCCTTCTTCCGAAGAAACTTCGCGCTGCGTCCGTAGCGCTCCGTTGATTAGCAGACTCCCGTAACATTCGTCAGTGCATGTCTAAGTCGTCGCTGATTGGGCGGGAATGAGAACGAAGATGCTGCTTACTTAATCCAAGTCAGGCGATTTACACCTGAGGTCAATATGCACCCCCATCCCGAAAGTTACATCAACTCAATTCACTCAAGAGTGTGCGCTCAACAGACCCAGGTCCATGTCAAAGGAGGGTTTCCTGTTGCTTCACGACGAGGGCCGCCGCAGCCACATCTACTACTGCGTGCTGGGCGAAGGCAAGCTGCAGTTCTACAACAAACGTGACCGCGGCGTGATGGTCCGAGAGGTCGTCCTCTCACGCTCGAGACTCAAGGTACGAGGGATCCCGGACGTGGACGGCCGCGGTTGCCCCTACAGTTTCTCCGTCAGGCTACAGCGGTCAAGGATCCGAGACGGCAGGGTTCTGGTGTATGGTACTCCCGTGCTGCTGGTGATGAGCGCTCCAACATGGGGAGAGCGCAAGGCCTGGGGTAACGCCATCCACGCCTGGCAACGCAACTATTGGGGCGAACCTCAGCACAAGGCGCTGGGTCTGGCGCCCGACGAGCTGGAGGTGCTCTTTGAGACGCAGTTTAAAGCCTTGCAGATGGTGCTGCAGACTGCGGTGCCTGAGTCTATCAAGCAGGAGCGAGGGCGGCCAAAGAAACAGAGAGCCACGGCTGCGGCGGCAGCGGCTGCAACAGTGCCCAAGGTGCTGTTTGGGAGAGCACAGGCGGTGAAGAAGGTTGGCAATAAAGTGAGCAAGAAGTTGAGGGAGAAAGCGGTCACGTTCTCGCTACCGCCGATGGGGCTGAGCGTGTCCACATCTGTGCCGACGGTGTAATTGAGGGAGCGCTCGTGTCGGGGCTCTGGTAGAAAGGAAGTGGATGGATTTTTCTAATTTATACATGCTTTGTTAAAGTAAGATTGTGCTCGGGTCGTTCGTTACCAGTGCACGCAGTGGTATTTTCGCACTACTGTACAATTGTAACACTACCGGTACTAGGCGTAGGAGCGATCATGCGTGAGAAGAAGGCCGAATTAGAAAAGAGCGTGCTGGGGCTAGCTTAATTGTTGCTGGAAGAGAGATAGGCATCTTTTAAGAGCACTCATCGTTGGCCTTTGGTCGTCCAACTACCTATTGACAAGGAGTCTACAGTAGTGGTAACAAGGGGGACAGTATTTGCTAGCAAAATACCTTCAATTCCACACTGTCCACAATAAGCAAGTAGTATTAGGTCTCTTTATCCGACGTCTTAGCTTCCGCGTCTCGCTGTCTCTCCTGCTGCAGTGCCAACTGCAGGGCATTGTGGATCATGCGGCAGTCAGTCGTGTATGGGATCGAGTAGTCGACGAATGACCCTGTCACAACACAATAAAAGCAAAGTCACAGGTTAAATCTTCGCCAATAGGAGATCTCCTTCACACTTGAAACGAACCTAGAACGCCCAGTATGGCAAAGGGTTTGTAGGATTTCCGCTGGATGCTGAAGGGGATACCGACCAACACACCGGCAATGCAGCACTATTTACGCAGACAGCACTAAACAGGTTAGCTTCTAGGCCAGGACAGTAAGCTGCAAATATAGGTGAAATACCAGGATCTGTCGATTGATCATGCAGGACGTGAGCATCTGCTGGAGTTGGATCGAGTCCTCGTTGCCCTTCGGCTGCAAGCTCTCGTCGCTCTCCCGCTTAAGAAACATGGAGAACGAAGTATTTACAATTTCGTTGTGAGTCACACAATTGTTTTCATGTGCTCAACACCAAATACAAAAAAAGGACCGTAGATGACAGAAATTTTATCCCCTTTTTCATTTGTATGGCGCGGATTTTGTCATCTATGGTGCTACAATTTCAAATACCTACATGTACCGGTTTCTCTAACACGGATACGTTCTGTAGCATGACGATCGTCAGTGCGTGGCCTGGCTTCACGAAAACCGGGCCTCATTGTGGTCTCCATTAAGATGCAACTGGCACAAACACTTAATCATAACGTGCAGAACACGTCACAGCCTCGAGCTGTCATCCCAGTATACGAACCGATTGCCAAGCTTGAAGCATCATTGTGGAAATGCCGCACTGTGGGGATGTATCTATTGAATCACAGAAGATGTTTATAGAGAAGTCGATACGAGGCTCTATCAGATATTACGACGTCTGTGAGTTGGATGCTGCTGCGACTATCGAAGAAGACGCATCAACGGAAAGTATTTTGCGAGAACATGGAAGCGTGTCATTCCAAGTTCCGATCGTTCGATATCAAGGCCATCTCGGTCGTGTTCTCCAAGCTCGAAGAAATCATGATGGCCGACGCCGACACAGGATTCTTTGTGAGTCCGGCGATTTTGTGGGAGTCGGAGAAGTACAAAGCCACAGGCACGTTGCTCATGAACGACCGCATCGCACACGAAATCTACTTTATGGCCGAACGCGCTGTTGGGTCTGGAAACATTTTCTGTCAGCACCGATACATGTCGAGCTTTTATCCTGCGCCGTTCCGCTCCATTTCTACGCTTGAGCGTGATAAGACTACACTACCGAACCCTTCTCCTGCCAAGCTGAAATTTGAGCCTAGTGATCATTTACTCAACAACCACTCATGGAATCTCCGTACAGGGCATCAGGATTCCCCAATCATGTTTTGGAACAAGAAGAAGAAGCAACGCGCTACGCCAATTCTAGGGTCGTTCAAGTCGCTCAGTGATATCGGACCACCTCCATCTTACGGTGACAAGGAGCTGCCGCAGAGTTGGTGGAGGCTCAGTATTCTTTCTCGGATCAGCTGTCGGTACGGATTATCGAAAAACGGCGAGAAGAACTCGACACTTTGCGGCGATGTGGCTCAGGTTTTCCCCATCAAACAAGCGAACGAGAACGATGTGCCGTTGTTTTACCTGAACAGCGACTGAGTCTTGCATTTCAAGCCGGAACTTCAACCGGTGTATTACATGAAGGCTCGAATGGCTGACGTGTACCTTGGAGCCTTTGGTGAACGTCGGATGGAATGCCCGTTTGAGATGACTGGAGCTCAGTTTATCTGCAGCTGAAGCGAGGCACCTCAGAGGACGCCAGCGGTTGCATGAATGATTTCGTGATTATGTGGGAGAAAGTCGCTCAGGACTGCACAAGTGACCCACAGACTAAGGAAAGCAGGAATACCGCTACCGATGGGGTCGTAGACGAGCAGATGCACGAAATGAGAGAAGCTTATCGACAAGTTATCATCCCAAACGTGTAAGTCGAACAGAAAGAGATCTACTGTAGACGCATTTATTGGTTTATGTGTACTTCCAACTTCTTCCGGCCCTTCGTCGAGAACAGACCAGCGCGAGTGTTGCGTTTGCTTAATACGCGTACTGTGTCTTCACGGCCAGTTGGTAACTCGAGGGCGAGATGACAAACGCCGCCTCGACGTCTCGAGCGTTTTCTTGTTCCACTTTTGCTGATGCAATTACCAGTTTCCCAAAAATGAAAATGTGTCGGGTGCACCAGACAACGATCACGATCGAGTTGAGACCAATGAACGCGTTTGCAACACGATACAAACCAAGCACCGATAACGTTGACATCGGGAGAAAAGCAAACGCCAACGCTAAATTGGCAAGCTTGATGAAAGTGATTGCGTAGGTAGCACGCTTAACGAGTAAAGTTCCATTCGGGAACGGCTTGATCAAACAGACTGCCACAAGAAACATCACGTGGAGTGTAACTAGCAACACAAGTAGCACCATACTGTCGTCCAGGATACCCAAGCAAAGGCCCACGCAAAGCTGTTGAAAGATTACCAGCAAGAAGAAGAGACGGCCACCGTATCTGTAGTCGGCGTAGAATGCGCCCCAGAGAGCACGTGAGCGAAGTCTCCGTAAGTCGCGCTCCGTACTGTCCGCGCTACCACGCCAGCGACTCCACAAATGACCAGGATAATTACCAAGAATGCGACCACAAGAGACCACAGCTCCAACATACTCGACTTGAATTCCATGGACACTTCAAAGGACACCGTCATGGTCAGAGGGAGAAGAGAGAAGAACCAGACCAACGGTAGCAGACCAAGGCAGCGCCAGATCACACCTCTGCGTGCCTTTTCCCCGATATGTTCACGCCACTTGTTGTACAGCGTTGCTCCAAGTAAAACTCCAACAAAGAAGCCAACGATAAGCGCGAAGCCAGAGATCGTCTCGAACATTAAATCCATCTCACTTGTTCCGATGCGGTCTCCGTATCCCACAAGACTTCCGAGGATAATAGTTGTAAGGCGACGTCCAGACGCAGACGAATTGTCTTCAGAGCGATAAACGAGGAGATTGGCCCACGAGAAGAGATCCGTGAACTCCCACAAGAAAAACGGCGTTTTCAGAAGTGTCAGTGCTGAGATCGCAGCGATCTGTTGGATATATTGAACGTACATGGCGAATTCCCACGTGTTGGGAGTCCACACGGATCCAGAAGGAAAATGACGAGCAAGTCCCTTGTTGAGCACTTCAAAGTGGAAAGCCAACAGCAAACCTACCGAAACTATGGTCGCCGAACAGACTGAAAAGCGCAGGGTGTTATGGAAACCAGAGCTAGCTGCGAACAGTCCAGACTGAGCTTCTGCCTGCCATCCACGCTTCTTGCCTCCAATGACGAGCGGTGAACTTCCATCCCCACCCTCCGCAAAAATGCTGCTGCCACCTCCGCCGTCAATACCGGCGAGCATCGGATCTCCACGTACGTATTGCTTCCCTTCCTCTGCGGCTGCATCCAAACTCTGTATCGATAAGGCTTTGATTTTGGAGGCGCGTTTGTCGTGTTCCTCGTTAGTTATCGTGTCTTGTGCGCCAATTGCTGGGGTTCCCAGCGTTCTGCTTCACAGATGCGGTACCCACTAACGCCAAAGTCCCTTTACCTCCTGGTACACGTCGCGAATTTTGTGAAGTCGTCGAACCTGCTTCGACAATACCAATCGGCCTCTCCTTGCTAGCACTTTCGCCGTTGCCGCTCGAGTTTTCCTTGCCTTTGCCATTGCCTTTGCCATTGCCGTTGCCGTTGTTCGACTTGCCAGGACTGCTCTCGCCGGAAGCGGACGATGCCAACGTTACGATGTTGCCATCCGCGTTGCCGTTCTCGTTGCCTTTGCCGTTGTCGTTCGATTTATCCTTCCCAGCACCATTGCCTTTGCCATTGTCTTTGCCATTGCCGTTGCCGTTGTTCGACTTGCCAGGACTGCTCTCGCCGGAAGCGGACGATGCCAACGTTACGATGTTGCCATCCGCGTTGCCGTTCTTGTTGCCTTTGCCGTTGCCGCTCGATTTATCCTTGCCAGCACCGTTTCCATTGCCGTTGCCGTTGTTCGACTTGCCAGGTCTGCTCTCGGTCTCGCCGGAAGAGGACGATGCCAACGTTGCGATGTTGCCATCCGCGTTGCCGTTCTCGTTGCCCTTGCCGTTGTCGTTCGATTTATCCTTCCCAGCACCATTGACATTGCCTTTGCCATTGCCGTTGCCGTTGTTCGACTTGCCAGGACTGCTCTCGCTGGAAGCGAACGATGCCAACGTTGCGATGTTGCCATCCGCGTTGCCGTTCTCGTTGCCTTTGCCGTTGCCGCTCGGTGTATCCTTGCCAGCACCATTGCCTTTGCCATTGCCGTTGCCGCTCGGTGTATCCTTGCCAGCACCATTGCTTTGCCATTGCCGTTGCCGCTCGGTGTATCCTTGCCAGCACCATTGCCTTTGCCATTGCCGTTGCCGCTCGGTGTATCCTTGCCAGCACCATTGCCTTTGCCATTGCCGTTGCCGCTCGGTGTATCCTTGCCAGCACCATTGCTTTGCCATTGCCGTTGCCGCTCGGTGTATCCTTGCCAGCACCATTGCCTTTGCCATTGCCGTTGCCGCTCGGTGTATCCTTGCCAGCACCATTGCCTTTGCCATTGCCGTTGCCGCTCGGTGTATCCTTGCCAGCACCATTGCCTTTGCCATTGCCGTTGCCGTTGTTCGACTTGCCCGGACTGCTATCAGTCACAGCTGTGCCATCCCACGAGTCGTGTGCACGGCCATTCTTACTTGTGTTAATATTGCTGCTAACATTGTTGCCACCACCAATAACTTCGTGTGTTCTCTGATCCGTAGCCTCTAGGCTCTTCCCACTATCTGGGGAACGATTAGTACTGGAATCGTTCTTTGAGAAGCTTGTAAAAGAATTAATGTCGTCTCTCGAACTAACTTGCGAGTGGTTTTGTGCGCTTGAAGTCTCTGTTGAAAAAGCGGGCGTAGTTGCGGGTATCTTCGTCTTGCTCTCCTCTAGGTTGGAGCTCGACTCATTTGGTGTAATGTCAGTTGATATTTCAGATAGAGCGAATACAGTGGATAATTCTTCCTTTTGTGAGTCTTCACCACGCGTCTTCTTGGTTGACATGGGTGCTGCAGTAGGTGAAGTGGCATCAGTCAAACTGTAGATGCTGCGGCTTCTGTTTCAGAACTTGTTTGCTGTTCCTCGTCGCCACTGACAGAACTTTCCCCGTTGAGCTTCTTGGTTTTTGCTTCCGCTACTTTAATGATACCAGCTATTGCGCTGCTTGAGGGCGATGGAGCTTTCACTTTGTCATTCAAGCTTGTCAATCCACGAGAAGGTGCAGGTCTTAACCGCTGTAGTTGTGCATCCAACCCTTTAGTCGGCCACTCAATCACGCTTTCGTCTGCTTGTGTGCGTCGTTCAAGACCGTTGACGACAATAGAAAGCATCGTCACTACTGCCAGACATCTCAGCACAATACACGTTCTTCCTGTGGACATCTCCATCGAAACCACAGTTTTCGTCACTGGCACGACAAAACGGAAAGTGAGAGAGCGCTCTGCAGTCCGCAAAGCTGTTCGTCAGGGACATTTATCGATAGCTGTGCTCCCACTTGCGTCACCACGAGACCATTAGGCCACTAGTATTTTGGAAAAAAGAGACGCTATTACCTTCCAGCGATTCCTTCGCAATGAGTTTGCACTGGACCGAAGTCTTCTGAAATCAAGGCCTGGTGCCAGTTTGTAGTCGACGAAGATCGAGTCAGCAGACGACAAAACGTGGAGGCATCGGCACTTCTCCTAGCTGCTCAGAGACTGCGTTGTGCCCTTCCAGCTTGGAAACAATTCTTTAATTGACAATCTCGAGTTATCGCTTGCGTCTAAAGAGCTCTACAATGGCAGCCTCCAGTTTCAATCCCAGAAAGCGTCTTCCTCGTTGCTTTGTTGCATGTCGCTCATGGAGCGTAAGCGCGTGAGATCTCTCGCTTGTGCCAATGACAGTCGCTCGATAAAGTTGGCGCTGAAAGAAGGGATGGACTTCCGCCTTCCTGTCGACAGCAACCTTTTCCCGTTGCCCACAACTGAGCCAACTCGCTCGGACCTGCCGGTGGGTCCTTTGTTCCCTAGCGTTTCCAAGTGGTCACCGAAGCATGCCTTGAGTACTGCCGCCTGGGCAACACAACGTAAACTTAACTTCTTTATCTTGAGTATTTGGGTCGGTCGGCGATTCATCTTGGACATTTTCTGGATATTCTGCGCCGTCTGCAAGCGCGACTCACTGATGCGACGCACAGCAAGGAAGAAAGTGGGGAACCTGTCGACGATCGTCTCGAAGTCGTCTTTACTCAGATACATGAGCTCACACACACGTTCAGCCTTGACTTCGGCTGTCGTCGGTTCTCCCGTAAGAAGAGACGTCTCTCCGAAGAACGAGCCTTCACCGAGATTCCCTAACGGAACGCTCTCCTCCAGGCCGGGAACACAGAGCGACACTTGTCCGGTCTTGATAAAATAAAACTCCTTTGCGACTTCGCCGTACACGATGATAACCTCCCCAGGCATCGCAACAATTGGAACTAAGCACTGAATAATAGACACCACACCTGCATGGGACAGCGCTCGGAAAAGCGGCACTTTACGCACAAACTCCGAGTGCAAGTTCAGCTTGAGCAGAAGTTTGAGTCGATCCGGTAAGTCTGCAAACAAATTCTCCGTCGGATCCTGTAGACGCGTGGTCAGCGCGTAGTCGTAATATCGTCGGATCTTGTTCTGCAAGACGAGAGGCACTTTCTTGAAGCGCAAGTAGTCGTTGATGGAGTCCATGTGGTTCTTTCGAGCGATCTCTTCCTTGTCTAGGTTGGCTAGCAGATTGGCTGCACTGCCGATGATACTGGCGTTGATTACGATCCCCACAAAGAGCATCACTGACGTGAAGAGCTTTTCGATGGGAGTGATGGGGTTTACATCGTTTGCTGTCGTCACCATCATGGCAAAGTAGAAGGCGTCCACGTACTGCTGTCCAAGCGAGTCGCTATTGCGTATGTCGTGAGTGGGGGCCCAGGTTGTGTCGACGGACTGGTTCAAGCTGATGTAGTAGTACGTACACGCGATCAGATGCTGTGAGACGAGGAAGATAACCGTGAGCTTCAGCATCCGAAGCATCGATGGGTTCATTGAGCGGTCGATATGCCCAGATACCGTGCGAACGAGACCCGAGTCGGATATTTTGGCTACACGAGCGACTTTGAGAATCTTCGAGAGCGTCAGAAGTCCATTCGTCGTTCCTACCAATGAAGATGGGAAGCTACTTACAGCATCGACGAGAAACCAGCTCTGCAGATAACTCCGACGGATTTTATCCAGGTCCTTGATTTCCTCACCCGTTGCGTCGTCTTCGTAGCTCGTGAAGAAGTTGAGGACCATTTCAATGAGATAAATCACATCCACCACCACATCGAGAGCGTAATTCAAGCCCGAAGATTGCACGTCGAAGCCCACTTTGATCGGTGTCATGACGATCACGTACGCGATGGACGCAGTGAGTACAAAGTCCCACCATTGGCGGAACGTTGAGTGGATCGAGATCGTGTACTGGTGCGCCTTCCGCTTTTGGTTTTGAGCCAGTTGACTTGTATTTAGCACCATCACTTCGCTGTCCACAAGTTCAGCAACTCTGGCCGAGCGTTCGTCATCCAGTTTGATCTGTGACGCCTTGTCAAACATTCGCGACACAGTCTGCTTGAACTTGGACACGTCCCCCTTGATCGAAGCGGTGACACTACTGCGTCGTCTGCTATCGAGACGACTATTCCGATGCGTTTTGATGCTTGGACGCTTAATCTCGGGACGAGTACCGTCTGGGGCGTCAAACATCACGGAGCTTAGACGTTCAACGAGCGACTTTCGCGTTGATTTCCGACGAAAGCTGGCATCTGCGCCCTTGACATTATTCGCATCAGAGAGATCCCCACTGCCGATTGGCTGCAACTTGCTCTCGATCTGAGGATGCACTTTTCTCGAGTTGCCGGGTGTAGCAGACCCTGCACTAGCATTTAATGAAGTGACGATATCTTGACTGGCCCCGTTGGATCCATTGGACGTATCCGATGCCAAGGCGGTGCGAGCTTGTTTCTCCAAATAACCCATGATCTGCTTCTGACTCCGGGACGGTCGACGTGGTGACGTCGCCTTGAATGATTTGAGAGTGGCGTTGGCATTAATAAGAGTGTCCAGCTGCTCCACTTGACGCAGCACGTCGTCCCCCACTGGTTCCACCTCTAATATTCGTTTAACGAGAGGTCCCTTCCTCAGCGGATGCATCTGTGGTTGAAAACTCCGTATCGGCTTCTCCACTGGCTTTGATGATACTTGGGCATCCTGAGCACTAAAGTCTTCTGCTATAACCGGTATAGTTATCGTAGGTGGGGTAGCAATCGGTGGAATTGACGATGGTACATCTGTGAGCATCCGCGGTGTGGCTTCGGTAGAATGATCGCTGGATGCAGCATCATGTTCCCTCTGTATTTCGTTCATGACGGTTCCTCTCGATGATTCTAGTCCAACACCAGTGCAGTCAACGAGTGGGCAGACGTACTCAGTGAACACAATCAATAGGAAGAGCTGCCTGCACCCCTGCGCATTATCTTGGAAGCTAAATGCGTTTGATTTTTTGCATCAATTCTCTACGAGAACAAAGTTAGTCACAAGTGGCCGAATTCCGAAATAAATCCGTGGCGATGTGGCTGTAACGGACACATGCAGTTCAGTGAACAATATCAAGCGCATTCTTCCCATGGGAAACTGAACTCTCCTATCTCTGCTCTTGACTCTCTCGGTCCCTGTATGATTTACAGCATGCCATGAAATGACTCAATTGCTCGGGCAAGTGGTTACGTGCCATTACGTCAAGAAAACAAGATCAGTCAGAGTCAAAATCGGAGTCGGAGTCGTCGTATCTCTTTATGGGAGGCGGCGGTAGCCCTCCCGCAGGCCGCGCAGGTGGCGGTGGTGGTAATCCGGGAGGAAGAGGGGGCTGGTCCGATCCTGCCGGCGGGGCTACTGGAGCTGCACCAGTGGCATTAAAAGATGGACCTTCCGGATCCATGCTGAAATCAACGCAACCAATTGTTAGACCTCAAACTTCACAATTACAGCTGTCGTGATCACGAACTTTAGAATGTCGAGCGTAACCCCGTCCATCATGAGTTTGTGCTGAATGACGCCGTCCGGCATTCCCAACTTTCGCATTTTAAAGTATCTGCATGAAGAGATCGTCCGTTAGAAGGCGTTAGGAATTAACTGCAACACATTGCGACGTACTTGTCAAACGCCGGGTCATCTTTGAGTTTTATCACGCCCGAGGCGGCAGAGGCAGGTGGTGTATCATCGACGTCAAATTCTTCAATGTCGTCGTCACTGGAGCTCTCCATCTCGCTGGCAGGCGGAGCTGGACGGCCACTCGAAGACGGAGGTGGCGGTGGAGGAGGGCCAGGCGGGCCATCACCGAACAGTGAGGCTGGTCCACCAACTGACGACTGCAAACAATCGAATTATAAACGTCACTACCCTTTAATAACATCAAGAAAAACTCCGAATCAACGCACCGTGGGTGAAATCGGCGGCGGTGGCAAGGGGAACGGCATTCCGATATTCCCGGACGGTCGACGTTCAGCACTTCTAGGCTCCGACAGTGACGGTGGTGGGGGTGGAAGCTCCATACGCTCATCGTCCGAGTAATCACTCTCAGAGTCTGATGCCGGTGGAGGCGGCGCCATAATCGGCAGAATGGGTCCCGATGGCTCTGAGTCCATCGTTGGCGCCAACCCTCCGCTAGGCGACGGTCCTTCTGGGTCCATATTGAGAATGTTGGTGTCCATTCCGTCCATCAGCAGTTTGTGCTCGATCACCTGCTCCGGGATGCCCAGTCTGCGCATCGTAAAGTACTTGGCGTACACTGGGTCATCCTTCAACTTCAACACTGGAAGACCATCACTCTCCTTCACTTCAACTTGAGCTTCCTCATCGTCGTCATCAAAATCTTCCATCGACGAAGGCGGAGGAGGCGGCATCGATCCTGAAGGGGACGATGGAGGAGGAGGGGGGGGCAGTACTAAAGCACCCTCCATTCCGTCCATCGACGGCGGATGGGGAGGAGGTAAGACCCCCTCAATTAAAGCCCCTTCTACCTCTGGAGGGGGTGGAGGAGGTGGTAGTGGCGTCCCATTCGTCTCCATCGAGGGCAGGTCTTGGTCTGAAATGCCTAGATCCATCTGGTTCGTATTCAGGTTCAAATTCCCATCATCGCCATTCACTGCGGCATCTGAAACATTCAGATCTGGAATGCTGTTCAACTTGGCCTCTAAAATAGCCAATAGGATCTCCACTCTTGTGACGTTGTCCGATACGCGTGTGATTCGCTCCTCGCACTCGTGCGCAAAGTGGTTGAGGAATCGCGTGGTATTCGCCACAAAATTGTTGATCAGCAGCAAAGACTTGGCCGCAGGGATAGACGGAAGCTGCGACAGGTCCACGGGTAACTCAGCGTCCTCCTCGGGAGGTGGCGCAGCGGGCGAAGACGACGTCACCAGCGCCGACGAAGTTGACATGGGCGGCATGTCCGGGGAATTGAAGAATGAGCGAAGCAGCCAATCGGAAAACTAGATTTTACTGAATTGTTTTGTGACCAATCAGACACGGTTATTTTTTAGCTTACGGCTAGCTTCAAATGTCGCGATCTTTTCGAGATGGCTACATGATAACCTCCTAATACTAAAACGTTTGGAGTTCCGCAATGTGGATCAATCTTGTCGGTGGATGAGTCGGAACTCGCTGGTTGAAAGCGTAGTGCTATTTCTGGTGTGTTTTTCGCAACGGATGCAAAGAACTCCAACAGGACATTCTTCAAGAACCTACCCGTGTGCTCACGTCACTGCTGTGAACTTGACAGTGTCAATTCATCTTTGGTGATGGTGTGGCTGTTGCTCCTCGCCGTCCTTTCTGGTGAGCTCGTCATTGCAGGAAATTATCCTGTCGGGCCCAATCACTACCTGGGAACTTGCCTGGATTCGGCTTGGGTTGCGCAGATGGAAGCAGAGATGGCGGTCTCCAGTAAAGCCCGCGACTCCAATGGTCGTCTTCTAAATCCGTTCCTGCAATCAGCCCTCGAGTATCCCCGATACACGGTTTGTCATTTGCAAGAGTTCCTGGTCTCAATTTTAAAACTTCTAAGCCATCGTGGTGCTCGCATACAGGTCGATGATCAACGAACTTCTTCAGCAACAGCGTTTAGCGACAGCTGCATGCCCAAAGATAACGCTTTCTTTGGAGCTGACCAGGATGCGGACGGTAACAATCGGGGCCATGTGAACGGTACTCTCGTGTTGGACGTTGGTGACTGGGACACTCATTGGCTGTCGTCACTTGTTGTGGCAATTCTCGCCGAAGAAGTGGTGCGTGTATGCAACAGGCTGTTGCAATGGTTGGTTTAATATCTAGGCTGTGTATTTGCGTAGGTCGGCTACAAGGTCTCCATTAGTGTCGGTGGTGCAAGTGCAGACGTCACGCAACGCATGTCATCCGTCAAAACAGGTGTGTGCACTCCCACTCACTTGAATGCCGAGGTTTGGTCCTCCGGTACGATTTCAGGTCTGCGGGTCTACTTTAACGAAAGCTACCTAGTCGGTGGTATTGGGTATTTCGGCCTCTCTGGCTTGTACACCAATCACAAACTTGTACAAAACGGGGTCGCTGCAACACCATCATACTTCCCAGGTTTTTGGATGCACTACAAAATGAGCGATACTCTAATTGATCAGCTGGATGTGGTTTCATTTAAGAACGATGCAAACTTTTATCCCCCCGCGAAAGAATACTGCCCCGACGGAATTCTGGGGTGCGAGAACAATTGCTCAAAGTCGGAAGCGTGCACAAAACGGGAAAGTGCTGGCAATGGTGAAAAGTGCTTGGTTGTGGCCATGATGACTCCTTACTTTGATCAAGGTTATTTTCAAGCGGTGCTCTCCAACTTAGAGATTCCTGCGTACTTCTGCTTTATCGGTTATGGAGGAGTCAACAAATATGCAGCAGATGCAGTTGCAAATGGGAAACCAGTGCTTTTCTACCATTACGAGCCTGATATGTTCCATATAAGACACAAGGGAAAATTCGACCGGGTGTTTCTGCCACGAACCGACCCCGAACGCGTTAAGTTGTCGACAGGAGGCTACGGTGAGAATGGCTACGGTAAAAAGACAGATAACCCCGTGGATGTGGACTATCCGAGCCTTCAGCTCACCAGCTTCCATCGTCAAAAATCTCCCCGCAGGCTCACTGTTCTCCAAGCTCACACTCGCAGACGTGGACATCAATAGTCTCATGGCTGAGTATGTTGCTGTATCCAGTAACTCAGCTGAACCATCTCCGTATTTCCGTGCGGCATGCAACTGGGTGAAGGCAAACTACGACACGTGGAGTGAGTGGGTGGACCGCTTGCCATTGTGTACATTCGAAGAACACGTCGTGAGCCAAGTGATCGGCTGTGGCAATGATACCTCTGTGCGAGAAATCAAGTTTTCGTGGAAGTCTTCAAACCCAGGAAACGCGTCGTTGCCGTACAACTGCGACGGAGGCGTGTCTACTCTTCCGAATACGCTCGCCACAAGCCGCTCTTGTGATTGGATCTTTGAGAATCGACGCACGTGGACTGGTTGGATTGATCAAAAGCCTGAGTGCGACTCGAGCTTTTACCATTACTCAGTGTCAGAGTGTGCTTCCGATTCTCTCCGTACGGTTCAGTACGTTTGGAAGCTCCCAAACGCCTCACATCCTCAGTATTCTGCAGAATGCTCGGGTGGAGACAAGCTACCGGACACTCTCACCATTGATTGCGAGTATATGCCGACATCCTCACCTTCGTTTGCAGCCATGACAGTGTTCGCTGCCATCGTGGCATGTTTATTGGCTGTAGCCATTCTGCTAGTGGTCAAGAACCGCAACGCTCCGATCATCCGACGCTCGCAATACGAAATGCTACTGCTCATGATCTTTGGCGGATTCTTCACGACGGGGGCGGCTGTGGCTTATGCTGGGAAACCCACCAGAACACTCTGTGGAATCCGTCCGCTACTGGTTTGCATGGGGTTCACAACGATATTTGGCGCTCTCGTCATCAAATCTCTACGTGTCTACCGCGTTTTCATGAAAGCTGCCATGAAGCGAGTCAAGGTGACACTGTTTAAGATCCTAAAGATCCTCTCCATCTTCTACATCGGAGACAGCGTCATATTTGTAGCCTGGTACACTGCCGATTTCCCGGAACCGACCATCACAACGAAAGATGCTACGGAGTTTCGCGGTACCGTCGACCGAATCTCCTGCAGCTCGTCAAGCTTCATCTTTACGGCGCTACTTATCTTCTGGAAAGCTATCCTGCTCATGTTGGGACTCTACCTGTCGTTCCTCATCCGCAACGTGTCGGTGGATTTCCAGGAGTCTCCGTGGATTTTCGGTTCGGTGGTGGTTGTCCTCGTAGGCTGCCTCGTCATCATGCCGATGTCGTATATGGTTGACATGCGAGCGTCGACATACTACGTGTTTCTCGCGTGCTGTTTGCTCGTTTGCACGATTCTAATCATGTGTCTGATGCTGTTGCCAAAGCTTTTCCGTCTGAAAGAAGCCGCATCTTCTGCTTCCAGTGGTGCTAGTGGGGCTCGTAATTCGAAGAGTAGGGGCAGCCTGGTCGGAGCGAAAGCTCTTGCTACGGATAACTCGGAATCGGATAATGGCATCCGCGGTGACGTGCCTCGCAAGTTTTCACAGTATCAGGTGAGATCCCTGGTCAAGAACAGCAGCGCTAAGATCGACAAGAAAAACTCCTCTTTAGGAGAAAACGGAACCAACACGACAAATTGAGAATGCAGCGTCACACGACTTAGCTCGTATAAATCTAATTAGCTATTGGCACCTAGCTCTTAAGTTTGACGATAGTGGTTTCATCTTTATTGTTTTGCTTTGTTGTTGATTTTTGCTGTTGAAGTGTTATTGCATGAATTACTCGACTTGACGCTGTGTATGGATGGATGAACACTGCTCTTATTAGCAACGCACCTCGCAGTAAAGAAGCGAGATGCCCTTGCTCTCAAATCTAGTATTTTTAAGTACTTAAGAGCTACAGTAGCAGATATGCAATCAATAGGCGATGGTGCTAACAATGACGTTGGCTCTATCTATGTGTACTAAGAATGAGCTTTTACAACAAGTCTTGGATTTCAGTTCTAGTCACTGAGCGCTTGGATCAATTGTTTCGCCTGGGTGATTGTGCGCGGTTCAGTCTCCGCTTTTGGGATCAATTACATGTAGAGGTGGTGATCGTTTTGCCTCGATTCAGTCTGTGAAACATCATCATGCAGATCAGAAAGATTAGACAGTATGTCTCCCTTTCACTTGGTTCTTTTGGACTCTGTGAATACACTATCTCACGGTGTTGTTGGTTCCATGGTGTACATCAGAAGTTTTGCTTTATCTTGAAGTGGCCTTATTGTTGTTATTGCTGATGTTGTCTAGCGGTCTCACTTTGTATTGTGATAGCTTGTGTGGCACAACAGCAGGAACTTCATTATCCGTTTCCGAGTTATCCGTAGCAAGAGCTTTCGCTCCGACCAGGCTGCCCCTACTCTTCGAATTACGAGCCCCACTAGCACCACTGGAAGCAGAAGATGCGGCTTCTTTCAGACGGAAAAGCTTTGGCAACAGCATCAGACACATGATTAGAATCGTGCAAACGAGCAAACAGCACGCGAGAAACACGTAGTATGTCGACGCTCGCATGTCAACCATATACGACATCGGCATGATGACGAGGCAGCCTACGAGGACAACCACCACCGAACCGAAAATCCACGGAGACTCCTGGAAATCCACCGACACGTTGCGGATGAGGAACGACAGGTAGAGTCCCACCATGAGCAGGATAGCTTTCCAGAAGATAAGTAGCGCCGTAAAGATGAAGCTTGACGAGCTGCAGGAGATTCGGTCGACGGTACCGCGAAACTCCGTAGCATCTTTCGTTGTGATGGTCGGTTCCGGGAAATCGGCAGTGTACCAGGCTACAAATATGACGCTGTCTCCGATGTAGAAGATGGAGAGGATCTTTAGGATCTTAAACAGTGTCACCTTGACTCGCTTCATGGCAGCTTTCATGAAAACGCGGTAGACACGTAGAGATTTGATGACGAGAGCGCCAAATATCGTTGTGAATCCCATGCAAACCAGTAGCGGACGGATTCCACAGAGTGTTCTGGTGGGTTTCCCAGCATAAGCCACAGCCGCCCCCGTCGTGAAGAATCCGCCAAAGATCATGAGCAGTAGCATTTCGTATTGCGAGCGTCGGATGATCGGAGCGTTGCGGTTCTTGACCACTAGCAGAATGGCTACAGCCAATAAACATGCCACGATGGCAGCGAACACTGTCATGGCTGCAAACGAAGGTGAGGATGTCGGCATATACTCGCAATCAATGGTGAGAGTGTCCGGTAGCTTGTCTCCACCCGAGCATTCTGCAGAATACTGAGGATGTGAGGCGTTTGGGAGCTTCCAAACGTACTGAACCGTACGGAGAGAATCGGAAGCACACTCTGACACTGAGTAATGGTAAAAGCTCGAGTCGCACTCAGGCTTTTGATCAATCCAACCAGTCCACGTGCGTCGATTCTCAAAGATCCAATCACAAGAGCGGCTTGTGGCGAGCGTATTCGGAAGAGTAGACACGCCTCCGTCGCAGTTGTACGGCAACGACGCGTTTCCTGGGTTTGAAGACTTCCACGAAAACTTGATTTCTCGCACAGAGCTATCGTTGCCACAGCCGGTCACTTGGCTCACGACGTGTTCTTCGAATGTACACAATGGCAAGCGGTCCACCCACTCACTCCACGTGTCGTAGTTTGCCTTCACCCAGTTGCATGCCGCACGGAAATACGGAGATGGTTCAGCTGAGTTACTGGATACAGCAACATACTCAGACATCACACTGTTGATATCCGAGTCCGCGATTGTCAGCTTAGAGAACAGCGAGCCGGCAGGTTGATTCTTGACGACGGCAGCGTCTAGTTTGATGGGCTGAAGGTTTGGATAATCCACATCGATGGGGTTATTTGTCTTTTTACCGTAGCCATTCTCACCGTAGTCTCCTGTTGACGACTTAATACGTTCAGGGTCTGTACGTGGCAGAAATATTCGATCGAAAAGTCCCTTGTGAGTCACGTGGAATATTTCAGGCTCCCAGTGGATAAAGATCACTGGGGTTCCGCTCTGCGCCGCGTCGTGTGCGTATTGGTTCACTCCGTCGTATCCAATGAAGCAAAAGTAGGCAGCAATTCCGAGATTTGAGACCACAGCCTGGAAGTAGCCGCGATCGTTTCGAGGATACATCATAGCAACGACCAGACAGACTTTACCTGCACTTTCACGCTCTGTACAGGCCTCAGATTTCTCACAGTGATCCTTAGTAAGGATTCCTTACAGCCCATGACGCCATCCGGGCAGTAAGTTGAGGCTGGAGGGTAGTACTTTGAGGCCTTGAACGTGTCTACATTGAGCTGATTGATAAGAGCGTCAGTCAATTTGTAGTCCATCCAGAACCCTGGGTAGTATGGGGGCGTTGCTGCGGCCGCATCTAGCACAAATTTGTGAGTGGTGTACAGCCCCGTGCCGCCAAAGTATCCGACACCACCGATCAAATAGCTCTCGTTGAAGTAAGCTCGCAGCTTGGACATGGTGCTGGAGGGCCACGTTTCAATGTTGAAGTGGGTCGGAGTGCAAATTCCTGTCCTCACAGACGACATGCGCATTGTAATTTCTGCAGTTGGCCCGCCGTAATTCAGAGAGACCTTGTAGCCAATCTACAGTAATATAAAAGACGTAGGACCTTAGCGCATTGGTCCCTGCAAATGTTTATCTACTTACAACTTCTTCTGCAACAACAGCCGCCACCATTGAGGCCAGGACATGGGAGTCCCAGTCTCCCATGTCAATGACCAGAGTGCCATTCACCTCACCACGACTTGATCCGTCTGATAGCTGGTTGGCTCCATAAAAGACTTCACTGCCCAAACATTCGTCCGTGTATGCCGTTCCTGCAGCGGTCCGTATGTCATTAACCTGGAATTGAGTAAAGTGGTTATTCGTCAGCTTTCCGCGGGCAGTCAAGGGATAACTATTGGCTCACTGTGTATCGCGGATACTTGAGCGCTGCCTGCATGAACGGGCGAACAAGTCGTCCGCTGGAATCACGTTCTTGACTGGAGACACCTCGTTCACTTTCCATCTTCGTCACCCACTCTGCATCGAGGCAGGTACCCAGCAATCTGTTGGGTCCAACCGGGTATTTTCCTGCGATAGTCTCATCAGTGCAGCACAGGATGAAGGTGGCAGCAAAGACAAACAGCAGCGACATCATTGGAGCACCACGAGCAGCGATTTGATCCGTGAAACCCTCGAAGAAGAGGCTGCTTTGAAACGACAGTGATCACACACACCAGCGGTGAGTCACCACCACTTGAGTCAAGCAGTTGGGTAATTTTTAGACGCTGCTCTGGTTCTAACGCTCGTTCTCCGGAAATGTTACTTGTTTGGTTTGCTACAAGGATCAAGTCTGAGTACAGGATCACGACATTCAATTACCTCTTGTATTCCTCCGACACAAGCTTCGCAATCGTCGTCAGCTGCATGTTACTGGTTCCTTCGTAGATAGCTCCGATCTTTGCGTCACGATAGAATTTCTCCGCAAGCAAGTACTTGGTAAAGCCAATGCCTCCAAGCAGCTCGATGCACTTGGATGCCGTCTTCTCTGCCACACGCGAGGCATGAAGCTTCGCCATAGCAGCCTGTTTGACGAACGGTTGGCCAGCATCCTTGAGACGCGCTGCGTTATACACCAACAAACGCGCCGTCTCGATATCGAGCGCTGCCTCCGCATATTGGTGCTGCATCGCCTGGAACTCTCCGATGGGAGAGCCGAACTGTTGGCGCTCGAACAAGTACGGCAACGTCTGGTCGTAGACTCCCTGAGCCAGTCCCAGCATCTGCGACGCAATGCCAATGCGTCCTTCATTCAACGTGCTGATTGCGATCTTGTATCCCTTGCCCAGCTCTCCCAGAATGTTCTCCTTCGGGACCTTCACATCCGTCAGTGTGACGGGACATGTCGACGATGCGCGGATGCCGAGCTTCTCTTCGGGCTTACCGATCTCCAGTCCTTCCATGTCTCGGTCCACGATAAAGCACGTGATACCCTTGTAGCCCTTGGACGGGTCCACATTGGCGAACACCAAGTACACGCCAGAGTACTCGGCGTTGGAGATCCACATCTTCTGACCAGTGATGGAGTAGTAGCTCCCGTCCGGCGAGGCCTCCGCCCGTGTCTTCAGCGCGAACGCGTCACTACCTGATCCAGCCTCTGACAAACAGAAACTGCCGATCTACAACACCGTACAATATTAGTATTATCACAATATTTCCAAATATTGATGCACGCACCATGTCCGCGCTGAGTCTCGGCAGGTACTTTTCTTTCTGCTCGTCCGTGCCGTGCACCTGCAACACAATGGTCAGCTACAGAATTTAGAATACCAATCGTACTCTTCACTCACCAGGAAGACGTTGTTCACAACTGTGTTCTGTAGATCCACGAGCAGTCCCACGACGGGATCCACTTTGGACAGCTCCTCAATAGTCAAGCAGAGGTTCATGAACGAGGCCTCGCTACCTCCGTAGTCTGCTGGGATCTCTACCGACAGCAGTCCATTCTCGAATAGTCCTCGTGTGATAGCATGGTCCATCTCCCCCGCTGTGTCCATGGCGCGGACATTCGGAGCTACCACGTCAGCCGCGAACCGGGCGACTGTGTCCTTGAACATGGTTTCCTCCTCGGATAGCTGAGTGAGGGGAGCGAATGAGGACTCGAGGCGGCATCCCAGTGCAGAAGGGCGACGCAGAGATCGCGTAAGGCGGCGAGTAGCGGACAGCATGGCAATTGGCTTGAGCTGGACGTGGCAGATTCAAGAGTGACGGTCGTTTTTCAGAGGTAACTTGAAGTTGACGAACAAAGTCGTCTAACGATTTTGATAGGATGCACCAATCAGGATCAGCTGATTGAAGTTACCTCTTTATAGTGACATCTGATTAATTCCAAGTTGGTCACTATTCCAAGGGTGAAGCAGCAGATCAGATTCTGATCCTGCACGCGTGTCAGTCCAAGAGCAGCAATCTAGAGGTCGGACCGTTCGCGTCGCCGCCAGCTACGTCTTCTACGTAGCTTTCTGGTGCTGTACTCCGCTCTCTCCTCCTTTCCGGCGCATCCGTCACTCTATCCACGCTCTCCGCTTCTTTAAACTCCACCCACAGCCTGCGCCATGCACGAGAAGACGCAGGTTGACATTGAGTTCGGCATGTCGGACACTGCGCCGCTGCACAGTGAACCAGACCTCGAAGAAATGGGGTCGGGGGCTTCCGCTGCTTTGGCATACGCCCGCACCCTGGACCTACAGCCTCCGCTTATCGGGATATCGGCGATAGGAGCGCTGCTGATGCTATTCGGTGGGACTTTCCGCCCCATCTTCCTAGTCTTCACTCTCTGCGGCTACGGCGCCGTGTTCGCGCTCTACTTGTCACACTGGGTGCTGTCCAAGGACTCTGGAACGATCGAGATGAAGGAGGTGGCAACTCCCATCCGTCAGGGAGCCGAGGGTTTCCTCAAGATTCAGTACACGGCCATCGCCCGCATCGCTGTAGCCATCGCAGGCTTGATCTTCTTCAGTTACGCACTCAGACCCAGCAGCACGTTGGGCAGCTCGGGCGTGGAGAAGCTCGGCAACTTCACTCTCGGTCTGGTATCTTCTGTGGCTTTCCTCATTGGCGCCGTATGCTCCGCCGCGGCAGGATACGTGAGCATGTGGGTTTCGGCCAGGTCCAACGTCCGTGTGGCTAGTGCCGCTCGAGGATCTTATGGAGAAGCGCTGCTGGTCTGCTTCAGGGGTGGAGCTTTCTCGGCTGTGCTGGATATCACGCTCTGTGTGGGCGGAGTCAGCACGCTGTATGTGATGCTGTACATTCTATTCGGATCTGTGCTGCGCCCCACGGAGATCCCGTTGCTGATGGTCGGCTATGGATTCGGAGCGTCCTTTGTGGCTCTGTTCATGCAGCTGGGTGGCGGTATCTACACTAAAGCAGCAGATGTGGGAGCTGATCTGGTGGGCAAAGTGGAAGTGGGGATCCCAGAGGACGATCCACGTAACCCTGCGGTCATAGCAGACTTGGTGGGGGATATGGTTGGTGACTGTGTTGGCAGCAGTGCTGATGTGTTCGAGTCAGTGGCTGCAGAGATCATTGGAGCGATGATTTTGGGTGGAACTTTGGCGCGCGAGGCTCAACTGCCGTATCCGGTGGCCTTTGTGTTCTTCCCGGTGGTCGTACACGCCTTTGATATTGCGGTGAGCAGTGCTGGGATCTTCATGGTGCGAGCTCCTTCCGACGTCGAAGCTTCTCGTCCCGATCACAACCCCATGGCCACGCTACAGATGGGCTACAACGTGTCGCTCTCGTTGGCGCTGGTTGGTTTTGCCTTCACCACTCGTTGGCTGCTGTACACGCCCGAACATCCCTCAGCATGGATGAACTTTTTCCTCTGCGGTGTAGTGGGGATGCTCACAGCCTACGTGTTTGTTAAGTCGACGCAGTACTACACAGACTACGCTCATCCACCTGTGCGCAGTATTGCGAAGGCCAGCACTACGGGTCACGGAACCAATATCATTACCGGCGTGGCTGTGGGCATGAAATCTACCGTTGTACCGACGCTGATGGTGAGTTTCGCCGTGATCTCGGCCTACCACTTGGGTGCCAGATCTGGCATTGGGGGAGTGGGGAACCGCCACGCTGGACTCTTTGGAACGGCCGTGGCGACTATGGGGATGCTATCCTCTGCAGTGTTTGTGCTGGCGATGAACAACTACGGCCCAATCGCAGACAATGCTGGAGGTATCGCCGAGATGAGTCGTCAACCAGACTACGTGCGTGATGCTACGGACAAGCTGGATGCTGCAGGCAACGTGACCAAGGCTATTACTAAAGGCTACTCGATCGGCTCGGCTGCTCTGGCTTGCTTCGTGCTGTTCGGCGCTTTCATGGACGAGTTCTCCGAGTTCGCTGGTCGCGAGTTCAAGACGGTGGATATTGCAACGGTGGAGGTTCTGGTCGGTGGTCTGCTGGGTACAATGATGGTCTTCTTCTTCACGGGGCTTGCCGTTGCTGCAGTGGGCGAGACGGCCGGTGAGGTTGTCAACGAAGTGCGCCACCAGTTCAAGATCTACCCGGGTATTATGGAGTACAAGGAGAAACCCGACTACCGCACGTGTGTTGCGCTAGTCACAAAGGCTGCGTTGAAGCAGATGCGCTTCCCAGGTCTGTTGGCTGTGTTGATGCCAGTCTCTGTCGGTGTTGTCTTCCGTGTGGTACGTTTTGCTGTCATGAATGTCTGTTGGTAGTCACAGTGTTTAATTGCTGACGACTACGTCTTCAATTTTTTAGATTGGTGAGTACCAAGGCAAGCCGCTGTTGGGGGCTGAGGTGTTAGCTGGCTACCTCATGTTCGGCACCGTGACGGGCATCATGATGGCTCTGTTCCTAGACAACGTGGGCGGTGCGTGGGATAACGCCAAGAAATACGTCGAGTTGGGCAACTTCGGGGGCAAAGGTAGCGAGGCGCACAAGGCTGCTGTCACTGGCGACACGGTGGGCGATCCGTTCAAGGACACGGCTGGGCCAGCGCTGCACGTGGTCATCAAGCTGTTGTCCACGACGGTGCTGGTGTTCGGTCCCTTGTTCGTGTCGCGTCAATAGGTGACATTGTACACTTTTGTGGCGCCATTTTACGAACATGATGACTTTAGCCTTAATGGAATACAAAAGAAAGTATGGCGAGCTTATCTCTTGCAGTATGGTTACGTGTAACATTGATATCAGCTCTAACTACTCGATATTGAGAGCGGGAGCACCGGGTTGTCAAGCTCTTGAAGAGATTCCTCGCGTAGGAAGGCCTCATTATCCAATGACGTCGCTACTGGCTCTGGCGGTACTCGAGCACGTAAGTCTGCTTGAAACCTTCGAGCAACAATTTGAGCTAGCTCACGCAGATCTCCATCCCGTGGCACTTTCAATACTCGAATGACGTGGTGGATCCCAGTGAAGAGCTCCAAGCTGAGATAAAGTGCCACTCGGAGGCACTGAGCTCGTGGCCTTGGGGGATCAGTGCTGGACGGAAGAAGTGGACTAAGTGCCATAACGTAGATCATAAATACTGTTTTCTCCATTGTGCTGGCCTGTCAAGAAGGATACAGCAACTCTCAGAACTACACGTATTCATGAACGACTGACGCTGCTGAGCTTACCCGAACGAGTCGCAAGTCATAGTCGATGAGGTTGTACTGTCGAAGTGGCTTGAATGTCTCCAAAAATCCTCCTAGAAAGCGCTCAACGTCGAAAAGATGCTGGCAAATACACTGAAGCGGTTTATAGTTCGACAAAGACTTGAGTTATGGGAGTTTCAAGAGCACCCACTCTACCGAAATTTCTGTCGTGAATGGTCCGTCCGAAGCTGAAGAGTGCGGCCGGGACTCCTTCGATTTCCGGAACTTAAGTGGGAAAACTGGCGGGTAATACCAAGCATCTACAAGGTAGAGTTTAGTCACATGGCGTCGCTTGTGGTCGTGCAGGGCGTACTTTGAGGGAAATGTGAGATCCCTAGACCTCTCGGAGGCGTTGACAGCTCTGCTTCTCTCCGTTTCCGGGCGTGAAAAACGAGAACATGCACCGCTGTCCCGGCATTAATGAGCAAGTGATACACACGCATTCTCTTATTCACAAGCTGCAACAGCTGCCACTTCTCCATTTTCTGCGAGTTGACGTGCTGACCAAACTCGAAGCTTAAGCTCGTCACCGCAGCAGCGATCCCTCCACCATCAAACATCGGAGACGGAGCCACTACGACGCGACAAAGTCGAGAAGTCTCTCGATCTTCCGTCAAGCCTTCGGCCGTGACAGCGAGTATCAAACTATCGTCCACGCTCTGCCACACCTCCAAGAGGGTGCTCACGCCATAGGGATAAGCTGAAGCCCCAGCTTCTACTCGAAGGCTGAACACAATTTGAGGAGCTTCTCTGTTCTCACTCCAAGCGTAAAAGTCTCGGAGCTTAACGCGTCTCCACTGCACTTCATAGTACTCGTCTAAGCTGATGCAGTATACTGGTAAATCACTTCGACTTAGTGCTGTAAACATCTCATGGGGTGAATCACTATCATACCGAGGAAGTTCCCGTCGCCGGAAAACCCTAAGAGGACGCCCCCTTCTTCATGGCGAAGCACCTGCCGTAAGCTGAGGGAATGGCGGGGTAGACATAGCTTACAGGTCGGTCGTCCAGCCACTTCTCGCTGTATTAGAGCCCTGCAGACATTCCGACGAGCTCCACCAGGTCGCATCGTTAACTGTAATAAGTAAAATAAAAGAACCAGATGGCTACATCTCGGTGATCGACAGGTTCAATTACCGGGTATAGTAACGTGAAAAGACTATTCGTACATGCAATTCCGCTGGAGCGAACTGCCTCACCCATTTGGCTTCAGCAATGCCGTCACCCAGCGAGATTGTGCCCATGGAGATGACGACGGGTCTTCCAGTAGCGAAGCAACACTCGAAAGCCCAACTGAACACCAAGAATGACCTAAATACGAAGGACCAAATTGCAGAGTCCAAAGCTCCAGTACGGAACCGCCGTCGTCGAAATGCTGTATTTGAGAAGAGGGTGAGCTTTTGAGCTGTCCTTCTAAGTGTAGATTCTTTCTTCGATACTGACTTCCCCAGTTCTGAATGATAGAGACTTGGTGCAGACTTTGCCTTCTTCAATCTGTTCTCTAGAGACCATTGGCTTCGACGGCGAGTGATTCTGCTTGTATCCCATCGGTTCTTTGATCGTTTCATCGTTCTCGCCATCGTGCTCAACTCGATTATCCTAGCGCTCTCGGACTTCTCAGTCGTCGACAAGAATTTGAATCCGGCAAGCCCAGGATTCACGTATCGCGACGGCTCTGTCGTCCCAGCCACTTCATTTCTAAACGAAATCGTAAATCTCTCCGAGATCCCGTTTACCTCTATTTTCATAGCCGAATGTTTGCTGAGTCGCCATGGGCTTCGCTAGAAACAAAGGCGCTTACATGCGGGATTCCTGGAACGCCCTCGACTTCGCAGTCGTCATAGCAAGGTAGTTTTTTCCAGTCTCCGTCTGCATTTTTTTTTCTCCGTGCTCAAACATCTAAAAATTTCTTTATTTTTTTGCTTAGCCTGGTTGCAATTTTGCCAACAATCCCGAATGTTTCTGCGATTCGAACGGTCCGAGTGCTGCGCCCAATGCGGTCGCTGTCCATGATCCCCGGTATACGACTGATCATCTCAGCACTACTGAAAGCCCTCCCTGCACTTGGCAACGTAGTCGTTCTCCAAGTATTCCTCTTTTTCATGTTTTCCATCCTTGAAAACCAGCTATTTGGCGGTGATATGACCCGACGATGTCGGCTGACTGAGTTCCCAGTGCGATTACCAGTGGACGATCTCAATCCGCACGGCACTTGGCCTGTTTCAAGCGATTATCTGTCAGCAGTACGCGCCAACCCTGAGGCTTATCGCTGCCTAGACGAACCACTTCTCGAAGTCGAATCAGGCGATTTTATCAAAGAAACGTCGCCTTGGTACCATGCGCAGCCTTGCTTTTGGCCAGTCAATCCTGACGACACGCAGCTTTGTACTAGACCATCCTACGCAGGAAAATTACCAGTGCGCTGCTGGACAAACTTGTGGAGGGAACTTCGATGTATTTGGCAATCCGCGCTTTCTCATCGAGATCGTAATGGAAGACGCGCTTTACCCAAGATACCCTGGATTATGGGCTTACAACGTCCGATAACTTAGGCCACTCAGCCGTCACGTTTTTCCAAGTCATAACGTCGGAAGGATGGACTAACATCATGTACATGTGCATGGATTCAACGCAACCGGCCATCGCAGTCATCTTTTACCTCGCTTTCGTGGTGTTTGACTCCATCTTCGTCATGAACTTGACACTTGCAGTAATCTCGGAAGAGTTCAACATCGAAGAACCTCCGCGCAGTCCCACAGCTGCATTGAAAAAAACGCCAGAGAAGCAATCGCGTCTCAAACCGCGTATCCCGTTGCTCTACTACATCGCGTCGCACCCGTTGTTCTCTTTCTTTGTCATGTGCGCCATCTTCGCCAACACCGCTGTCCTCTCGATGGACCACTATCCCATGTCGGACACGATGGACGCTGACCTGGAGATCATCAACTTTGCACTCACCTGCGTGTTTGTCGCGGAGATGATAATGAAAGTGGCCGGTCTCGGGATTCACCTCTACACTCGGGATAAGTTCAATCTCTTCGATGCGTTCGTCGTCTTGATGGGGTTGCTGGAAATGGCACTGTCGCCACCTTCGTTCATGTCGGAGAACCAGCCAAAGAAAGGCTCAGTCGCGTCGTTGCGATCGTTTCGACTGCTTCGCGTGTTTAAACTCGCTCGCAACTGGAAGTCACTTCGGGAACTGCTGGAAATGGTGGGGCGTGCTCTTGCCAGTATCGCCAATTTCGGAGTTCTATTGTTCATTTTCATCTACATCTATGCGCTGGTGGGGATGCAGGTACGTGAATGTCATTCCGGAACTCAAAACATTATGGAATTTGCTCACATTTCTACATGTACAAGTTCTTTGGGAATACCATGCGCTTCGACAGCAACGGGTATCCTACTCCGTACAACATATACGACTACTGGTCGGGCACGGTGAGCTCTCTGCACGACAGCTCTTGTTGGATCAAGCTCCGCGTGTACTTAACTACTACCGTTTCGCATGGATTGCTGTAGGTTCCACGACTTCATTTCGACACCTTTCTGTGGTCTGCGATCACAGTTTTCAAGATTATTACCACCGACAACTGGAACGAAGACATGTACAACGTCATTCGCAGCAGCGGCATGTTTGCAGCGCTCTATACAATTTCACTGGTGGGCACTCAATACCCTGCGTGATTGCCATTCACTAACTGTGACGTTTGTAGATCGTCTTTGGAAACTTCATAATGATGAACCTCTTCTTAGCTCTGCTGCTGGACAACTTCAGCTCTGACGATACCGATGAAGAGCAAGCGCAGACGAACGTGCAGAAGCTCGTGCGGAATTTTACGTCCACAAAAATTGCGTCAACCCCATTACCTATTCCAGGGGAGAGACGTCCTGGCCATGATGACCATGATGAAATGGGTAGTAAAGACCATCTACCTGTCAGCGATGCAAATTCTCACGTTGTGGAACCAGACGAATCTACCAATCACTCTACCAGGACCTTCAGTCTCAGCCGTTGTGAAAGCTACTTCTAAGCAGAAAGTGATGGAGTTAAAGCACCTCGACATGAACAGTCCGTCAACACGAGTTATCAGGCAGATTAGCCAGTTTCTCGGGGCAAAGCCTTAACCAGATGAAGTCGCCCCAAAATCTAAGAGCGACTCTGACCAAACCAAGGCTGGAGAAGAATTTGGACATTGTCTGAGCAGCAGTTCGCTTTTTATCTTTCCCAAAGGCAGTCGAGTGCGGAAGTGGACGCTCAAGTTGATCGCTCATCCGTATTTCGACTCGGTGGCTCTGTTTCTCGTCACTGTGTCCAGCATAACATTGGCTGTTGACAATCCTCTGCAGAATCCTGAACCCACGCTAGCGACTGGGCTTAAGCGCTTGGACACACTTTTTGCGGTAATCTTCGCCTGTGAGATGGTCCTTAAGATCGTGGCAATGGGACTTGTACTACACAGAGGATCATATCTGCGCAATGGCTGGAACACGCTCGACTGTGTGATCGTCGTCAGCTCACTCGCAATGCTAGCGGAGTCTTCAAGCAGTCGGCAGTCGTTGAAATCTCTGCGATCTCTGCGTACTTTTCGCACCTTTCGACCTCTGCGAGTGATCAGCCGCAGACCAGGACTCAAACTCGTAGTGAACGCCTTGATCGAAGCCATTCCTGCGGTATCCAACGTTCTGATCATCTGTGCACTCTTCTACCTCATGTTCAGCATCTTCGCGGTCACCTACCTCAAAGGCAGACTAGATTCCTGTAGTGGCGACGTTTTCGACGCACTTTCCGAAGCTCAAGTGGCTTTTCTCGGGAGTCCTAAGCCGTGGTCTCCCCTCTCACTCGACCAGCAGCACTGGTTCACTTACACAAGCTGCATGGGGTTCCCCACTGATTCATTGACATCAAAGTATATCTGTGGGTGCTGGGGTGCTGACTGGAGTCCTGTCGTCCCGCAAGACTTCAACAACGTGGAAAACGCTATGATCACGTTTTTTGAAATGTCCACAACGGAGAACTGGAGTTTACTTATGGTCGCTTGCATCGATGCCACTGACATTGACATGCAGCCGATACGCGACTACAACGTGTGGTGGGCTGGGTTTTTTGTCGTCTTCATGATGTTCGGCAGCTACTTCGTCGTCAACTTGCTCGTCGGTGTTATTATCGATAACTTTAACAGAATGACGGATGCTCTCGACGACTCCTTCATGCTGACATCCGAGCAGAAAAAGTGGATGAGGGGGCAAAAATCAGCAGCCAGGGTTGGTCCTCAACGGGTGTTCGTACCATTCAAGCATCCAGTCCGACGAGCAGCCTTCTTCTTCGTAAGGCACAAACGGTTTGAGTGGTTCATCATGATCTGTATTATCGTCAATATGCTGCTGATGGCTACGCAGTATTACGGACAGTCAACCACACACACAACCATCGTGAATATTCTCAACGAGATCTTCGCCGTAGTATTCACCGGCGAGGCGACATTAAAGATCATCGCGTATGGGGCTGTGTACTTTGACGATAACTGGAACCGCTTCGACTTCTTCGTCGTGCTCGGGACACTCTTAAGCGTCGTGCTTGAGTCGATAACGACCGCACACCTTCGAGTTCTGGCTGTGCTGGCTCGTGTGTTTCGTGTAACTCGTATAGTTCGACTGGTAAAAGCTTCAAAGGGGGTCCAACATATCCTGACTACGCTTTACTTGGCTCTCCCGGGTCTCAGAAACGTGTCGTCGATCCTTCTCCTCTTACTCTTCATCTACACTACTATGGGGGTGCAGATGTTCGCTAAAGTCGGCTTAAACGACAACATCGACGAGCACGCGAATTTGTAAAGCTTTGGCAGAGGATTTCTCTTCATGATACGTGCCGCAACCGGGGAGAGTTGGGATGACTGAATGCACGACTTCGCCTCCAGTCCAGAAGGCTGTGTTGACGATCCTCCGTATGATCCGAACATGTGTGGTTTCAGCGACTCTGTCGACTGTATTCCGCTCAACGGGTGTGGAAATCCCATTGCGTACTTGTTTTTCTGCTCCTTCACGTCACTAGGAACGTACGTTATGCTCAATGTGACAGTGGCGGTGATTCTCGAGAGTTTCTCTGTCTCGAACGAGGACGAGGAACCGCTTTTTGATCCCGAATTGCTGCGTGAATTCCAGAACAAATGGGCCAAAGTGGATCCGAAGGCCAAAGGATTCGTCCCGCTTGTCAGGTTGTATGCTGTCGTCGCAACTCTCGAGCCGCCACTCGTGAAACCCGAAGTTATGAGCGACAAGAACGCGTTTTTACAGTTTATGAGTAAGATGTTGGGGTTCTCAAATTTTGGGTTGGATGTGGTTTCCTAACTTGTTTTATGTTTACAGGTAAGCTACACTTACCCATGTACGAGGGAGATACCGTGTATTTCACTGAAGTTCTGCTCGCTATGACCCGCGAGATGGTGAAAGAGGTGCGTTTATACCTTCACTAATATTGATATCTCGGTACTAATTGCTGTGTCTTTGCGCAGGATGTCGATGATGACCTCGAAGGAATTGGAAACATTAAGCTGCCCTCATACGACACTCCCAGTCACCACCGGCTCGACTACCAGGCGCACGAGTATCTTGCCGTCCGACGTATCCAGCGCTCCGTTGCTCATTGGCTGCAAGTCAAACGCCTACTCGAGAAACGGAGCATGGAGGACTACAAGATCAAGATTAAGAAGCCGGCCACACGTCCTAAAAGGCATCGTGGCTCTCTCGTTGTAATGACTGGATAAGTCATAGAAAGTTTAATCTTCTGCGATGAGATTTTCTGTTGAGCTGGAGCTTGGGCCACGCTGTGTAAAGCTGTTGCGGAGTGATAGACACATGGTCGTGAGTGACGCTAAACTTTGTTGTCGGAATATAAACCGAGCCGTGAGATCCGCCAAAGCGCAATTGGGGAAGATGCACTCGGTCTCCTTCTTGACACTTGGCTCGCACATATTACACGCGATGGAAGACGGTGCTTCCAAGCTGCCACACTTGGCTAAACACGCAGCACAGTACGTGTGACCACAGGGCGCGAGTGTCATGGGCTCAGTGAAAAGCTGCATACACTGAAGACATGTGAAGGTGCTTTCCGATGCATTTTCAGCCTCCAGGAGGGAATTCACAGTCTTCTCCAGCGAGTCTTGTGTCTGACGGAGCAGCTGGATGGCCTCACGAGACAGCACACGTTGCTTGAGCTCGGCCATCTCCAGGATGTGAGCGTCATTGAGCTGCTGCTCTTTTCTCAGATCGTTGTACAGAGCCTCCATCTTGTCGCTTAGCTCCCCGTTTTCGTTTTGCAAGAGCACGAGCTGGTTTTGGAATGACTCGGACTTGTATCTTTCTCGAGACACTGTCTTCTTGTAGCCGACCTCCAGCTCATCTTGAGTTTGTTGCAAGTTCTGAACACTATCTTGAAGCTCATTGCGGCTTTGTTGGAGCTCTTCAAACTCAGCTCGAAGGCTCTCCAGCTCACCGGTGACAGTCCTTAAATGATCTGCTGCTTGAGCGTAAGTCTCGTAATTGATTAGTTCTTCGGTTGTCTGACTACCGGTATCCGTGACCGATTTCTCAAGAACTTGCGAGCCGTTTCTCTGCTCTTGCAACGTGTCGTTCTCCTTCTGCTGCTCTTGTAGCGTATTGTTCTCCTTCTGCTGCTCTTGCAGCGTATTGTTCTCCCTCCGCAGCTCTTCAATAGTTATTACGTGAGCGTTTAACTCAGCCACTAGACGCTGATTGACATCCTTCGCTTCATCCAAAGCTACTCGACCAGCTTCAAGTCGTCCTTCGACCAATCGGAGTTGTTCTTCCAGCGCCTTCTTCTCCTCATTCAACAGTGTCAGCGCTTCGTAAGTTGCGGCCTTTTGACGTGCCATCTGCAAAGCCTGGACGGTGTCGTCTTGGGACAGTTGTTTGATGCCGTGCAGCTCCGTGTTCGCTCTGCGCAATTCTTCTTGCAATGCTGCGTATCGTTGATCTCGCTCATTGACATCGTCCTCCAGGTGCATCACTTTCTGCATTAGAGTCCCGATCTCTTCATCTTTTGCTTGGAACCGGTCGGCAACGCCCTGTAAGCTTGCAACATGCGCCTCTGCCTTTTGGGCTCGTTCTTCTGCCTCTTGTTGTCTCTGAATGCAGAGTTCAAGCTCTTGTCGAGTAGCGCTGAGCATGGACCCAATCTCAGTGATCTCGTTATCCATCGTTCTCTTCACCTGTTATGCAGCAAATTCATTAGCATTAATCATGGTTCGTAGTCGTGGTGGATGTCTACAGTAGATACCTCTACGAACTCCTCGGACATTTTATCCAGCCGAGAGGCATGAGCTTGCACGTCGTTGCAGCGGGTATTTGATGCTTGGAGGTCGGCTCTTAACGTCTTGTTCTCTTGCTGGAGTTTCTTGGTCTCCTTCTCCAGGACGATAACGTTGCCTCTCGCAGTATCGTTTTGCTGAAGACGCTGCTGAAACTCCAGAAGTTTACACACCAGCGCTTCCTTCTCCTGACTTGTCGAGGTCTTTAACTTTGCATGCTCTTCTTGAAGCAGTTTATCGCGCTTTTTCACCGCGTCGAGCTCGCGTTGACATCGCTCCAATGTGTTGCGCAGGTTTTCGACTAACTTGTCGTCTCTCTGGTCGATAAAAGACGTCACATGGGGCACTTAGAAGCGTTAGTAAAGAGAAGAAACCATCCAGGCAAGGCGCGTACATTCAGCCTGTGCACTGTCGAACGCAGTCCAACGATCAGGGTCGACTGGGAGTTGATGGTGCTGTTAGAGCTCTCTGCCTCGGTCAAAAGCTGTGCGTTTTGCTGTCGTGAAGCTTCCAGTTGAAGATTTGCTTCAGTCTGAGCGTCTTCAAGTTGCTCGATCATGGTCAAGAGTTTCTTGTTGTTGTCCGTCATGTGCAGGCACCGATTCTCGAGCGACAACACCTGCAACACGCAACAAAGCAACGTTGTCAGCTGAAGCGCTGTGGTCCTTGGCCTGCGCTAGCCCCACACCTTCCTCTGGTACGACACCTCCATTTGCGTATGCTGTTGCAGAGCTACCGTGGACGCTGACAGCGTCGAGCCATTGTGAATAGGAGGCAGCAATCGTTC
Source organism: Phytophthora infestans T30-4 (assembly GCF_000142945.1). Taxonomy (NCBI): domain Eukaryota; phylum Oomycota; class Peronosporomycetes; order Peronosporales; family Peronosporaceae; genus Phytophthora; species Phytophthora infestans. The sequence continues at coordinate 160,373 of NW_003303749.1, read as the reverse complement.
GTCACTACTGCGCACAAGTTTCTGCTTCTGAGGCGTTGCAGGTCTCTCTTGTTGCACGCTCTGCACCCCTTGGGTCTCTGCTTTGTATCTACCAGTCAGTGAAATTATCATAACACTGTATTTTATCCCTACCATTAAGTCTGGCGATGGCCTCCGTAAGTTGAGCCACTTCTTGCCTCAACGAAGCTGACAGTTCCTTCTCCCTCTGATTGAAAAGTGTCAGAGCCGATACGTTCTCCTGCAGGGCTGCAATCGTGATATTCGACTCGAGTTGCTCTCGTCGAGGTCGTTGAAAAGTGAACAGTTGCGGGCCCTGGCGATTGGCTCGAGCCCCTGCCTTGCGACCACGCCTTCCATTGCCTCCTTCCTGGTTCGAAGTAGCGACTGTCTTAGGCGCTTCCGCCGGTTTTAGAGCGGAAGTGCGTCGTAAGCGCACAGACGCCACACCCGTGTGTCCAGGCTCTCGCGTCGATGGTGGCGGACCGGGGACCGATGTCATCGCCTGCAAGTAGGTGAGTGGTCGCGTCGACTGGACAAGTTGAAGTGAATTGAAGAGTGTTTGTAAGAGTGATGGTGCAGTCGAAATTGGTTAGTGTCCTGATACATTGCAAGTACATATAGTGATGCAATTCAGTAGCTTAAGCTAAGACTTCTTGGAGCTTTGTCCAAGTTTATTTGGTGTGAGAAAGAACGTAGTGGAAACGTCGACTTCATGGGGAATCTCAGAGATTCAACTTGCAAATCCTCGTGTAGTGCTCGGTCGCTGAACGAGCTCCCTGCAAGGTCCGTTCTCAGCAACATGCCTGGGGCTCACGGTCAGCTCTCAGCTCTCAATTCACAAGACGAATCGAATATGATGCACCTCCGCTGCTTCTTGCTCGTGGTATTATAGCGGCAGAAAATGAAGGGGCTAGTAATCAAATCCCCATGGGGTGCTCAATTTTGATAAAACCAGATATGACATTTAGATATGTGATAAAACCGCCCATTTTGAGTATGATTTTGGTGTTAAAACCGGCTAATTCGCAGTAGTTTTGTCGCTACAGGCTCCCCAAAAAGGTGTCTCCGAGGACCTTTAAACGGGGAAACAGTTGCTATAATGCTGATATTCTATTGGTCAAGAGTGTGGAAAGGGCAAAACAGTTGTACAAACAGGCGTTAAAAATAAAACGTTCAAATTTAAAAAGAAGGATTTGTATAAATTTAAAGAGTAATTACTCACCATCTTCCTCATGAGCTTCTTGCGACCTCGTGCTGAATGGTACCTTCTACTAGCGAAAGCATTAAATTATAAGATTTTCATATGATATCACGACAGAGCGGTTTTAACCCTACATAGGCCAAAATGACAAGCGCACCTCGGCGAAATTGGTGTCTGGGTCGAGGTTCCATGCCCAGAGCACCCGAAAAACTGTGCTTTTCCCAAGGCGCGTCGCCTCTTTAGTTCGATCGCGCGAGTCCCGCCCTCCACTTCTGCCTGCTTTGGCCTCGGCGACGAAATAATCATATACATTGCAAACTAGGGTTTTCTCGTCCGGACTGAGCTGGTGTCTGCGTTGCATTGCACTTCCTGAAATGAAAGAGATGAAGAGTCTTAATTTATGGAAGAAGGAACTACGAAACCTCAGCTTTCTATCCGCGCCCTTTGCACTTAATTTAAGGCTATTTTGGTGAAGTTATCGCCGATTATCCAAAGATAATAATTTATTTTGGATTAGCTAGCCCCATCCCTTACTGCCGCTATAATAATTTTCACTCTGCAACTTGCTGCTACAGTCTTGCTGTCGCTGAAGAAATCGCCATGGTTAAGAACGCAGCGACGGACTCCACCCGCGTGCTTCCGAGCAGCGGCAACGTAAGGCGCTTTCTGAAGGGAAGCAACACGATGACAAACGAAGAGCGAGCGTTTATGGGCATCTCCAGTCTGAAGACACTCGTCAAGAGAAATCCGCATGTCGACAAACTCAAGAGCATGCTGAAGGAGAATCCCGCCCTTGCTCACGCCAACGTGTTCGTCTCCAAGCGTCCGAGGCTCAAGGCTGCGCTACTCGTTGTGAAAGGACAATTAAAGCCGCTAGCGATTATAGGAGCCCTTGCGGATACATTATGTATCTTGTCAAGAAATAGTGTTGTCAATTCTGCAAGAAATTTCCGCTAACGGCCAGCTTCGATATTTTTTGTGGGCTCTTTTTTACGGTAATTTTGTGAGCCCAAGATTAAAAGGCAGATGAGGAAGCCTAAAAAATTTTTGAGGCTCTCGGGAGCCGGCATTTTAGGGGAGTCGGGCTCTCGAAAATAGTGGGCTTCTTGTGACTCACAGTCACAATGTGAGCCCAGGGACCTTTTTTCGATTTTTTATGAGAGTCCCGATTATCTAATTTCTGGCTCTCTAAATTCGGGAAGAGGCTCCCCGAAATTAAAGAGCCCACGAAATAGCATGTTGGGCTATTCAACGTCGTGATGGCAAGGAAGACCAGAGCGAACTCGGCGCTCTTATTGATAGGGGCTAAGGCGCTGGCTAGACGGCGCTGGCTGCTGCTTCTAGTCCCGATTCTTGTGGTATATGGGCTGCTCATGATGACGACTACGACGGACGGAGAGTACGAAGTCTTTGAAGGCCCGACGAGCATCCGGCGACGCCATCAAAACTTAGTTGACGGCACGCTGCACCCTAAGTCCGTATTCTACCATCGAGGAGATAACTTTGATCAAGGGGTCAAGAGAGATCGAGGAGTTGTTATGTGCATGCACAATAAGGTGGTGGCAATGGGTGCGTCGCTCATTCGAGAGCTGCGGTGTCTTGGGAATAAAGAGCTGGTGCAAGTGTATCACTGCGGCTCAGAGCTGTCGGAGCAATCCAAGATGTTACTCTTCACTATAGACGATAGGCTGGAGCTCGTTGATGTGTGTGGGGACCTAGTGGGGCAGGGTGTTCTCAACCAGACAATGGCCGACAAGTTCCGTAATTGGTGGATCAAACCCCTGGCCATGTATCATACAGACCTCCGCCATGTTATGCTCATGGATGTGGATGATATTAGTATTAAGAATCCTGCTGCCTTACGGGATCTCAAACCATACAAGACAACAGGCACGACGTTTTTCTACGACCGAGTGCACTCGAATTGCTACGAACATATCAACGGCATAGACGGCAACGAGCATTATCTACAGAAACTCTTCGCTACGTTCGACTACGGCCGATTTAACGTCCTGGGAGGAAACTCTCCGTCGCAGCATGCGCTGGAGTCTTTTGCCTATACTAACAAGACATGCCACGAGATGGACTCGTCCTTGGTGCTCGTAGACAAAGACCGCGCAGGACAGCGCGTCATGGACATCATGCTCTGGTTCATCACTGAGGAACGCTTCCGCTTCCGCTATTCCTTCGGGGACAAGGAGACTTTCTGGCTCGCCTTTGAGATGGCCCATGTGCCTTACGCTTTCTCACCGTGGGGGGTCAGTGGCGTATCGTCCACTCCTAACCGCGATATGGAGCTGCATCCCGACACACTATGCGGTAGTATTCTCCACTACATGCCCATAAACGATCAAGACCCTGAAATGCTATATGTAAACGGTAAAGCTCTACTAGATCCGTACCCAGAAGGAATCAAAGAAGCGCCCAAGACGCGATGGAACAATATGTTCAACGCTCTCCCCACACACATGACGCCACGACAGCCAAGAGCTGTACTCGGCAAGTTCGGAGATGAGGAAAACATTTACTCGGAATGTCTCGTCGATCTGGGCTCCACACCATTACCCGAGCTATTTACTGGTAGTTTATTGCGTCGTCGTCTCCACTATTACGGAGTCCAGTCGGGAATGCTAGCAACACTGCAACACTGCACGACGTATCAGTAGTACTTGCAGTAGACGAGTGTGATGGTTGATGTATTAAATTGACACTTTTTGGTAACTGTATCGTCCCATTCACCCCCTTCATCTTCAACACAAGAGGTTCACAATGACTCTTGGCACCACATTTCGCAGAGATTTGCTCGGTAGAACGAGGACTGTCACAAACTAATTTTCTTTCCTTCGGTGATGGCCAAGCACGCGCTAGTTGTCGGTGCCTCGTCGGGCATCGGGCTCGCCGTGGCGCTGAAAATGGCGCCTATGGTCGATAAGCTGACGTTGTGCTCGCGGAGATGCCCGCCGGACCTAGTAGCGTCCATCCGTGCCAAGTACCCGGGTCTTGATGTGGTTTACGAACGCTTGGACGTGTCTCTTTTGCACGAGGTACGTCGGTTCACTGCGCGACACAAGGACACCAAGTTCGACTGGATCGTCCTCACGGCCGGTATCCTGTCACTCAATGGACGCACCGAGACAAAGGAGGGACTCGATGTCAAGATGAGCACTCACTATTACGGACGGTGAGTCTTGGTGCAGAACAATAAATGGGTAGGATAGTTTGATGCTGAGACTGACATGGGTGGATGACAGTTTCATGTTGGTGCACGACTTGCTGGCAGGGCTGGACCGTCCAGGAGTACGTGTGCTTAACGTGCTGGGAGCGGGTCGTGGCGGAGCGCCTCATCTAAACGACTTGGATCTGAAGGCGAATTACTCGATCAAACACTGCGCCGATGCAACGACGCTCTACTCGTACGTTGCTAACGGATCCGTACCAATATGGGCTAGCTCGTGATTAATGCTGCTTTGGTTATTTGGTATCAGGGATCTGATGGCGCAGGCATTGTCGGAGCACGCACCCAACGCGTCCTTCATGCACATCTACCCTGGTTTTGTCAACACGGGGCTGTTCAACCGCTTTCCGTGGTATGTTCGAGTGCCATCCAAAGTCTTCGCAGTAGTCGCGGCGCACTCGCCGGAACGATGTGCTGAGTACTTAGTCGCCACTCTTACGAAACCCGAGTTCGCGACGGGGTGGAAGCTGTTGGGAGAACGTGGAGAGCCTCTTTCCAAGACGAAATACCACACGGACAAGCTCAAGAATACCGTCTGGGACCACACACTTAAGACCATCGAGACCGTGATGAAACCAGTGAAATGACCAGAATGAATGTGCGCAGGATCACTTTTAGGTTACAGCAACCTGAGATATTTGTTTCGTGGCGCTAACTGCGTGTACTATAATACTACATGTAGGATCTAGTTATACGCACCTGTTTCATCGAATAGGATTTGAATATTTATGCGACACAAAAAAAGATTTGTGTGTATTAAACCTTTGAAATAAATGCACCTGCAGGAGATGAATCCTAACAAGCGCACATAACGAGAGGGACCTTTGTACTACAGTATAGAAGTACTACCGTATTACAGTCGTGCACCTCCAATTCGGCACCGGTATCAGTCGATACCATGCCAGATTTTATGATTACGCGAATCGGATGCGCAATTACCTTTACCCATCACCACCCGAATAATCAACCTCAACGGTTTTCGCCTCCTCGCCGAGGGATGACACGCCGCATCGATCTGATTTTAAATTTTGGATCGGACGTCTTCGTACAAACACTCACTTTGATTTTTACCGCCAAGGACAATGGGACATCGCCCTTCCTCCTACATGTCCCTAACTTAAGCACAAAAGCGGTCTTTGTGCGAGAAGCACAAGTCAGATCCTGCATGCTCTCACTCCGAACTTGCTCGTTGGGCAACGGAGCGCTTTAAGACCCCCCAAGCAGTAAAGCGCACTACCGTCCAGAGTATTCTTAAGCGGTCGGCGGAAGTTGCCGCCTTGCCGGACGCCTATCGCGACCGGAAGCGCTGTTGCGCGCCCGCGATTCGCGCGCAAGATTATGCAAAAGATTGGCGTAAATTTTGTACTGAATTAACAAATAAAATATCAGTGCACTGGATTTGCGTTTGTTTTTTGCTCTACGTTGTGCACTTATGCCCTGGCACTGTTGATATGGTCCGCCCTGCCGAATTGGAGGTGCACGACTGTACTACACATGTAGCGTCCGACCACCAATTCGGAACATGAAACAAATATATGGGCTAAAAGGACTAAAAAATTACAAGTTTTGAGCAAAAAGAGAGAGCAAGGAAGCCTTTCTATTTTTCTGTTGGTTATTCAAACTGCAGAAACTGCTATCGATCTCCACACACAAAGTGCATCAAACGCTGGCAAATTCACGGAGAGAAGAATGAATGAAGAAATCCGCGCCGACCCAAAACCCAAGTCGTCGACTAATCACCGAGGCGAGTCATCACGAGCTTATTTCTTCTTGGCACCACCCTTGCCCGAAGCTTCCTTCTTGTTCACCGACTTGATGACACCGACGGCAACGGTCTGACGCATGTCACGCACGGCGAAACGGCCCAGAGGAGGGTACTCCTGGAACGACTCGACGGTCATGGGCTTCGACGGCTCGAGGATGACCATGCAGGCATCACCCGACTTGACGAACTTGGGGGCAGTCTCGAGCACCTTGCCCGAACGACGGTCCATCTTCTCCGTAATCTCTTTAAACTTGCAGGCAACGTGGGCCGTGTGGCAGTCAAGCACAGGCGAGTAACCGTTGCCGATCTGACCAGGGTGGTTCAGCACAATCACCTGGGCGGTGAAGTCCTGGGTTGCCTTAGCAGGGTCGTTCTTGGAGTCCGAAGCGACGAAACCACGACGCAGCTCCTTGACCGACACGTTCTTGACGTTGAAGCCGACGTTGTCACCAGGGACAGCTTCAGGCAGAGACTCGTGGTGCATCTCGACAGACTTGACTTCAGTCGACAGACCAACGGGGCCGAAAGTGGCGACCATGCCAGGCTTGATGACACCGGTCTCCACACGGCCGACAGGTACCGTGCCAATACCGCCGATCTTGTACACGTCCTGAAGGGGCAGACGCAGCGGCTTGTCCGACGGGCGCTTGGGGGCGTTCAGGTTGTCAAGAGCCTCAAGGAGGAAAGGTCCCTTGTACCACGGCATGTTGGTGGAGCGGTCGATCATGTTGTCACCCTCCCAGCCGGAGATAGGCACGAACGGGATCTTGGCGGGCTTGTAGCCAACCTTCTTCAGGTACGTGGTGACCTCAGACTTGATCTCCTCGTAACGGGCCTGGCCGTACATGACAGACGAGTCGTCCATCTTGTTGATGGCGACGATCATCTGCTTCACACCCAGAGTGAAGGCAAGCAGAGCGTGCTCACGAGTCTGGCCCTCCTTGGAGATACCAGCCTCGAACTCACCCACACCCGAAGCGACCACCAGAATGGCGCAATCGGCCTGCGAGGTACCCGTAATCATGTTCTTGATGAAGTCACGGTGACCAGGGGCGTCAATGACCGTGAAGAAGTACTTGGGGGACTCGAACTTCCACAGGGCAATGTCGATCGTGATACCACGCTCACGCTCGGCCTTCAGGTTGTCAAGCACCCAGGCGTACTTGAACGAGGTCTTGCCGAGCTCGGCAGCCTCCTTCTCGAACTTCTCGATGGTACGCTTGTCGATACCGCCGCACTTGTAGATCAAGTGACCGGTGGTGGTCGACTTACCGGCGTCGACGTGGCCAATGACGACCAGCGAGATGTGAACCTTTTCCTTGCCCATGGTTGAATTACCTGACGGATTAAATTGAAAGCGGGGGTGAGTAAGTTTGCTGTCTAATTTTAGGTCTCACTGAGGCTAGCGTTACCTTCTTCTCCGCAGAATGGATAATGATCGCGACCGGGGGGGGAAGCTTTTTGGCTGTGAATGGATGGCGCAGGAACGTTTTGAAATATTGCAGCTCTAGCCTGAGGTTAGACGACTTTTGGCCAATTACAGAGTGGTAAGGGAGATGTGTCCTCCGCATTTACAGGTCATAAAACCTTGTCAAGATTGTATGGACACGCGAGTCAGAAAAGAGCGCCCACTTCAATGTGTAGGAGGCACCGCCACTATCAAAGTTTTTGTGGCACCAACTCTATAATTAAGATATTTATTTTTGCTAGTTTGTCGACGCCACCGCGAACAGCTTCATGCTTCCACCGACGCACTCACTGCTGTCGATGTCCAAATCGAACTGGAACAATGGTGAAGAAGTGCACAAGGAGTCAGCGAACAGCTTGAATGACGGTGTGGCGCCGTTCCAAGCAGCTCGGAAGCTGGTAGTGGTGTCGATGGTCGGGTGACACTTGTTGTCGACGCGGTAGGCGGCAACACCCTCGAGGTTCGAGCAGTTCATGTCGGGGCTGTAGAGCTCCACCATCACATACGAAAAGTCACCGAATGTCCCCGCTGCAAACGCTCGAGGGTCGTCCGTGCAACTACCCGAGGCAAAAATCCCCAGGTCCTTGGCTTCGAGTGAGCATTCGGCGTCTCGGCTGATACTGTTGCAGACTTCTGTGGGTGTGAACACGACTTGAAGCGGAGCGCCTTTACACGAGTCGACGTCGAAGATTTTGACTGCCGTCATGTTAGCTGAGGCCGAAGCGGATGCTACCAACAGACTGATGCAGGCAAGTGATAGGTTGAGCTTCATGCTGACTGGATGCTTGGGGATGTGGAAGAAATCTAAGTGTGAGAGGCTTTATCGCTTTGTATGTGGTGGAGGACGAAGCTCGAGCTCATCCTCGACGTGGCTATTCTCGGTGGAGAGGCGCGTCTATTCTCATTCGCTTGTCACCTTCCCATTCAGTGCCGGTGGTTTGGTTCATCACTATTGATTCGTGCTTAAAAAACGATAATAAACAGCCCAATACTGCCGTCTTTATTTTCATCTGGAATGAAGAGCCACGTCGATTGAATCATCAACTCCATTGACTGAGATGGACGCTCAAGGCTCCGAAGAGGAGGAAGTTGCCTCGAACGAGAACGACGTCAGTGAAGACGAAGCGGCTGAAGAGCAGGTCGATCCAGACGGTGATCAAGACGCTGGTGATGACGGAACAAACGACGACGGATCCTACGAGATTGATTTGCCCAATGGAGATATTCAGGACGAAGACTCGGACGCTGCAGACGCTCAAGACCAGAAGAACGAGGAGACTAAGGAAGCAATTGAAGAAGCGTTGGTACACGAATTTTCACCTTTGGAAGCAGAAATCGCTCGAGTTCTCGACGAAGGATGCACGCAAGTGCAGCAGAAACTCACCGATCGTCTACAGATACAGAATGATCGTCTGATAGGGTGCGCATATCGAATCCATCTTGCAGCTAGACAAGGTCAAGAACGTCTCCAACGACACGAACGGATACTGACGCAGAGTCAGCAAGAACGTGACAAGTTGGAAGAAAAACTGCGACGAGAGCGAGACGAGCGAGCTGATGAAAGAAAGTGGATTGCAGGACTGTGGCCTGACAAAGTGCCTCTCCCCACACTCCTGATACCGATCAAGAATGCTGCTGTCGAGTTCGTCAAAGATCTGACTGATGCCCAACAGCGCAAACGCTTAGAAGCGTTGGTAACCAAGCGAGTTGAGCGCGAGCGTGTTCGTCAGCAGTTTGAAGAGGCCTCACATTGGAAGCTGGTGATGCTAGAAGCCTTAGAAGATAGCGACAGCCAACTAGCCTATTACACGAACACAGTCACAGGCGAGAGTGTATGGGACGCCCCTGTGGCTATAGCGTTCGAAGCTCCACAGGGATGGAATATGGTCACCATGGACTGGGAAGAAGACTACAGACTTGAGAATTTCTACCCCGAAGCTCAACAGCAAAATGAACGACCAAACTGTTTGTCAGGTGCTGAAAAACGTGATTCAAACGAAGAAGAAGGAGAAGGATCTACTCAAGAAGAGGAAGAGGAAGAAGAAGAAGGGGACGATGTTCCGATGGACCCCATGCCGACACGCGAGCGGTTTGAGGAAGAGCAGAAGCGATACGAGCAGTTAAAAGCCGATCTCGACCAAAGTGCCGCTACCCAACGCTCTTTAGCTATGGAGGTGCTGACTGCTACACGCGAGCTGTTTGAGCGAGAGGAAGAGCTCTTGAAGGAGGAAGACGCCGCTGTGATCGCTGTCGAACGTAAGCGACGGATAGCTGAGAAGGAGGAGCAGGTGGCAAAGAAAGCCAAAGCTGAAGCGCAGCAGCGCAAGGCTCAGCAAGCCAGCACGGGCAAAGCGAGCGTGCCGGTATTTGCTCGGGACTCTGTCGCGAAGAAAGGGATGACTCTCGCTGCAGACGACCAAGCGTTCGAGCAAGAACTCCGCGACTTTGCAGCTAAGCAACGCGTTGATCGCTTGTATCTGTCCATACCGTTGACCCGAGACCCGCGAGCTCACGATCGCCATCGACTCGAACCAGAATTTGTGCACATGAAGCACCTCGAGTCGCGTGTGCTGGCGACGGAGAAGATCGAGTTTGATCTGCTCGAGAAGAGCTCGTTACGTCACGAAGAAGCTGCTGCAAAAGCGGCAGAACTGCGAGAACTCTGTGAACAGATTCGGAAGCAGCAAGCGAGCGTCGAGGAAGAAATTGTCACTGTGGAGGCCTCAATAGCGCAGCTAGAGACAGCGGCGATGTCTCCTCCAGAGCAGTCTCGACCAACTGAAGAAGAGCTGGAACGAGCTGCTGGACGGTATTTGACCGTTGAAAAACTTCCGGATGATGAAGAAAAGGACGACAACGAGGTCGATGCCACTGTCACCGCTGAGAGCAGCGAGGCCGGGAACAATGTGGCTCTTTCAAAAACTAGATCTGAAAAGGTTACAGATCTAACTCCAGCTGCTGCTAGAACTGATGAGGTTCCAGTCGACGATGAACGCGTGAACGCGGATGAAGCTGAGTTGCGGGAGTTAGAGACGTTCACTGACACTGAAGTAGCATGGCGGAAGTGGGAGAGATCAGAGAAGACGAGGAACACAAAGCTGAACAAATTATCAGATCGAATCACGTTGTTAAAGACGTCTCAGAAGCATTTAGCAGTGGAATTGGCGCTCTATGAAGACGCAGACGCGCCGTTCTTTGAGCGTTTGAGGGATCTAGAGAAGGCAGCGAACACGCGAATGTGGGATCTGCAGGCCCAGTCTCAAGTGGTGCGAGCTCGCTTCATAGTAGAGCGAGCTGCTCGAGAGGAATCTGTGTTTCAGATGCGTGATCGACTTCAAGAACTCCAGCAGCAACTGGAGGACGCCTTCGCGTTGCCGAAACAGGCAGTTCATCCTCTTGAGCGCGTAGAACTCGAGGCAAGATCGGATCAACTGGTTGCGTTGTTGAAGAAACAAGAATCTGAACTGCGAGCCAGGTACGCCAAAGAGGAGGAAGCGAAAGCGCTGCTGGTGTCGCTGGAGTTGCGCTCATGTGACTATGCAGATGCGAAACTGCAAGAAGAGACCAAGCTGACGGCAGAGAAGCAGAGTCTCTGGGATCTCAGCTTCACTCTCATGGACGAAGTGCAGAGCTGTCGCCGAACTATTGAGCGGCTCTATCTACTGATGCAGCAGGAGAAACACAGCGAAGAGGAGCTTGAAGGAGAAGTGACTTGCACTCACCGTGACGACGATGAAGACGAAGAACCTTCGCCTGGAGAGCTGTACGAGGAGAATGCTCGTGTGTTCGAGACCAAGCTTCAGTATCTGCAGCAAGTTCGTCGATTCTTACTCTTGTGTTACGACCGCGAGGATCGTTGGCGTGCTCTAGCTGCTTCTTCGCTCATCAAGGACACAGCATCGGACGAATGGATGACGCACATGCAGCTGTCCCGTCACGAGGATTCACTTGCACTGCTGCAAATACAACACGAAGAACAACAGCGAGAATTGCAACGTCAGATCAAGTTGTTGGCCAAAGTGAAGGCCACGTTGCAAGCTCAAATCGAAGAACTAAACGGTAAAATCTTCCGTTTACAGAGCGACTACCAAGCAGCAAGCGACAGCGTCCGACTGCAGACTCACGAAGTCATCGAAGTGCTTCGTGCTGCGGTCGAAGAGCACAAGTCTGTACTCGAGAAAGAGAAGGCTAACTATCGACTTGATCGTGAGAAGCTTGTCCGTGAACACGCTGCTATTCGAGAAGAGCTGGAGAAGCGACAGCAGGAGCTGGAAGATGTGATGGACAGGCAGACCCATTGGCTGACGGCAGCAAAGCGAGAGCTACATGCTCAACGTGTAGCCAACGAGGAGTTACTGAAAGCTTATCAGTCTCTGGAGAAACGTCGAGCCGCCGAGGTGAACGACATGCGCTTCCGCATCTCGGCGCAGATCAAGAAGATCAACAACATTGAGATGTGGAACCTCTCGATGAAGATCTCGGCGAAGGAAGCGCACAGGGACTTTATCAACATGCAAAGGGACGTGGCAAGGCAGCAGCAGCAACACAAACAACTGCAACGCGGCTTGCGACTTGTGAATTGGCGTCATCGCGTGACAGCGCAGAGTCTTCTCACAGACGTCAACTTGCTGTTTTCTTTCTTTGCTGACGGGATTGACATCCTCGCTGGGGCCACGTCAGGGATCAACGATGCACTGCGAGACAACGCAGGCATCGAAGTGCTGGCTGCACTGGCGCGTCACTCAAGTCAGCAGTCTGTACGTGCGATTTGTGCTCGTGCACTCGGTCAATTATCGTGGAATGCCAACGCCACTGCTCGGTCGTTGGGCTGGAAGGCGAAGCAGAAGTGGTTCCAGTGGATGAAGACCCAGTCGACTAGCGTTTTGGATAAATTGTCGAGGGCGAAGACGCCGTTTGATGCTGTTGCAGAAGAAGAAGCGACCGAGATGAATTGGTTGGCGGATCCCAGCACTCCGATCGATGACATTTCTGGCGAGAGTGATCATGATTTGAGCTCGGAAGGAGGGAAACAAAAGGCCAAGAAGCTCCTCTTCACCTCGACGTGGCAGCAGTTTGACGACAAGGTTTTCCCCGACACGAACGTGACCAATCAGCAGTACATGGGGCTGTCATCCAACGTGCTTCAGACCATTTTGGATCTGTGTCGATCGCCCGAGACAGATACACTTGTCAAGTGCAACGCCTTGCATTCGCTAGCTCTGATCGTACGAAGTTCAAGAAACACTTCGATCATAAGAAGATTGGATGGGAGTATCTCGCTACTCGTTGGTCTGTTAGAGCCCAAGTCAAGCCACGACGATCCTCAAGTTACTCGACACGCAGTGCAGGCGCTCGCGAACTTGGCGTATCGGAATGCCTTCAACCAGCAAGCCATCTATGCAGAAAATGGCATTCCTTTGCTCCTTCGACTCTGTGAAAGAGCCGTGAGTTCCAGCGACGCCCTCGATGCGGACGTTGACTTAACCTTGGCAGCCACACAAGCGCTTTCTCACCTCTCACACGACCATGTACGATCATGCCAGGTGATTGTGGAATCTCGCGGGATCTCGATCCTAACGAAGCTCTGTGGCTCGCCAAGAATCCACGACGCTATCGACTTGGAAGTCTATGAGCTGATCCAAACGTACGCGTCCCAAGTACTCGCCAACGTTATCACGCTCTTGGACAAGGAAGATAGTGAAAGTGACCACCGCTCGTACAACGTTGCTGATCTTTTTCTCGAAGAGCAGCCACGGATGCCAGGATATTGCAGTGGAACTGGAGGAAAAATCGACAATCAGGAGCAGCACGAGGAGGAGCAAGTCGCGCAGCCGTCGTCAACGAACGCTAGCGTTACTACATTTGTGCTGATGTGCGCTTCGTGCAACCGCAACGTCGCATTTCATGGCGCCGTTGTGCTTGGCAGTATAGCTCAGCATGATAATATTCGAGAGGCGATCGGAGCAGCTAGCGGGATGGATGCGCTCTTCTTACTTGCAGTCCGGACGGATGACTTGCCGATGGTTGCACAAGCCACTTGGGCTCTCGCAAATCTGACGTGGAATCGGGACAATCAGTATCGCGTCGCTCGGTATATCGATCACCTCTACCAGATCTGCACTCTGAGCTCTGACACGAATCAAACGTCACTAAATCAACAAGAGGAGGACGATCCCGTTGTGAGGAGGGAGCGCAGACAGCAAGACGAACAGCTCACGCGACAGATTCGAGAGCACGCTCTGTGTATCCTAGCGAACGCTTTGTTCTACAACGACGCCAACCGCCAGCTAGTAGCGTCGAGCGCAGACTGGATGCAGCTACTTGCTCGCAATGCTCTCGATGCTGACGGAGCCACATTGGAGAACTCGGCTCGAGCATTGTGTTCGTTATCGTACAGCGACTCCATTGCCCTCCAAATGGGCGCTACGAACCTCGTCGATATCGCGAGTAAAGCTGGAACTGGGAAGATGAATGGGCTTCATATTCTCATCCGACTATGTGGTCGAACCGGGCAAATACCAGTGCAACAACACGGTCTCTTCGGAGTCATCAACATGTGTCTCCACGACGTCAACAAGACCAGAATGCTGGAAATCCCTCACGGCATTGACACATTAGTGAACCTCAGTGGAAGCACGAACAAAGATCTGTGTGATCCCGCTCTGGAGGCGCTGGAGCTGCTGGCCGACATGCGTCAACTCAAGCGAGACCATGGAATGTATCCAACTCAATCATTCGAGTCCGTCGACATGAAGAAGCTCGTCGCGTTGCTATTTGACGCCTCGACGCCGTCTCTTGTGGGTGTGATCAGCGATGCCATCGCCGACGAAGTCTGGAAGAGACCAAGCGCTCAGATCAAGCTCCGTAATGAGCACGGACTCGAAAAACTGCTCGAGATCTGCGCAAAACCTTCGCCATTGTTCCCTGCTGCGACGTCGGACAGTTCGCCTGAAATCGAGCGTCGAGTGAGATGTTCGTGCTTGTGGGCGCTACGGAATACGGTGGCCAACAACGTTCGCAACCAAGACCTCGTCGGGGCTTTGAACGGCGTCCAGCAACTTGTCAGTGTGTTTGATAGAGAGCGACAGAGTGAAGAAGTGGTGGAGGCCCTGCTAGCAGCGCTCGTGGCTGTGGTCATGAAGCACCCTCGGAACAGCCAAGAGCTCGTGCAATTCGGACTCGACATGCTCATCGGCCTGGCGGATGAAGACAGCGACAGACTCGAACAAGACCAAGGGCTTCTACCTCCAATAAACCCGTCAACGCGTACACCAGCGCCGCCGACCAAACTTGACCTGCAGTCCTTCGTCAAACCTCCTGACAAGGAGCTAGAGAACGCCGCACTTGCACGAGAACTTCTGCACTTGGTGGCGCCATACAATACTCGAGAACACGCCACAACAGCCCCAATACCCACAGACTCGAAGGCGAGGAGAATGCAGCAGTTGCGTTCATCGTCACCATCGGCGTCTCCCGTGCACAGACGATGATGACCAGCACAGCGTCCTGGCTACACGCGACACCAAGCAGCAAAAGATTCGGTGGACTATCCACGGCAACATCATCAGCTCTGACTACCGGTAGAGCCTCTAGCCACGGTAAACGCCTGAAACTCCTGGATATAAAGCTGCGACAGACTACGAAGCCAGGTTTAAGTGAAGATGATCTAACGTTACTCGTCGTGTTAAGCAGTAGTGTCCTGGGACAAAGAATACTTAGTTGTGCATGGTCTCCAGGTACTCCTTGCACTCGGTCAGCTCCTGCTCCCGACGGGTCTTGGACCAACCAAGTAGTTCGCCCATCATGTGCACTACACGCGGGGCCAGCTGCATGCCCACACCGCTGTCGATGAAGGCTAGACGCATACGACGACCCAGGATATCCGTCGCCTTCATGGCGTACTCCTGTCGGACAGCAAACACGACCTCAGCCTCCAGGTACGGGTACTTGGGGTGCAGCCGACGCGGGTGGTCGGTGCGCTTGCGGTCCAAGAATCCGCTCTGCTCGATCTCGGCCACCTGCAGAGCACGCGTGCCGTAGTTGCGCATCAAGTGCTCAGCAACGTCCTTGTCCAGGTTGTAGTTCTCACGCAGAGTAACTGTGATCTTGTCGAACTTCTTGTTGCACACCTCTCCAATGCGATCAGCTCCAATGATGCCCACGTCCTTGGTCTTGCAAGGCGAAGCCTTGGCCTTGATCTCTGGCACAGTCTCCACCAGCTTGTCAATCGCGTCCTGAGCCATACGACGGTACGTGGTCCACTTGCCGCCAGCGATCGTCACCATGTTGGACTCGGACACTTCCACGACGTGTTCACGCGAGATCTTACTCGTCGATCCGCCAGCGTGACGAGGGTCCTTAACCAACGGACGGATACCCGACCAAGCCGACTTGATGTCGTTGCGCGTGACGTCCTTGGCGAGGTAGCGATTGGCCTCATCGATGATAAAGTCCACTTCTTGCTTCGTAGGGGACGGCAGCATCGTGATCTCCGACTGCGAGTCGGTCGTGCCCGCCAGCGTTCCATTCTCCCACGGCAGGAAGAACAACACGCGACCGTCACTCGTCTTGGGCACGATGAGACCCATACGGTTGGGACTGAAGTGGTCCGGTAGGACTGTGTGGACGCCAGCAGCAGGGACGCAAATCTTCTCCTTCTTAGGGTCGTCCATCTGACGGACAGCGTCTGTGAAGGGGCCTGTGGCGTTGACGACGGCATGAGCCTTGACGTCCCACTCCTCGCCGGTCAACGTGTCCTTCACGTGAGCGCCACGTACTTTGCCCTCATCGTCCTTGATAAGATGCACCACCTTCACGTAGTTTGCGACAGTGGCGCCATTCTGTGTGGCTGTGAGAGCGATAGACACGTTCATACGCGTGTCGTTCATCTGTCCGTCGTAGTACACGATAGCGCCCTTGAGACCTTCCTTACGCAGCATGGGGAACTGGAACATGGCTTCTTCGGCGTTGATGTAGTAGCTACCGGGCACGAAGCGCTTGCTACCAGCCACCACGTCGTACGCCTTAGCGCCCACCCACATGTAGGGCACTTCCCACCACTTGTAGATTGGAATCATGATAGGAAGAGGACGGTTCATATAGGGCGCGGCTGAGAGAAAGAAAGAGCGCTCCTCCAGCGCCTCGTTCACCAGCTTAAAGGCCGAGTAGTCGAGTTTCATGAAAGCAGTCTCCAGGTAGCGGATACCGCCGTGGATGAGCTTCGTAGAGCGGCCAGACGTACCCGCCGCGAAGTCGCTGGCTTCAACGACGGCCGTGTTGAGACCGCGTGTGGCCGCATCCAGCGCACAACCAGAGCCCGTGGCACCGCCGCCGATGACCAGCACGTCGAATTGCTCCTTCTTGAGGCGCTCTAGCTGTGCGGCGCGCGACGGCGTCTCGTATGGAATGATGGTCGATCCGTCCTCGCATTTGATGGGCGCCACGAGCCGCTGCGGCTCCTTGGCCGACACGATGGAGGCGCCCGACAGGCCCGAGACGCCGACGACACCAGCGCCCATGAGCGCCACACGCTTGGACGCGCGACGGAAGGCAAAGGACGCCATAGTGCTAGACGAGAGTGATGGTCGAGTGCTGACGTTGACGTGCGCTCAAGACGGAAGAATCCAAAGTGAGACCGTCGGTATCTGAAAAAAACGAGCCAAGGTTGACTCGCGTGATGCTATTGGTGGAAATTAATAAAATACAGTGATGTGACTGGCCCGTTGTATTGATGGAGGCGTTTTACCGGCGAAATGTGAGCAAGCAACGTGCCAGCAGCGCGGTGTTGTTGATGGCTCTCGGGGCTTCGCAGACAGCTTGTTGGTGTCCACACGTCGGCATTCATCGCCAATCGTATCAACCTCCATGTTGACCCGCTTACAGTTAGATTTAGATAAAAGGACGCGTTTCTAGGACAAGTTGAAGCCGAAGTGTAGAGCCCTCGGACAAGCTTGACCTCACAAAGAGACTATTAATAGCACCGCCTCCCGATTGTGAGGAGTGATTCCTCCAGGACAGCACTCTGGGTTCAAAGCTTCGAGGAGCAAGTTCGCATTACCTGTACTGTCTGGAAGCATCCACAGCAAGACCGACTGCTTTCCGGTGTGACTCTATAAGAAGCGACGTGAGCGGTCCCAGTAATACTGCCCTCAATTACTGTACCAATAATAATTATAGGTCGGTCCGAAGAATGTGCTCTAGAATGTGGTGTTATAAACATAAATGTACTACGTAGTATTACGTGTTCCGATTGGCTAACTCAAGTGTAAAATCGGATCAAAATCATTAATAAAATTCATGTGCTAGCACTAAATTGAAATGCACATGTTTTTCGGACCGGAGGGTGAATTAATAAACAGGTAGGAATCTCTACCTGTCCATGTAGGTATTTTCTATTGTTTGAGAGGTTGTATGCGTTGCCATGCACTAGAAGTGATGGTACTGTATCGTAATATCTCTCGAGCAACAAGATATTATAATACCCTCTTGCACAACGAATCGTCGCTTTGGTTACTCGCCGGTTAAAGAAGCGATTTCAGTTACAGCTGTGTTGTAGCGTGAGCAATGCGCGGACGTCGCCATCGCGTCCTACTTGTGACCCTGGCAATTTGTTGCGGCTTCCTAATCGAAGAAGTCCAAGGCGCCTGTCCGTCCAAATGCAACCGCCACGGAACCTGCGGAAGTGACAACATGTGAGTTAACTAACCAGCGACACCGACTTGTATATTCGTTCCCACTGCTAACGCCTGCTTGATCAGATGCACGTGCTTCCCTGGCTACACAGGCTACGACTGCAACTCCCGAGCTTGCCCGAAAGGAGCTCCCTGGGTCGACTTTGCCACGGGTCAAGACTCAGTCCGCGCTGTTGCTCAGGAATGCTCCAACCGAGGTCTCTGCAATCGCAGCAATGGCAAATGTGAATGTGATACAGGATTCGCCGGCCCTGCATGTGAACGGTTGCAACTGTGCCGCACAAACTGCAATGGCCATGGCAAGTGCATGTCGATGCGAGCGATGGCAGCCACCAAGAACGACTACAACCTCTTCTACTCAGCCACGTACGACACACCTTGGGACGCTGACCGGATCTTTGGCTGCGTGTGCGATCACGGCTACACCGGTGCGGATTGCTCTCTACGACAATGTCCGTACGGGGACGACCCCATTTCAACTGGACAGGTCGACGAGGTGCAGTCCGTTTCCTGTCTTTGTAATGGCTGCACAGGGACGTTTACATTGAGCTTTCGTGGAGAGACAACGCGTCCATTAGTTGGAAGTGTCGACACAGCAGCAACGCTCAAGGCTGCACTGGAAGACTTGATAACGATCCGTGGAGTCTCCGTCACTTTGAATGGCGGAGCGACTTTGTGTGACTCGGACGGCGTATCTGCAATAATTACATTCACGTACGAACATGGAGATGTGCCAGCGCTCGTTATTGCTTCATCTCTTTCAGGAGGTACCAGCTTCCTTACGGTGGAAACAGGTCAGTGTCGATACGTACGAAAGTAACGATGATCGAAGTCTTAGACTTGATAAACTGTTTGTTACTTCACAGATGGAACCCAAGCTGCGTATGGACCCACTCCGCCGCTGACAGAACGAGGAACCAAAGAGGTTTGAATGGCTGTGACGACAATTATGGGTGGTGTAGCTGACTCGGTGTGTCGGATAGTGGCTCGAGTGCTCTGGTAGAGGAAATTGCAACACTCTTATCGGTTTATGTGCATGTGCGGCAGGCTTTGGGCCCAGCAATGGTACATTTCTGCTGCATTGTTTTGATGCCTCGACTTCACAACGTTTAAGGCACTAAAATTGATCTTTTGTTGAGTAGGACTGGGCGCATCGGGGAACATCTTGGACTGCGGACACTACAGCGGTAGTGGCTTGACAACTTGCGCAGGTATTACAGCTATCCAAGTACTACTCGTTCCTACTACGTCGTATCACTAATCAGATGAGTCATACTGACCAGGAATCACGGGGTCGGTGACGCGTTGCTACAATCATGGACGATGCCAGGGCGCACCGTTCTACCGGTGCTTGTGCGATGAGGGGCATAGAGGCTACGATTGCTCGCAGCCACAATGCCCCACTGGACGGGCGTGGGTGGAAGAAGCAGTAGCAAACAATGTGGCTCACAATTCGGTTGTTCAGTGCTCGAATGCGGTACAAACTTATCATCGTAGTAAGCCCTCAACAATCTGAAGACCAACTGACGCACTTTTGATGTCGTGTACAATCTACCAGGGTCTCTGCAATAGTGCTGGCATTTGTAGGTGTCTTCCGGGCTTTGGAGGAGCCGCATGCAATCGAAGTAGGCAAAACTTCCAGTTGGTCAATTTTTTATGGATCGTGGACGTCGTCTAACTTGTGCGAAAGTGTCGTGCCCTACCAGCAACGGAGCTGTTTGCAGCAATCGAGGGACGTGTCGGACACTTCGAGAGTTAGCAGCACTCACGCCAACCTCTACGTTCACCGCTGCAGGTTTCGTGTACGGATCCGACCCCAACGCTTTGTCAACATGGGATGCAGATATGAGTCAGGGCTGCTACTGCGACAAAGTTCCGCTGGACCGAGGAAAGAATGTGCGCTATTCTGGCTACAGCTGCTCGAAAAGTACGTGCTGAAGGCAATCTAAACCGATCAATCAACTCGTTGGACACTTAACCCCTATCCGCAGCCCCGTGTCCGAGTGGTGATGATCCCTGGACGACCAACCAGGTGGATGAAGTTCAGAGCGTGAGCTGTTCAGCTGACGGAGGGAGCTTTACGCTGTCATTCCGAGGAGAGACTACGCTGCCAATCCCATTCTCAGCATCGACTGCGACAGTGAAGTCTGCGTTGGAGCGTCTTCTTACGTGAGTTGATCACCTACCAAAACGTTTTATTGAGCGTAAGAAAACTAACTCTCGTGGTTGGGTGGTTTACAGAATTACAAGCGTTAGTGTGTCCTTCGCGACCGGCGCAAGTGCTTGTTCGAGTGCTGGCAATGGTATTAAATTTTCCGATTCAAATACGAGAGATATAACTATCTGATGAGCTGATATTCTTTTGCTGTGTGTGTTTCTTAGTGATGACCGTGACTTTTTACTCCCCGTCGGGAGACCTTCCGCTGCTCAGCATCTCTGCAGCTGCATTGACACACTCGACAGCCAGCGTGGCCGCAAATGCTGTCCAGACTACGCAGGGCACCAAAGAAGACGTTATTTGTAACAATCGGGGGCGATGTGGTAGGTTGTTTTCACGTCATCACTTTTCTGCACACCTGCCTTACAAGTACCAACTCAATTACATGTATTGCAGACGAAGACACAGGGACATGCGTTTGCTCTCTGTTCCACACCAGTGGCAATGCACTGGGAGACTTTGGCACGCTAGATGACTGTGGCGCGGTAGATTCTTTCATGACCCATGGCGAACTCTAGCGCTAATTTCAGCGAGTTGAATGATTAATCTTTGCAACTAAGAGCACTGCCGTAAAGTTTGACATCCCCCTATTAACCTACGGGCAGGGCTTGGTAAAATCTTATATGATATTGATTGCCAGGCAGACATTAATAATGGTGTTATTTGTCAGTTTTTTTCAATACACGCCCGTGACACTGCCGCCTCGCACTTTCAAAAAACGAAAACCTGGGATCTAGTCAAAACGGATACGCGCATTGGAATCGGAAGGGGGATCTACCTGGAGAACCCTCCCGACGCGCCCCGCCTCCCGAACGAACACCAACTCAAACATACCAATCGTACTGATGGATACATTTTTGTGATTATTAACATACTGACTAAAACTACTAATACTGTAGTAGAAAATTTATTATGATACCAGTACGAAAATCACAAAGAAATTTACCAATCTGATCAGTTCGCGTTTTCTTCTTCCCGAGCTCGTGTCCGCTTCTTTCCCAGCTCAATTGCCTGGGCAACCGCACTTGTATCCCACAAGCTCCTATTGAACTATCGTCTCCAACGTCATTGGGTTAAGGCTTCGGCGCAAACGTGAGAACACAATTCCTGCACGTGAGAACAGCCTCTCCACGTCATTAGATGTAGGCGGGATCCACTTCAGGTCCTCTCTAGAAGAAGTCACTTCCTCCTGACTTAACGCAGCCTCGGCAAAGGACTGATGGGCGCCTTCACCTTCCTCCTGCGGTCCCGTCGCCACGGTATTGGAGGTCTGGAGAAGCTTTACCACAGCTGCTCGTTCTCCTCTTGCCAGGATATTCTCTCTGCCAGCCACAAGCTTAACGACCCCATTCTCGAAGTCGGGAAATTTGACTAAAGAGGCTGTAGAAGACAGGTACAACTCCGTTCCAGGGTAATGCTCGATGACATGATCAAACAGAGCTCGCACATCAACCAGGGACACTGTCGTTGTTTGTAGCTTCTTGTTCACACTCTCCAAGTTCTTGAGATCTTCATACAGAGCCTTCAATCGAGCATTCTCTCGCGGGGTGGGAATGAAGTCCGCCAATTGGTCGTCGATGCGGTCCAACTTCGAATCGATGCGAAAATAGCTGTCGATCATGGAGAATGTGCTGCTCCAGCGTACTGCATTACGATAGACGGGCATGAGAGAGTCTGCCTCGCGGAGATGATGCTGGTTCTTGATCGTGTTCAATTTGCCCATGAGCGCATGGACTTTATCCAATATATCGTCGTCCTCGCCCATGAGGGCTTGGACGGCCAACTTTAATCGGTGGCTAGCACACCCTATCATTGGAACCAGTGTCTTGTTTGCAATTGCTACATTCACAGACGCGTGATCGCACACATAGAAGCACAGCTGAGAGGCATGAATCTCGTATGTGTCTAACACGTCGTCAAGCAGCTCGAGAATCGCGTCCGATCCCATGTCCGACTCGTTCATCAGAGTCGAAAAGCACAATAGATACTTGTCGTTCTCAGTTACACCGATCACCGCCACGAAATGCGTACCGCCCTCGGTCCATGCGTCGATAACAAAGCCAATTCTCTTGCCACGCAGTCGCAACTTGATCCGCCCCTGAACGACACTTTCCAGCCCGAACATGTTCTTCTTAAGCGTCTTCACGCTCGCTCGGTTCAAACGAGTATACTTCCGCGTTTTCGCCCTTTCACACATGCTCAGTTTGCGGTTCTCCATGATGATCCAGTCCAGCCAGTGATAAGTTGTCCTGGAAAATTCATCACCCTTCACGAAAGTGTCGAGGCTACCTTCTCGCCGCTGAATCGCCCGGAATTCGTCCTCGTAAGTATTGGCATGGCGCCGTACGAGATGTTCCACCAGGTTCGTGTACCCAGTGCCACGAGCTTGTATCCGACGGGAGAAGCAGATCCGACACTGATGGTATCCGTCGCCATCGGGGAAAGAGGGCTCTGGCAAGGGATCTTGGGGCGATTGAAGACATGGTGAGCGGCGTAGAATGATGGTCTTGTGCTGGTTTCGGCAAATTGCGGAATGACAGGAAAGAAGTTCTCTCCTGTAGCGAATTGCGCATGCTTCCACAAATACCAACACCAATTGTATAGTTTTTTTTAAACTAGTAGTATAAGTTTTATTGGATCAAATTGGAGATTGGGGCCAATCAGTTATTGCAATAAGTTACTGCCAGTTATTATTACGGTTATTGAATTTTACCAACACTCCTAAATGTATCGTCATTTCGAGGGCCCATAAATGAAGATAATGTTTTTGAGCGATCACAACTTCTTCAGCTCTAAGCATTCTGTAGCTTATAAGTGCTCAAGAGATAGAGGAGACGCCCCGCTTTCGTGCTTAAATCGCGATTCGTACTTAGGTTCGTAAGTATCATGTTGTTTTGGGTGGTCTCAGCGTATTATGCATGTACTAGTAGATGTGGCAGTTCAAAGATTGCTTGCTTGTACCTGCACCATGCGGTCAAACTGATTCTAATGTTCGAGCCCCGTGATTGGTTATCTTTTTACCATTGTCATACGCTGCGATCGGCATAATTGACTCTAGGACCCCCCAATTATCACCCGTAGGCAGGGCTTTGTGAGATCATTATTTTTTCAAGTCAAGGACTTGACGACGTAGCTGCGATCCGACGAGTAATAGACGAACGAGACACTCGCTCCTTCGCTCACTTTGGGCGTCGTACAGGACCGTAGAGAGCAGAGATACGCGTCGTCGTCGATGCCGTAGAAACGCCGGATACGCTGGAATGCCAGCGGGTGAAACGCTGTAAACCGACACTGGTGCAAAGCCGCGTCTTCGGGTGATGGCTGCACCATGAAAGAGTACTGGGCGGTTTTAAAAATTCAAGTGTTATTTTAAAAGCCCTTGTTAAAAGCAATTGAATAAGGGTAGTTTTACAGTTTTTTCGATGGAAGTTTACAATAAATGTCACCGTTCCGGTTAGCTACGAAAACCAATTGGCCAACTTTAAGCTCGTTTATCTCGATAACTTTAAATGGTTCGTTTGTATCATTTTGTTTGACGCAGTCTCAACTATGTTGTTGTGTCTTTTTCCTTTCAGATCCCGCTTGCCAAATTAGTCGCTGAGATAATTAATATCTTATCAAACGTAATACAGCCAAGTACCCACCAAGTTCGTTCCCTTGTTTAGTATGCGTAACACTTAATAGCTGCTAAATTTAATATCTAATAAACCTTTTTTAGTGTTATTCAGTCATTTTTCTAAGGAAAGCCTTGATCGACGTTTGCTTTTGGGCAGAGTCTCGTTCTTCCTGCCGATCGTCTCGGACTCTGCTCTGAAGTACACGTAGGCTGCTCAGAACGCTAGCTTCCACGTCAGGATGTTCTGCTAGCAGGAATATCACCGGTCGAACAACGTCAGCTTTATCTGTAAGAGACATTTTGGGCAGCAGTGTATCTGAGTGTCCGTACTCTTCGGCCTCTTCGCTGTCATACTCACATACTTCTTCGGGGTCTTCCTGCACCGACGCCAGCAATGCGAGGCTGACAGAATCACTCAGTAAGTCATCAGAAGACGCAACTTCCATTTCAGTTTCTCGCTCTGTAGCATTGCACACGAAGTCTTCAATATCCATTGGATCTCGTACTCTCAGGGCAGCTACGCGCTGCGCCAGAACCTTGACTAGCTCTTCTTCTTCTTTCAATGCGCGGCGTGACGTCGTACGACCGGGTACAAGACCGGTATGACGAAAACAGTTTAGGATACACTCAGTGATAACCTCCCTCCAACAGGCCTTAATCCATCGCATTGCGACTAGCTGGTCAATTTTGTAACTATCCGTTTCCGTCCCTTGCTCTTCTAAATCCAGCGTATGGTCCAGCTGACGGCGGCGAAATCGTCGCTTGAAAGAGACAATTATGCCCGCGTCTAATGGTTGCAGTCGAGAAGTTGTATTCGGAGGTAGAAAAGAGAGCAGTGACGCTCTTGAGCTCCAGATTCGAAACAATATGTGCTGATGCGAAGAAGAGCAATTATCGACGTTGCTGCCTGTTATCAAGTTCACGCACCCACTCTTGAAAAAGCACACTTGTCATCCGGGCTTTTTCGTTGTTGTAATAATAAAACCCAATTTACTCGCCAGTTTTTTCTTAAAGCAGCGAGGTTTCGCTGCGTGACCAATGATAAATGGCCCACGCTCGTCAGAGCCGTCAGCATTGCAGGCGAATACTACAGTGATACGAGTTTTTATCTTTTTCGAGCCTTCTACCCGGCACCGGGCAATGGTTTTATCTGGAGCCGTGCAGTAAAATAGACCTGTTTCATTCATTTTGTAGATGTCCACCAGAGCGACTCCGTTGAGGTGCTTTCGAAGGGATTGCCGCTGAGCGGGGATATCTTCATTGTTGACGGAGCCACTCTCGCATGCATTTTGAAGTGTTTGAATCCATGTCGCTTCTGAAATGATTGCAGCCAACCGTCCGAAAACGCAAAATCAGGCCAGGAGGAATATCCGTCAGTTCGTCCAGACGATTTGCCTTACTCTTGACCATGTCCCCATTGAGGGAGATCCGTTTAGAATACCCAATTCTCTAGCGCTTCATCCACCACGGGAAATGCAGCAACACGGACACGCTTACAGTCCAAATCGCCTTTTTTAATGGTAAGATATTGATCACGAGCCTTTAAAATGTTTGAAATTGTTCCTTATATTGGTGCTTTAAGCAGTCCGAGCCCACGCTGAGCTTTTTCAGCATAAGCTTTCGCAGAGTTATAGTGAAATCTTCGTCGCGTCATTCGTCGATGCGTTTCTTTTGGCCAAACATGAGGTTGTCGACTTGCTCGGGGCACTTTCCCATCTTGTTGGGACTCGGCGAAATGCCAATTAAGTGCTTTTGAAAGGCATGGCGGGCGAAGTTTTGTTGGCTTATAGCCATCCACTTTGAAACTTAATCGTGCTGCTGTACTTAATACTAACCGTTTTCACGGGTAGTATAAAATTGGTGAGGGGGATCTGTACAAGTAACCTGCGTTAAAGTAGCCTCTAAACATAATGGTTACCCACAGTAGAAACTCTCTAAGAGATTATATTCTAGCCGATATGACTGGCTCTCACTATGATTATAATGGACCTCATCCTCTTCAATGGGTGGTATGTAGCTCTCAAGTACTTCTTAAGTCTAATGAACCTCACTTCGTCTTTTAGCACTTTCAACGCAAGTCTACCTCCTTCACTACGCTCCCCGCTAACCTCGCCATAGGTTATGAGCCAAAGACAAGCCTCAAGTGACGACTTTCCACGCCTCGTTGGTGCAGAGAATTTAACGTGTGGAAGGCCCGCGTATGCGCATCACTCGATGGCAAACACCTTCTTGGATTCGTGATGAAACCCGACTACGACGGCATTTCTGACAAAGAGGATGACGACAGCGGAAGCAACATATCTGATGTGGACGACAACCCGCAGAACAAGCTGGAGCAGAGTACTGAAGTCGACTCGGACACTGTAAACTACGAGGAGAGCGACGATAGACTCAAGCCTCCATCTGACTATGAAGAAAGCTCGGACGGCAAGCTGGTGACCTCCTCAGTCCAACGGTAGATCGCCTACCTTAAAAATTTCGTCCGGACGACCACCGCCGGATGTGGAAGGACCGCCAGCGCAGAGTGAAGGAGACACTTCAGCCTCTTAACACCCGTGAGCGACGTCGACAAGAAGCGAAGACGAAGGCGTTTCTCATTAAGACTATGGACAACACCCACGTCCGACTCGTCAAGAACCTCATGACCTCGTACGAGATCTTCAAGCGCATTTATGAGAAGTAGGAAGGGGTATCATTCCACAACGACCCTTACTTCATCCCGCACTTCTTGATGGAGATCAAGAACGAAGAAGACCTCCGACCTGACCGAATTCTTGCTGAAACTGGATAATGCGATGAAAGCTACAGAAGTAGCCATCGAGTCGGTGATGGCCGAGGGGCAGAAGTCACTATACCTGTCCACGCAATGACCATATCATGAAAGAATGACCTCCATATTTGGAAGGGCCAACGGATGTGTATCCCGTATGAGGATCTAAAGCAGAGAATCGAAGGCAAGGTCCTCGACATACAAGCTTAGGAGCGCTACACTCTCTCGAAGGGATCACCCGAGACTAGTGCCACCAAGAATTAGCGGGCTCTAGTGGCCACTGGACCACCTGCACATCAGGACTCTAACCCCACCAGTGGTGAAGTCTGCGCTTACTGTGATCGATCACGCCACAACATTCGTCAATGCCGTGGCCTACAGCGAGACCTCCGACATGGTCGAGTGAAGGCTTGTACGGTTCTGCCTGCCACCTCTGCTGTTACGAGCAATACGACGCACAACCACCCGTACCGAAGCGCTAAACACAGAAGCAAAGTGCGACATTACGGCAGGGGAGGCAGTACCCACAGCAACAGTGGTGGAGGTGGTGGCAAGGCCAAGCGAGGCGACAGCGGCAATATCGCAATCGTAAACAGGAAAACAATAATCCACTTGACTCTGATGACGAAAGCGAAGACAATGGCGACCGCACAGCGCGTCGCCAAGACCGCCGCGATGTTGGCCTGATTTTTGTTGCTACGTCTCTCAATCCACCCGTGAGCCTTGTGGTCAAACCCAATGTCCAATTGGATCCTACATGGACCATTGACTACGCGTCACGTGACGCACGATCCCAGTAGTTTGCCGTCATTGCGAGCAGTGATGGCTCTATTTCTGTTGAAGGTAGCAAGCAGATCTCAATCGAAGGCGTCGGCCGTGTTGAGCTGGCCGCCACCGACTCCAAAGGTACTGTAGAGACGCTCATTCAGCATGGCGTCCTCAATACCCCGCAGAAACAACTCAGCCTGCTTTCAGTCCCAGCGGCCGAAGCAAGACTATTGCTTCAACTTCGATTGCAAGCAGTGTGCCGCTCAAACGGACCAGCGCTTCAAACTCAAGGCGCCGATGGCTACTAACACTGACCTGTATCGGTTTCAAGCCCAACCAGTGGCGACCGCTACGGCACTCGTGGTCTCAGGTAAGCAACTATCCTTCTTGCTTTTACACATGAGACTTGGACATTCTAACGCTCGCACCTTGCATGACCTACCTAGGGGCCATTCGAGGACTCGATGTCTCTGCGACTGTAGACCAGAAAGCTCAGTTCTTCTGCACAGCGTGCACGTTTGCAAAATCGCGCCGCTCACCCTTCTACTCAAATATAATTATTGAACGCGTAAAATCCCCTTTGGAAAAAGTGCATGTCGATATCTGTGGCCCACTCCCGTGCCTAGTCTTACTGGCTGTCGCTATTTTCTGATCTTTATTGATAACTTTTCTCTATACATGTTCACTTACCCAATTCGGAATCGTGGCGACCTGTACGAATGCTACGAGGACTTCCGGCGAAAAGACCTGGACATTTTCTGACGGGATGTCACTGTGCTTAAACACACTCGAGTTATTGAAGGTCATGATATTCAGCGACTTCAAGCGGATAATGCAAAATAATATGAAAACTAGGTCGCATACTCTCCCAGAAGTACGGAGCTCTCACACAGTTCACAAATGCATATACTCCGCAACAGAACGGAGTGGCTGAACGACGCATGCGGACAATTAAGGAAAGGGCTCGAGCGCTGCTATTGGACGGAAAACTCCCAAAGCAACTATGGGCAGCGTGTGTCTGTCATGTGACAGTATGCCTAGCTCGAAGACGGCTGATCGCACGCCGTATGAGCTTTGGCACAACCGGACCCCACCTATGAAATACATCAAATTGTTTAGGTGCTGCGCTTATGTGCACATTACTGAGCAATACTGATACAAACTCGATGCTAGAGCCCGGTTATACATGTACTTAGACATCTCTGGCCAAAAGAAAGGCTATCGTCTGATGACCCCAACACGCATGCCATTGTATAAAGTAGAGACGTAGTCTTCAAAGAGGACAAATTCCCCTCGCTAGCCAAACTGGTGTCCACCTCCAGGATACCACACGACGCACAGACGCAACAACCTGGCCTATTCCTCAAGGACGAAAGATTCTAACAAGCCGTTGGGCCTTTGTAGTAAAGTATACCAGCACAGGCGAAATTGATCGCTTTAAGCGCCCCTAGCGATTAAGGGATTTCTCCAGAAATTTGGAATTGACTACAACGAGATTTTCTCCCCCGTTATTCGGATGGAAGTGGTTAGCCTGCTTCTCACTATCGCAGCCTTACTCGATCTAGAAATACATCAGATGGCCGTGAATTTCGTAACGGTTTCTTGGAAGTGGAGATCTACATGGCTCAACTGGAAGGCTTCACAATCCCGGGTGAGGGTCTACTTGCCGACGGCATACAATAAACAGGGACATCCAGGGACGGCCACTTGGCAGCCCTGAGCGACCTTCGCTTTCACGACAAGGGGACGACATTCCGGGAAGAGGTGTGCCTCAGGAACGCATCCTCCTCAGCCCCAGTGGTCGTAAGTCACTGCCTCCCGCTCTCCAAACCCAATAGCCACTTCAGACTACCGCCTCAGTACGCACCAATGAACTTTTCGCTCTACAACCCTCTCTGTGAGGCTTTCTCTCAGTGCTGGGTGAGGTCAGCCCCGCAGAACCGCAGAATCTCACGTGTAAGATTAGCCGCTTAACCTTGCGTTGTCCTGGCTCGATTGCAACTGAGCGTTGGGCGACCAGGACCGGCCGTCCAGTGCTCCTACGACGTCTACCCACCCTACTGACTGTTTCTCGTTCGGTCCGTTGTCGCCTCTCCTTGGTTCTCATGCCTTTTGCGTAGTCTGTCCTTGCGTCACCTCTCCTGCACGATATTCTCCCTTTCGACTTCTCACACTCTGTATACTTTTCGACTTCTGGCCGGTGCCTCCAGGCGAAGAGCGTTGCACACGTCTGCCACCAACTGGTCCAACTGTCGACCGACTTCAACGTCACTCGCCGGTCAGATCTATTGTCACTACCTCGGGGCTCTGCGCAGTGTCACGCAGTCGACGCGCGCTTCGCCTACTCGCCATCCCCTCCAAGCTCGTCCTCGAGCTTGCCTGCGTCCAACGGCGCTTTACACTTGTCGACATCAAGCCACCGTTTCCCCACGGGACCGTCCGCCACTGTCCCGTACGCGACTTGGTACTCGAGCACGTATCGGCCGGCGCGATTGCGCTTCCGACGTCGTCCACACTCGATAACTTCGCCGTGCACTCGCGAATGCAGGAACGCTTGGGGATGTGCCTCGCGTCGTGACCTTCCTCGTCCTCTGAGCACCTGTACTTCAGCAACGGCGGTCGCCGCCTCTCCATTGACCCCACCATCGTCGCCCCCTGATGACTCGCTGACGGCAGCATCTTGCGTCGCTTCACCGTCTCCTGATGGTCCAGGCTGGCGCTCTCCTCCTCCTGCGGACACCTTCCCGGATGTGTTCCTCCATCGTTTCGTGCGGTGCTACTGGGATCACCAGCGCGGTCAACCCCGCGATTCGAGTCTGCACTAGTCGCTTCACCTACTGCGGCGTCTTGTTCGTCACGATGAGTACCCCCTTGGGTAGGAGAGAATGCGTCCTACTTAGAGTCTTATAGTGTCCCATTTTCCTATAACCTGGGATAAAAAACTAGCAATTCGGCTCATAAATAAACCGATATTTAGGACAACACAATGAGTTTTAGGACGAAACAAGCCAGGGTCCGCGTGTCCTAATAGGACACTCGACAACTGGACACTCAGCTGTCCTATTAGGACAGACTGCAACTCAGACCACTGTCCTATTAGGACAACACCAAGCCCAACATGTACTGTCCTCAAGGTAGGAGAGAATGCGTCCTACTAGGAGTCCTAAAGTGTCCTATTGTCCTAAAACCTGGGATAAAAAACTAGCAATTCGGCTCATAAAAAAACCGATATTTAGGACAACACAATGAGTTTTAGGACGAAACAAGCCAGGGTCCGCGTGTCCTAATAGGACACTCGACAACTGGACACTCAGCTGTCCTATTAGGACAGACTGCAACTCAGACCACTGTCCTATTAGGACAACACCAAGCCCAACATGTACTGTCCTCAAAACATCCTCAACTGGCCTAGCTAGAAACAATAATCATCTTAACGCCCCTCTCTCCAAGAGCAGCCGACTCTTTGTTGTGCGCGAAAAGCACCTCAACGAAACTTTTCTACTTCAAAGTGTGTGACAATATTTTTAAAGCGTTTCAAAGGATGACAGTCATTGAAGGTCATAATAGCCGCTAATAACGGTTGAGCGACTTCAACATACACATAGCAAACGACGGTTAATAATCAGAACGTGACGACATACGGGGGGGGCTCAAAAAGCAGCAAAGTACTCGCAAGGGCTACTTGGCTGCAAGTCGATCCGAAGACGCGGTTAGCAAGCGATGGGGGTCTTGGTTAGCGCGGCGGTGTGCTCGGCCTGGCTCGTCGAGTTGTCTGGCGTCGTCGGGGTGTCGACAACAGGTGCGTTTGTGGCAGGCGAGTCCGGGCTGGGAGCCGACGTCGATGGGCAGTTGGACGGCACGTAGACTACCAGGTCGGCCTTTAGGTTGGAACCGACACCGACCGGCAGTTGGCACTCCTCCAGGTTCATGGCCTTCACGTCAGCGAGCAGGGTGTTGCAGGCAGTCGAGGCGCACATCTTGTCAATGGTGGCCTGGTCCGGGATCTCAGTGGTCCGTTCCGCACTGTTGAATGTTCGCGCTCGTGAGCAGAGCGGACAAGACACTGCTTCCGCAGGTGGCAGCAGAGGCCAGATAGGCGAGCGCCCTAGCTGCAGAAGGAGTAGCCGCAATGGTCCATGATGCTTGGCTGCAGTAGTGGAGATTCAGAAATGGTTGGTGTGCCCCAGGACAATAAGTAAAGCCAATGTGAGTTTTAAGACGTAAATTTACGTAGATAGTCCGGAAAAAGTTAATATTTGAGGTTTAGGACAATCTGGAGGACACAAATTATAATATTCTGTAACGAAGGATTAGTCGCTTTTTAGGACACATCTCTAAAATCTCCCTGTAAAATTTAGGACAAATAGGACAGTTTAGGACGTGTCTTAGGACGCATTATCCTACACCGCTCTCGTGCTGCTCGGCTATTGCGGAAAGGTAGTAGACGCACCCTACCGCGTCGACTTAAGTGAGATGACCCACTTGCCGACGACATACAATAAACAGGAACATCTAGGGACGGCCACTTGGCAACCCTAAACGACCTTCGCTTTCACGGCAAGGGGACGACATTCCGGTTCCCGTCACGAAGAGGTGTGCCTCAGGAACGCGTCCTCCTCAGCCCCAGTCGTAAGCCACTGCCCCCCCCCGCTCTCCAAACCCAATAGCCACTTCCGCCTACCGCCTCAGTACGCACCAACGACCTTTTCGCTCTACAACCCTCTCTCTAAGGTTTTCTCTCAGTGTTTGGTGAGGTCGCCCCGGAAGAACCGCAGAACCTCACGCGTAAGATTAGCTGCTTAACCTTGCGTTGTCCTGGTTAGATTGCAGCTGAGCGTTGGGCGGCCAGGACCGGCCGTCCAGTGCTCCGACGACGTCTACCCACCCTACTGACTGTTTCTCCTTCGGTCCGTTGTCGCCTCTCCTTGGTTCTCATGCCTTTTGCGTAGTCCGTCCTTGCGTCACCTCTCCTGCGCGATCGTCTCCCTTCCGACTCCTCACACTCTGTATCCTTTTCGTCTTCTAGCCGGTGCCTCCAGCCGAAGATCGTTGCACACGTCTGCCACCACTGCCCCAACTGTTGACCGACTCAAAGTCACTCGCCAGTCAGATCTATCGTCACTATCTCGGGGCTCTGTGGAGCGTCACACAGTCAACGCGCGCTTCGCCTACTATGGTGTTACCCGAAAACTAACTAGCGTCGGCGACGAATAAGGTTTATATGTCAAATTCTGGTGTTAGTCTTAGGCATAAGACGCAGAAGCAAAAAAAACTTAGAGGTCATTTTTAAGCAGCTTTCATTTCCATCCAGCGGGAGCCATGAGGGAATCAAATAATGAGGCTTCAACACTTACAGTACAAGACCCCCACACCGCTGGCGTTAAAATTGTATAAGTTGATTGCATCTTTGGTCATCCCTATCATGAGTGATCAGGGGCTAATGGTAACCAAATATCATATGATATTTTTGATAGTAATAGTACTATTTTCGACATTAAATATTAATAGTAGCTAGTTTTTGCAAAAGTTAACATAATATTTTAATATTAACTCGGAGAACCGAAAAATATTAGATACTACATGATATTTTATGATATTCTCCCACTTAAGTACGTTTTTTTTGCCACCTTACCATCTGAACCGAGCGGAGCCATATAACTTTTTCGATCAGGTTCTAGAAAAGCAGTAGGCTTTAAGACTGACGAGTATTTGCTCTAGTATTTCACTGTGACACAGACAAAGGCGATCGAGATGGAAAACTGCAAATGCTTGCAGCTGTTTAACGTTGATAGAGCGAAATCAAGACATTTGTTCTTGTTCTCTACCGATCTCCTCGTCCACATCGTGCGTCTAATAAACCTGCTGCCTGTGGCGCTAGATTAATGCGCTCAGGCTCAGCAGTGCCAACACGACGCCAACCTTGCCGTCACTCTCACAATTGTCCCTCCCTCACTAATACCTCAGCTAGTCGAGCGTTAACGACATCTGATTGGTTAATTTAGCCTGATTACGCAATCTTAAAAAAAATAAAATATAGTACTAACTAATATTAAGTTGATATTTAATAATATCAAATTGTCTCAGAAGAAAATATTAGGTGATATTTTTTATATTAGCTGATCTACAGGTACCGTTTTCCTTTTGTGATTGGCGACAGTCAAATTCTTGAGGTGGTCCACTTTCTGCCAGCATAAAAGATACCTGCTTAGAAAAACTATATTACATGTTCAAAATTATATTGGTCGCCAAGCACATAAAGCGCGACGACACAAAATTTAAATCAATTTGATTGGCTGCTAGATTTTTCGCTAATGACCGAGCGTCGCCAATCACATAAGAAATACGGAAATATTTGTCACAATATTAACTTCACCGATTTTGGAGTTACCATTAACCCCTGTGAGTGATACGCGTCTGGATAAGTCTAATAATCAGGCATCAACAAACTTGGACTTTCTGCCTAGTGCTTTGTCTAACTTAATTTGGGTAGTAAGAAAATCTTTAAAAAGGTACCATGAAGATGTTTACAAAAATGACGGTACTGACAAGCAGACCGTTGACGAGATTCCGCAAAAAGTTCTTCTAATGCCGACTTGGACTCTATGTGTTTAAATCTCTTGTGGATATGACGGCAGACTCTGCAAGCGAGACCAGGTCTAAGAAAAGTCACATGCATCTCGCCCTCCACCGAAACGTTTGTCAGACGCGTTCGGGTCTGATTTCGCACTCGCTTAAGAATACTGGAGTCGCTTTTTTACCGTGTGCGTCCCAGGAGGGACGCTCGCAAGGCCAACGGCGAATCGCCTGAGCTCCCCAAATCTACTTGCTAAGTCAAAATCTTTCCAAGCATCGTTGATTGGAAGCGCGGACGCAGACTCCACCTTTTGTTTAAAAGACGTAAGGCTATTGTATCCTCCTTGAACATTTTTACTCTGGGTCCAGATTTTGTGAGCTATTACACTGCCAAACCGGTCCGACAACCGCTTGCGATGACGATCCAGAGCGCCTGCAAAATCGTTGCCAGTGGCCAGAGCAACCGCCTTCGATGTAGATATGTCGCATCGGCTAGCCTGCTCGTCGACCGCCAGCGTGATCTCCAATGCACCGTTTACAAGCCTCGTGATGGCTTTTCCTACGGAAAGTACCAGCTGCTGGCATTCCATCGCCAAATCTTGATAAAGCTGACGTGAAAACAGAGATGTATTGTAAAGTTCTCCTTCGACTTTGAGCTCACTTAACCTCGGTGAACCGCCGACAGACTATTCAATTTTTAGTTGCATTGTATGAGCTAGAGAGTACAGGACTTGGTACTGCTCGGATATAAGGACTGTTATGTACTACAACTTCGCAAAGCACCGCTTAATCGTACGTGTCAGATCTGCAGCCATAAACAAATGCAGCCACCACAATAAGCAAGAGCTCGCTCGCCTTTTTTTCCTTTTGAAGTGTGATCAGGTCCATGTAATTATCGGCAAGAAATTGGCAAGATGCATGAACTGAATCCTATCGTGCCGTAGCATACGTCGTGAAGAACCTAATCGCTTCTTGACCGTCTCATGCGTGTGTGTGAAAGCGATCTCGTACCCTGAAGTCGACCGAAAGTCAGTAAACTTGTCAAGAACTCCTAGAATGGTATCGACCACTAGATTTAGCTGGTGACTTCCGCACCAATTGGAAGCGATTCCGGTGTCAGCCCCAACCGCAACACACGCCTCTTTGATTTTGGCGATGAAGCCGCAATTGCATTCCAACATATCTACTGCACCATCGGTCGCGCTTCCAACTAGCGTCAGCATGACATGTATCCCAGCAACAGACGTTAGAACGCCAAGTGCCAGAGCAGTAGTTCGGACCCGTATGGGCGCGTTCGTGAGTCGGAATACCCAATAAATGAAAGTTATGAGATGATCCATTTATTTCGAAAGTTGTCCGGACGTCCAAATACCCCTCCGATTGGTGTACAGTCGTGCACCTCCAATTCGACAGGGCGGACCATATCAACAGTGCCAGGGCATAAGTGCACAACGTAAAGCAAAAAACAAACGCAAATCTAGTGCACTGATATTTTATTTGTTAATTCAGTACAAAATTTACGTCAATCTTCTGCAAAATCTTGGCGTCAGACGCGCGAATCACGGGCGAACAACAGCGCATCCGGTCGCGATAGGCGTCCGGCAAGGCGGCTACTTCCGCGGACCGCTTAAGAATACTCTGGACGGTAGTGCGCTTTACTGCTCGGGGGGCCTAAAGCGCTCCGTTGCCCAACGAGCAAGTTCGGAGTGAGAGCATGCAGGATCTGACTTGTGCTTCTCGCACAAAGACTGCTTTTGTGGGACATGTAGGAGGAAGAGCGATGTCCCATTGTCTTTGGCGGTAAAAATCAAAGTGTGTGTTTGTATGAAGACGTCCGATCCAAAATTTAAAACCAGATCGATGCGGCGTGTCATCCCTCGGCGAGGAGGGGAAAACCGCTGAGGTTAATTGCTAGGGTGGTGATGGGCAAAGGTAATTGCGCATCCGATTCGCGTAATCATCAAATCTGGCAGGGTATCGACTGATACCGGTGTCGAATTGGAGGTGCACGACTGTATTGCACCGTCCGCCATCTCTGAAAAGCACCAAACCCTCGATAGTATCTCCTTTAACACAGTCAAGTTTATCGCAGCCACGTAGCGTATCGACCGTCTCACCATTTGCTCGTTTGGGTGCCTCAGCTTCATGTTACCAAGGGCCTGACCAAAAACCTGAAATAGCTTGGTAGTGCTTTTATTACTGACACACGATCCAACACAGCGCACAATTGCTTCAAGCAGATCTCTGGTTGGAATTGTGATGAGGTATTCACCGGTCCCCAGCTCAACGAAACCATCTATTATGGTAGCAGCCTCAACACCCTCTCCATCCTCAGGGCTTAAGAACAAAGTCCAGTGAGTCGGCATTACGCTTGCAGGGACACGGAAATTAAAAGCCGATCCTGTAGGTAAGAAATGCACAATTGTTGTGAGCTGAGCAAAAAAGATTGTTCGGGTGGCCTTTTCAAGCGGAAGTGATTGGAACTCCGTCCACTTGCTCCGGTGCTGTAGGTTAAGCGGTCCGTGATATTGCCCCGTCGGAATGAAGTGAAAACCTTTGGGTTCTTAGTTTTTTTTTTTTTGCGTTTTGGCTTAGCTAAAACGCTGGCGATTTGATAAGGGTCGGCGGTGGCCCTTGGGGCAGACTCTTCGCGACAAAAAAACGAGTGCAAATCTGCAAATTGCTTCTACAACTATGCCATATTCATCTCGGCTCCTTAGTTAAAGTCCCAACTTCATTTTATAGCGTTGTAGGTACTGCTGTCGCTAGGCACGTTTCTTATTATTTGAGGTGCTGTCCGTGAGAATCACGTTAGCATTTCGGACGCCAGGGTTGGAGCAAGTGGGACGACTTGAGTGACCTCGGGCCGTGGTGATTAGTAGAGAGAAGGACAGTTAGAGAGCGGTTACAGCAGTGTTAGACAGATCGAAGAGTGTTTTAATGGCAGCTCGCAGTCCCACTATAGTTAATTAAAGCGATAATATCGCGAAGAGATAGACGGACAGTTAGATATCAGGCCTGAAACCACCCAATTAAACCAGGTTCTCAGAAAATGTCCAGCTAGGTAGTGTGTATATTTTATGTAGCAAGCGCCTAGTTTGTTGATCCCTGCTATTAATACATGTAATAATTGATGAAGAGGGCTTGACACTTTTGAAATTTAATTTCAAAAGTGTCAAGTCCAAAGAGTTAGTCAGAGCAAATTTTGCTCTGGTATTTTTTTTGCACTGTGCTTGGTGCCGCTATTTACGTACCAAATACCAAATTCTTGGTACCTCTACAAATATTTGGTACCACTTAGCACGACTTCATTTGGTCGTTGATTCTTTTTATTTGCAACGACGTTTTCCGCAGAAGTACGGTAATAATCATTTCAGTAAAATAGTAATATTTAAATTTTGTTTTTGCAAATTACAAAACCTTTTTAGCCTTGAAAAGTACTTGTTTTGTGAAAAAAATCATAGCACTATTGCTTGCGCTACTACCGGCACTGCCTTGAATAAGTCCACGTCGTCTCGATGCTACAGCGCACAGCGGGCTCGCACCTGGCGCGTTCACTGTCTTTGAGCGCGCTATCCATTGGCGCTGTGTCGTTCGGTGTAGGTGCAGTAGCGCTGTATGTGGACGCACCCGTTGCCGACCTGGGGGACGGCAAGTACGATGGTGGGAGGCGCACCGAGGTCTTCCCGGAATGGCTGCACGACTTGGCGCGCGTGCCTCTTTTCGGCGCTGCAACGCTGGCCTCCAAGTTCTACTTGCAGCTGCTGAATCGGACGACGGTGGAAGGTGCGGAGCTCCTGATCCAGCAACTGGAACAGCGGCCCAAGGGCACTGCCCTCATTACGGTATCCAACCACTCGGCAACGGTGGACGATCCTGCAGTATTCGCTAAGTATGACACTATTATTGCAGATGACTAGTAATATTTAGAGAAGATGAAGGTCCTGATAGTAATGCTCTGTGCAGTATGATGCCGTGGAAGTACATGTGGCCGCGATACGGACGATGGAGCTTGGCCAGGTAAGACGGGATTTACGACATTCTGGTGGTGCTGGCGACGGATACTGAAGTTTAGTGGTGGTTGATCGTTTATACTGCAGTCAGGAGTACTGTTATACGAAAGGGAAACTGTTGTCAACGGTGTTCTTTGGTGCTAAGACGCTTCCAGTGAAACGCGGAGCTGGTATTGACCATCAGGTGGGTTGCCTTCACGAAATTGCGATGGATTTCCCTTCTTGCTAGAGGTACTTACATGCATGCTGATGGCTACGTAGATGATTCAAGCTATCTTTGACAAGGTGGAAGAGGGCGCGTGGGTTCATGTATTTCCCGAGGGAAAAATTGTTCAACACGAAGGTGAATTCCTACTTGAGTACTGGACAATTATGCACTTGCATTAACTTTATTCTTTATTAATTTCCAGCACTCGGTGGGCGACCAAGTCCGCGTCGTGAGGAGGTCGGACGTCTAAAATGGGGTGTGGGCAAACTTATTGCTCGTGCGACCACCCGGCCTATCGTGGTGCCGGTGTATCACTTCAACATGGAGAAGCTCATGCCACAGGACAAGAACAACCGTCTCATCAGCCTCGTGCCCAAGACGAACCTTGATCTGGGTGTGATCGTGGGCGAACCGCTATCCTTTGACGACCTATTCGAGCAATACTCAGACGACCGTGTGTCCGGTGGTTCTCCGTGGGAGACGCAGGAACGCGAGAAGGCTTTGTACTCGGCCATCACGCGGAGAATAGAGAACGCGCTGCTAGCACTCGAGAAACAAACCCATCGCCTGCAGCAATAGACCCGGCAGATGCTTCATCTGATGCCAGGTTGCTTGTCATTGCTATGCAGCTTCCATTTCAGCAGTAGACCCAGAGACACTAGAGCCAAGTCTCACCTATCAAACTTCATGCTACTTGTAATACCAGCATCTAATTGGTGGAAAATAAGCCATTCTAGCACGTTCACTGGTCAAAACGTCACGAAGATATCCTAACGAGTGGGCGTCAAGGGGGCGGCGCAGCCAGGATTTCTCTATTTGTACCACAGCACTAAGATGAGCTCCACGCCATTCGAGCTGTCAATCGACACGCTGGACGCGTGGTGCGAGAAGCTTCTGGGCTGCAATCCACTGACGGAAAATGAAGTGATGCAACTGTGCTCCAAGGCCAAGGAAGTGCTGGTGCAGGAATCCAACGTGCAGCCTGTGCGCTGCCCCGTAACCGTTTGCGGCGACGTGCACGGCCAATTTCACGATCTCATGGAGCTCTTCCGCATCGGCGGCCACGCACCCGACACCAACTATCTATTTATGGGGGATTATGTAGACAGAGGCTACTACAGCGTGGAGACGGTGACACTCCTGGTGTGTTTAAAGGTGCGCTACAAGGACCGCATCTTCATCCTGCGCGGTAACCACGAGAGTCGCCAGATTACGCAGGTCTACGGCTTCTACGACGAATGTCTGCGTAAGTACGGCAGTCCCAATGTCTGGCGTTACTTCACGGACGTCTTCGACTACCTGCCGCTTACAGCCGTCGTCGAGAACCAGATCTTTTGTCTGCATGGAGGACTCTCGCCGTCTATTGACACGCTCGACTACATTCGCGGCTTTGATCGACTGCAGGAGGTTCCTCACGAGGGAGCAATGTGCGACCTGCTGTGGTCCGATCCAGATGATCGTTCAGGGTGGGGAATCTCGCCACGAGGAGCGGGATACACTTTTGGACAAGATATCTCGGACCAATTCAATCACGCGAACGGTCTCACACTCATTGCCAGAGCTCATCAACTGGTTATGGAAGGATACAATTGGTCGCACAAGTGTAATGTGGTCACCATCTTCAGTGCGCCCAATTACTGTTACCGCTGTGGGAATGAGGCCGCTATTATGGAAGTGGACGAGCAGATGCAGTACACATTGTACGTACAGAAGGGTGTGAGGGGCATTTATTGCAGGGCAGCCACTGACTTGATAATCTTTTTTTGACTTGCTCAGCTTACAGTTCGACCCTGCGCCGCGTCGTGGAGAGCCTCATGTGTCACGTCGGACGCCCGACTACTTTCTCTAGACGCACCAACGAGGTTAACTCGGGGCCACTGGAATTCATACGCGTTACGTCTTGCATCTTCTCGGCAGCTCTGTCTCATCGAACTCAACACACTATACACCCGCGAAGGGAACAACAGAAAACATACAAGGTAGGAATAAAGTTAGCTATCATTACGATGTTGTTGGTGTATCGTTCTACTACTACAAAGTATACCACTACTCTACGTCTTGGATGAGTTCGGTCGTATTACGACGCCAGGTTATAGTTGCGCACCTTCTTGCGCTCGCTCACCATTTCAGCTCGTTTGGACTGCAGCTGCTTGAGCTTCTTGACTACAGATCGCTGGCTGCTTGTCTCGCGATCACTCACTCGCGTAGCTGTTGCCACAGTTGCAGCTTGAGTGGCAAATGTCGAGAGACTAGCGCGCGACCCCGCTACAGGTGGCTGCTTACCCGACAACATGAGCATTTCCTTAGCTTGCTGCAGCTTCAGTCGCGCATCCGTGACTTTAGCGCTGGAGCTTCCGATCGTTGTGTTGGAAGCCTCGGTCTCTGCTCGGTCTGGTGCGTTGAAAAGACTTGCAAGAGAAGATTTTCCAATGGGTGCTGCTGTGTTCGAACGAGATAGAAAGTCTTCCCCGCCTTTTGTCTTCTCTCCCTCTTGATCATCACCATCAGCTGAAACATCAGCCTCCGCGTCACTACCCGCTGCTTGTTCTGGGATTGTCGGAGGCATTGCACGCGTTGGCTTTCGAGGTTTAGTTTCTTGACTCTGAGCACTCGGTCTTTTATTTCGTGCTAGAGCCAGCAACTGCTCGTCCAGATCTCTTGCGCTGGTAGCACTCTCTCCACCTCCACCGTCAGAGCCAGATGCAGAGGCTTTTGATCGCATTTTGGCACCAGCAGGACCGGGATCCAGCGACTTCATCATCGACAACGTGCTGGATCTG
The DNA here is from genome assembly GCF_000142945.1 of Phytophthora infestans T30-4. Classification (NCBI taxonomy): domain Eukaryota; phylum Oomycota; class Peronosporomycetes; order Peronosporales; family Peronosporaceae; genus Phytophthora; species Phytophthora infestans. The sequence goes on along the minus strand of NW_003303749.1, from coordinate 119,067 downwards.
CGTCTCTCGGTGCCATCCCCATCGTCTCGAGTTGAAGGTGAATGTCTTGTGTCTCTATCGTCAGCTTCACCTTCGACACGCTGAGTTTCTCGCTCCTGCTGAAGCTGCACGTGCACTTTGACCATCCGACGTAGCTCCTTCTTGAGTGTTTTATTATGAACTCGAGCCTCCTCCAACGACCGAGTAAGGTCTGCAATCATATCCTCGTAATCTTTCTTCCCAGCGAATTCCACTCGAGGCGTCGACGATCTCGATCCAGCGTCTCCAGATCCGCTTCGACGCAGATCAGCACGAAGCTGGTTGCTCAGTTCCATAAGTTGGCTACGTTCTTTCACCAGGCGGTCAATGTCGCTGTTTGCAGCTTCGAGTTTGCGCCTCAGCTCCGTCAGTTGGGCCTCATGAACAACTCGCCCGCTCTGTATGCTTGGCTCTGCTGCAGTCGCACCCTCCAACTCTTTTATCTGGGCCTCTAGCTCTGCTATCCGCGTGTTTTTACCTTCAATAACTCGCTGTGCTTCCGCGAGCTCCTGCTTTACGCTTTCGAGCTGCAGAGCGTCTTCATTTCCGCTCAGCTTCGTCTCAAGCTCAACGCAGCGCTCTTGAGCTTCCAGCAACTGTACTGCAAGTTTAGACGCGCTTCGACTCCCACTGGTTCGGTCTGGTGACGCTTCCATCTCTTCAGCCTGATGGGCAAGCGACTCCTTCATCTGTCGAATCAGATCCCGCAGCTTTGCATTCTCCATCTCTAACGCGTTAGTACTGTTGCTGGTCTCAGTTCTGGGCCGCTGCTGAGGGCTGTTCGTCAGCAATGAAGACACCGCAGGCATCGGAGAGAGAACTCCTGGGTCGTCACTCCACAGCGGTGAAGGAGCCACAGGAGCCGACTCGGACGAATGCCGCACGTCTCCGCTTCGTCTGGCTGATGTCACATACTGAGAGCCAAAAGACTCCGAGATGCGAGCACTGGACCTCAGAGTCGACAGCTCGGAGCGCAGTCGTTGTACTTCGTTCTCAGCATAAACTAGACGTTCCTCCACAGCCTCCTTTTCACTAAGTAAGCGATCTTTAACCTGTTGCACCTCCCGGAGTCGTAGTTCGTGTCGTTCATCCAGTTCTTGTTGCTGCTCTTGCCATCGGTTTTCCCACCGAAGATTAACTGTGACCAGCTCGCGTTGTAAATCTTCCGCCCTCTCCACACTCTCCAGCAGTTCCTGACGCTGAGCTTTGTCTTTCTCTTTGAGTAACGCTATCTGTCGTTGAGCATCCTGCAGTCTTTCTTGAAGTGTCTGCGTCTCACGGTCTCCTTGTCGAAGTTGCTTTTGCATCTCGCTTGCTACACGATGTTGCTCGTCTTCGAGGTCCTGTATTACGCTCCTCACACGCTCCACTTCGCGCTCTTTCTCCACAAGCCTGTCATCGGCATCCCATTTAGCCTGTTTCAGCTCAGTTTGTAGCACCTCTGCCCTCTCCTCGCTCTCACGTAGCCGCACAGTAAGAGCTTCCAGCTTTGCCTCGCTCCTAGTGCTCGCTTCTTGAGCTTCACTTTTCTTCCGGTCCATGAACTGTTGCAGTTCTTCATCATATTGCGTCTTCTGCTGTACAAATGCCTTCTCCACCGCATGCAGCGACTGCAGCAGCTCCGCCATCTTTGATTCATACTCATCTAGCAGCTTCTGCTTCACTTCGTTGAGCGTGGCCACTTCGCTCTCCAATTCCCCGATTTTGACATCCTTCGCAGCTTTCACATCCGCTAGCGTCCACTCCAACGACTTCAACTCCTTGTCGTTCTCCTGCAGCATTACCTGGAGATTCTCGTTCTTTGTCTTTAATTCCTCCGCTCTCGCTCGCTGGGCGTCTGTATCTCTCGTCATTGCCTTATTTTTCAGCTCTAATTCCCTTAAGTTACCCTGCAACTCGTCAATTGCCCGCTTAAACTCCGTCTCTCTCTGTCTCATGACGTCGTCGAACGTCACTGTTAGTTCTCGTCGCTGGTTCTCTATATCCTCGTCTTTCTCTCGTAACTGCCTTTCGATATTGCGTCTCAGAGTCCCCGTCGCGTCCTCTTGCCGCCTCAACTCGTCGTCAAATTTCCACCTCGCGCCCTCCAGCTGAGCTTTGGCATCTTTGAGCTTCTGCTGGTAATGTGCCTCCTGCTCGCCAGTTCTTTGTTTCATTCGCTGCAATTCAGCCTGAAGTTCGGCCTCTCTAGCTCTATTTTCACTCAACTCGGCCTCTCGATCCCGCAAGACGTTCTTAAGCGAGGCAAAATTGGCGTCATACAGTGCCAACTCCTCGTCTCGGCCCTCCAGGAGCTTTAAATTATACTTAAAATCTTCCTGAAGCTTGCTCAGCTTTTGTTTGGCTGCTGTAGCGGCGGTCTCCTGCCCGGAAAGAGAAAACAAACATCAATAAAATAGTACTACGTGCGTGGTTCAGCAACAATCATTTTACTTTGTCTCGTAGAAGTGCCTCCAGCGTACGGATACGGTACTCGTTGATGTCGTGCAGCTCCTTCTCCTTCTCTAGAATGAGCGAGCGGATATTGCTAGGCCCCACACGTGCTGCCAAGGACGGCGACAAATTCGAGGCGGCATCCGACAGCTCCATTGCGGGAACCGTTGCGAGTTTCAAGTACCCTGATTAAGACCCTCAACTAAAGCAAATTAGAGGTAAAATAACTTTCTCTAAAGAAAGTACTTTTTAAAAGAACAATTATAATAAAGATTGCTGGACCATTTTCTGGATAAAACCCGAAAAAATTGACGGATAGAATATTGATGAATGCTCCTTTACATGTACACCATTCACTCTAATTAGTCATGCCATGACTAATTATGGTGAATAGGTCGAAGCACAGAATTTTGAAATTTTAACTGCCCGCTATTAGAAAACTGCTTGTTATATTTCAAACCAAGCATACTAGAATAAAGAGATCTGTCCAAAACCGTTGCTTTTGTTTAGAATTGATGAGCCTTCTAAAAAATCCCACATTTGTGACGTCACTAAAGCGCGAATGCACGATTATTTTCGAAGCACGACTAATTAGAGTGAACGGTGAACTTGCGGTAGTTCCAGTGGTAAGTGGAATACATTTTTGGACCATCGGATTTGAGCATTTTTTTTACAATTGCTGTGTCCAAAAGCTTGAGCAGTCCAGAAACTATTGATCCTTAATTTTTAACTATCGCTGTCTAGAAAAAGTATTAATCTGAAAATTGCACTTTCGGGCCTGCTTAGGTCATTCATTTAGCCTTATCCATGCAGACCCTGCGTATGTGTGTGTCTGTCGGGGGGGGGGGGAGGCGGACACGAATTTCCGTTGCCAGTAACGTTAAAAGTACATGTGGCAGTAGGTTCAAGCGCGCACCCGTTACAGGACTACGAGGCGTCGTCTGGCAGACTCCCAACATTTGCCGCTTTCCATTCATTTGGAACAGCCATGAAATCCCCGTATCCACCCACACGATTCCGGACTTCGAACCCCCTCGAGACCGTCTTCAACTTGAAGACGGATGGCATCAGTCGGCGCCGGGGACAACCCAGAGAGATATTCGATCACGGAGATATACCAGTGTGGCTCGGCTGGCTGTTTATCTACTCATTCGTACTCTTCTATTTCTCCGTGAGTCGCTTCATCGCGCTCAAGTCTCTTGTGGTAAAGTACAGTAGCGTCGCAGAGTACACTACTCAAGTCAAGGCTGCGGTCATGGGACTCGGCTTCTTGGAGGACTTTGTCTGCACAACATATTTCGCTACTGTACTGTGCGTGTTTGACTCCCTCAAACGCGTGGCAATGAGTCACCACAAGCTCAAGGCTGCCACCCGCGTACTCGGCCGTTCCGCCACCTTTTTCGTGTCCTGGGCGTTGTTTTTGGCCATTATGGTGCCGTTCGTCGCGGACTTGCTGCTGGTAGTACACCGAGACATGAGGTTTAGCAGCGGTCTTGTTACAACTATCATCAGGGAGCGAGAACACCTTAAGAACGCGCCGGTCACGGAAGAGGAGGTCAACACAAGCTTCGTCAACGTGGTTGGTCTCCTTTTGGTTGCAACAATCTTCGGACTTGTGCGGGCATACGCCGGCTGGGCGGATCTATCGCATTGGAATCCAACGCACTTGGTGTCGAATTTTCTAGTGCCGAAACTGATTCATCTGGAAACCAGAAGCCACAAATGGCTCAACAAAAATGTAGTGCAGGACGTCGAGCAGCGTCTGGAAGAGGAAGGTGTCAACACATGGCCAAGCCCGACTATAAACGCTGAAGATAGAAATGCGCTGCTATGCGTTGCGGAGACTGGTACTAGCAATGGACGTGCCGCCTGCCACCAGGCTGTGCGGATTACTGTCGTCCTCATCGGGCTTGTGCTCATTCCTGCGGCCGTCGTGGCGGTTAGTTATGCCAGCTCGTCCCTAGTGGCAAACTCGGCTTTGAACGCTACACTGAACGAATTGTTCGCCAATGCTTTGCAGCCTGCACCTGCACAACTCATTCAATCCGACGTCTTTGGTGATCAACCGTGGGTAGAAATGTTCATTCACAACACCGAGGAGCATGAGCTGTTTGGAAACCACTCGCTTTACCGCCGCACGACAGGATTCCGCGGCGATCTCGCTTTCGACGTTAAAGTCAAGAGCGACAACCCACCGAACATTTTGATCATCGGAGTCGAGTCATTCCGCTTTCAAGACTCACGGTACCTCGTTGGAGAAAAGGACCCGTCCAACTTGTTCAAGGGCACCGGTATTACGATCACGCCGAACTTTGACAAGTGGGCGAAACGTGGCGTTGCGCTCCGCAATATGTGGTCAAGCAACCCCACGAGTCGCTCGCTGGAAAGCGTGCTGTTCGCGCAGGTCCCGTATCATAGTGCGGTCAAGACAGGTATCACGGGTGGAGCAAAGGGCACGAACCTGACGGGGATGCCGCAGTTTTTCAAGCAAAAAGGATACGAAACTTGGTTCACAACGGGATCTTCGATTGGACTTGACGGCTGGGACATCTTCCTCCCTGCCCATGGGTTCGACACCGTTTGGGATAACCATGATATGGTGAAGTTGGCTGAAGGTTATCTTAATATTACTCATGACGACTGGTACGGAGCAGCGCATCGCGGATTAGGCTGGGGCGTTCATGACGACATAAGCTTTCAGATTTTAGGCGACCTTCTCGTGAATCAGACCAAGGAGCAGAACAAGCGAGTCTTCGAGAATGTGCCAAAGAAGCCCTTCTTCATCACACACTACACCATATCCAGCCACGCCCCGTTCGACTCGTGGCCAAAATGGTACGCAGAATCTGAGAAGCCTGACTTCTCTGCCTTCTACAAAGGGGACTCTCACGCCGACATGATCCAGAGGTACCTGGAAGTGAGACATTTCACCGACATGGAGCTTGGCAAATTCATGGATCGCATGTGGAAGGAGGGCATCCTCAACGACACCATTGTTATTATCATGGGAGACCACGGCCAAGCACCTGAAGCAGACGTCACGAACACACACGAGGTGTCTATGACTCGTGTGGCAGCCGCCATTATCGCGGAAGGACGTCTGGGTGATGCTGCAGGCTTGGTGATCGAAGATGCCGTGGAACATTACGACTTACTCAACACCTTAGCAGATATCACTGGCATTCCTGACGGAGGGTTCCTCCAAAACGGCGTCGGGCGTTCTATCAAGCGCAAGGTCCCCTACGGTGAGCGGGTCGTCTTCAGCAATGAACCGAATCGGAAAATGTCAATCGTGCGTGGCCACCAACGTCTGCGCTATGACCAAGTGAGCGACTCGATGATGCTACACGACACTGAATGGGACCACGCCATGGACATCGACCTGTTCCCGAACCTAACACCCGAAGCACACGCCGAATGGCAGAAGTGGCGAGACGACGGCCGTCGTCTCGCGGCCTACTACACCGAGCGATGGGACAAAAACTGCCTTCTCGCAGTTAGCTGCACGACAGAAAGCTAAGGATTGGGGCCGTGAAATCAAGACTGAGCCTCAGAGTCTATGGACTATTAATAAATAATTTTGTGCTTTGCATGTATTTTGGCAAAAATGATTGCCAAAAGTCTGTTTACCATTGCGGTTAGGGATGGAATTCACGTACATGTACATGTAGTTAGCGTGTTACTCACACAGACAATCTCTAAATTAGAGCTGACCGACTCAGTCTATGCTGCTGTTTTAGCTTCGGTAACCCCGAATTGCACAGATCAAATTGCATTTCCGACTTTTCTCAATTAACACAGAGTTCCCAAGACTTCAGCACTCATGACGTACTCTGCGGACTTTCATTGGCGAGTTGTTTCACTTCTACACGTCTACGGAATCGACGTAGGATGACCAAAGCCACGCACAATTTATTGCTGGTACCGTCTTTTTGTAACGGGGTACGTAGCCCTAAGTGTACCCCTGGTTACATGAAGTGTGACACGTCACACTTCGGGATATGTGGTACAAGGTACCAAGGTCGCCCAAAGCCAGCCATTGGCTGATGACATTGCTTTTCTAAAGGTGACTTATAGTTTGTATTAAACCTAAGCTTTATCTACCTATAAATATACTCAGCTTACATTCTAGTCACTTCGCTCCCTTTTCGATAAAAGGGGACATGTGAACTGCCGTTCACTGAGAGTATGTATACTCTCGGAAGCTAACTTCCTCTAGCGCAAGGTGCTGTGTGACCCCGTCACACTTGGTAGGACTCGTAGTCAATCCACGCCACCGCGGGTAGACTACCTGAACCTCTCTGAAGTTCATTGCCATGGATAGGAACGACTTCTCCCATATGAACGACTCACAGTTCTAGTCGGTTCGGAAGATGGCAGGCATCTTCGTGATGGAGGCCCTGCAGAGCCTGGTGGTGTCAGCACCGGCCGAGCAGCTCGAGCGCGTCAATGCGTTTGACGCGTACGAGCAGGGGCTCATCGCGCATGTGCGGGAGAGCCTGCAGGCTCCGGCGGCGGAAGCAAATCCGCCCCACCCGAAGCAAATACGGCTGAAGGTTAAGCTGTATGAAGGGAAGGAAGGCGAGAACCTTCACTTCTGGGTCCGAGAAGTAGAGCTCGCGATGGACGCGGCTCTGATCTCGACCGAGCAGCTTCGTGTTGCTTTTGCACTCTCCAACCTTAGCGGCCGTGCTAAGAGTTGGGTGTACACACGGGTGGCGACATCCCCGGGATGTTTCACATCCTGGGCTCAGCTGTGTGAACAGCTCCGAGCCGCGTTCCTCCCGGCGAGCTACGAGTACCGCCAGCGCTCGCACTTCCTCTCGTGCAAGCAAGGGAGACGTGAGCTGCATGAATACGTTCAAGAAACACGGGAGCTCACGGCATTCCTAGTGGTAAACCCACTCGACAAACACATTAAGATGACTGTGTTCATGGACGGCCTTCGAGTGGGCCCCGCGCGCACTCAGCTGCTCCGGGTGCAGTCAAACACTCTTGAAGAGGCGATTCAAGTGGCTCTTCAGGAAGAGTACAGCCATCGCCAGGCGCGTACGCCGGCCTCAGCGTGGCCTGGGAGTTCCTTGTCGACTCCCGGTCGAACGAGCCCCAACGAACCAGTTCCCATGGAACTAGGGGCCGCCGAACAGCGTGACATCCGCTGCTTCGGCTGCGGGAAGATGGACCACTTCAAGCGCGACTGTCCCGCGGCAAGACTCCGCAGACGGTCTTTCCCCAAGCCCGTCCTCAAGGGTCGCTGGCAGAAGCCAGGATCCCGGGGACAGAGGAACGCCGGAAACCAGTAGGGGCGGGGCGCCCTACTGGGGAAGAACTAAGTCCTCATGATGGGTGCGCGGGTGGCGCGTACCACAGGGACTTAGCCCCTGAGAGTCTTCGCACTCTCGAATCGGCGAGGAGCAGCGGCGGGTTGCTCGTAGTACACGGATGTGTACGGGGATGCGATCATCCCTTTAGCATCTTGATCGATTCTGGGGCATGGAAGAATTTCGCACGCCGCCAGACAGTTGCTCGTTTTTGCAACAAGTTGTCCGATGTTTTGAGAGAAAGCAAGGGCAGCGGGACAGTGTCAGTGCGACTGGCCGACGGGAAGGTCGTCACTGTCCCCAACGTCCAAGTGGATCTGGCCGTCAAGTTTGAAGACTTTGACAGCCTCGAGCAGCTCACTGCTCTCGATATGGATCTATATGATATGATCCTGGGCATGCCCTGGCTTGAGAAGCACGAGCCCTGGATCGACTGGCGAGGCAAGACAATCGGTGCCAGCCGCTCTGCGCAGTCCGACAGAGCATTGGTGAGTCATGTTCCCACCTCTGTCAGGACCCGGGGCGCCCGCAAGGGTTGCCAGGGTACCAAAGCATCCGGCAGATGCTTGGGAGTCGTCGACGTATATGACGACTCCAAGGATACTTTGATGGTGGCCGCGCCCAGAAGAGGCGCCGACCAAGTGGGTAACTTAGGTCCACAGGCGGGTAACTTAGTTCCGCAGACAGCTGCAGCTGTCATGAACACTGAGAACAGCGTGTTCAGAGTGGGTAACAGAGTTCCACTCACGGTCGCCCAGACCATAACTGAAGAGGAAGACGTCGGATACGCTTCCTGTGTGGGTAACATAGTGCCACACGCGGTCGCCCAGACTTTAACTGAAGAGGAAGGTGCTGAGTACGCTTCCTGTGTGGATACCACAGTACCACACGAGGCCACGAGTGCCTCGGATGTCGGCGCTCCGACATCCCCAGACGTGGGTAACAAAGCTCCACGTCACGGTCGCCGTCGACGACGACGCTGCCGCCGCCACAAGTCGGATCTGAACTTCGTTCGGATCGACGTCGCGTCAAGCGACTCGGAGTCCAGGGCCCGGGCTCCTCCGACAAGGCCGGTGGAAGAGTGTTATCACATCTTCGATGGCGAGACCGGTTTACCCGTCAAGGCATCTGGTGTCCACTTGGAACCATTGCCAGAGGCTGCAGAGATACTGAACCTCGAGGAAATGACGGTCGAGTCTTTCCTGGCCAACCTCAAGGCTGGAAAGGTTGTCGAGAGGGTGCTCATGAGACCTGAGACCACTCGGGAGGAGCTGAACTCCTCCTCTGTCTTGGACGAGGACGTCCTGGAAGACCTGAACAAGCAGCGTCAGACGCGCTTGGGTTCTGATATCCTTAAGAACCCCAAGGATCCGGTGTATCGTTTGGTGACGGTGTATGCGGACGGGGTGAACAAACACCCACCGACCCAACTCCCACCGGATCGAGGTGTACGGCACGAGATTTATCTCGTGCCCGGCACAAAGTATTGTGTCACGAGGCAATGGCCTCTCCCGCGCGAGCAGTGCGAGGTCATTGATGCCTTCTTCGCCGCGAAAGCGAAGTCAGGCATGGTGCGGGAGTCGAAATCCCCGCACTCGACGCCAACTTTCTGCGTTCGGAAGCTGAACGGAAAGTGGCGTCTAGTTTACGCTTATAACAAGCTGAACAATGCAACGGTGCCGGCCCAAACACCAATCTCACGAAAGGATGTGTTGTTAAACAAATTGGCCGGAAGCGTACTGTACAGTGCGCTGGATTTGGTGGACGGATACTACCAGATCCTGATGCGAGAGAGCGACATCCCGCTCACCGCGGTGAGCACTCCAAGCGACATGCTTTGGGAGTGGCTCGTCATGCCGCAGGGCTTGTCTAACGCTCCGGCGATGTTCAATCGCGTGGTGACACAATTGTTCCGCCCTTTGCGTATCTTCGTACAGACGTACTTCGACGACATATTCGTCCATAGCCGTGCCGAGGGAGGCAAGACGGCCATGGAGGTGCATCTAGCACACCTCCGTCGAGTATTGGACGTAATGCGAGCAAACAAGCTCTACACCAACATCGACAAGTGCGTTTTCGCGTCACCAGAGATTAAAGTTCTCGGTTGCTTTGTAAGCAACGTGGGCGTTCAGGCTGACCCAGACAAGGTCAAGGCCATGGCAGCACGGCCAACCTCCCGATCCCAGAAGGATCTTCGAAAGTGGTTGGGCTTGGCGAACTACCTTCATAAGTACAGCGCGGGGTACGCGGGCTTCGCTAAGCCCTTGTCGGGACTCCTTCAGAAGGTCGTCGACTGGCACTGGAAGCAAGAGCACCAGGATGCCTTTGACAGCACCAATGCCAGTCTCCAAGAGGCCCCTGTCCTGGCCCTGCCGGACGAGACGAAGCCGTTATGCGTCGTCTGTGATGCCTCCAATTACGCCATAGGGTGTGCATTGCTGCAGGCCGACACGACTGGACATGAACGAGTCATCTTGTTCCAGTCCAGGCAGCTCAAAGCCGCCGAACGGAACTACCCTGTCCACGACAAGGAGCTCCTGGCAATGAAATATGCCCTTGTGAGGTTTCGTGTTCACCTTCTGGGCTCCCGACCCTTCGTGATCTACACAGACCACGCATCCTTGAGGACGGCGACCAACTCGCCTCACCTCTCCCAAAGGATGGCGAGGTGGCTGTCCTTCTTCGCGGAGTACAACTTCCGCGTCGAGTACAAGCCGGGTAAACTCAACGTGCTTGCGGATGCCCTCTCTCGGCGTCCTGACTACGAGTTGGCCCACATCACACGGATGACAACGGATTTATATGATCGGATACGCATGGCGTATCGGGACGATGAGGCTGTCGCGCCTATCGTCAAGTTCCTCACGGCAGAAAGGAGCGCGAAGTCCGACTGGCTCTCGTCGCGACAGCGCTCACGGCTCCACCGATATGAGTTGAAGGATGGCCTCCTCTATTACCGGGTGAACCCCAATGAACCTCCACGGGTGGTCGTACCCAACGACGAGGATCTGAAGCTCGATATCCTCGTGGAGGCGCACGACGCGCCCTCCAGCGGCCACTTGGGCCGCGAGAAGACCTTTCTGTCGGTCTCTCAGGCCTTCTGGTGGACCCACATGTACAAGTGGGTCACCCGGTGCGTGAAGACATGTGAAACGTGTCAGCGGGTCAAGCCCGCAGGGCAATCTTCGGCTCCACTACAGAGCCTGCCCGTACCGACTGACTATCTCTGAGCCCCGGGAGATCACGAATGACCTCGACCAGTAGCAGGAGAGCTTCCAAGCTGCCCATCGTGTGCGTGGGGGCTCAGTGGTGGCACCCGTCAGCCAGGGAGCTGCCATTAACTCAAGAGGGTATTGGCCTCCCGAGGAGAGCTCTGGGGCTGATCTCTTCCTGGAGCTTCTCGTCGCTCCTCGTGGCCTTGTGGGCGGCCACACCTCTAGGGGCATTTACGAGCGCACCCTTGCTCAGAAGAATCAGTTGTCTGTTGACAGCTTGGAGGCGGCTCGGTGTGTGCTTCTCGCGCCACACCGTGTCCCTCTTAAGGACTTTACGACTTGTCGCAAGAAGCCTGATAACCGGGGTGGTATCTATCCTCTTTGGGGATACCCCTGAGCTTTGCCCGAGAGCTGTCCCACCTGGAGTTCTTGTGAGGACATGTTCTGGGCTTGGGTGAAGTCTCTCAAGTACTCACCCACGGAGTTACGGTAGCTCCATGAAGATCAGCTGCTGTCCCGCATCCTGGACCAGCGTGATCTTCGTGTTCGGTTTGCCTACATGGTCAGCAAGCGCATGCTGCCAAGGGACACCCTGAAGCGCGCGGCTTCTAGCGCTCAAGATGAGCGCGGGTACGGAGTGTCGTCAACATCCGTACCTCGTTCGGGCAGGAAGCCCCGGACTACTTATGAAGCTGCCGCCGCTTCTGTTACCAGATTGCGACAGCCTTCGGGCAGTCAATCAGGAGCCGTTTAATCGGCTCCCACGAGCTCTCGGAGTGGGCATAACCCCTTCACTTCACAAGGAGCTGTCGCTTACCACGACGCCGTTGCTCCTGGAGGATCCGCTCCACGTGGAAGTGGACTTCTCCATTCCGGCCAAGCAGGGACGGAGGTGCCTTCGTACGAGTACGACTACTCGGCGCCTCCCGAACGCCACTCTCGTCTGAGTGCTTCGGCTGCGGGTCCGACACAGGGCCCTGAGGTTGACCGCCTCCGTCAACGTGTTCTCGCGCTTGAGATTGCACTCGGCCTTGGGACTGGCGGTGATGCTGCCGCCCAGACCGGGAATCAGGGCGAGCCCGCTCGTCTTGTAGGCCGCCTAGACCTGCTGGAGCGTGAGGTCGCGAGCCTGCATCTGCGGGTGGATCGCCGGGCCTCTTCGTCCGATCTGGACGAGGCCTTCCGCATGATCCGATGGATCGCGGCTCTGTTGCCACGTCCGAGGCCTCCTTTGACGCACTTCCAGACGTACGCGTATGGTGCATACCCGGCATACTCAGCGTACTCGGCGTATGGCTCCGGGGTCCGTTCGTACGGAGCCCTCCTGCGTACGGTCTTGACCGCAGCTTTGCCCTCCAGACCGAGGCTTGGGCGCCTGCTCCGACGCCCTCGTCGACGTCTGTGGCCGGCCCTCGCTTCGAGGAGCTGGGTCAAGGTGGGTCTGCGAGTCAGCAACCCCCTGCGGATCAAAGTACCGCTTAAGACGTCCAACATATGACGTCGGGTGCGTCGTCATTGACTTAGGCAGGTCGATGGTGTACGACGCACCATGTCTGGCCAGGACTGCAAAAGGTCCGATGAAGCGGTGCTTCAGCTTGTTGCTACCGACAGAGCTGACAGTGTCAAGAGGGAGATTCCTCGTGTCTAGTAACACTAAGCCCCCACTTTAAATACACTTAAGTTTCCTCTTCCATGTTTGTCTGAGTACTCCTTTTGTCTATCCTGGGCCGCTGCCATGGCATCGCAGACCTTGCTGGCAATGCTCAGCTTGGTATCCATAAATGATTTCCGCAGCGAAACTGGTCTCACATCCGAGACCTGGGAGGAAATGGCTTTCCGAGCCTCTCCCCCACTTAGAATAGAGGAGTCAGTGTCTCCTCGAAGAGTGAGAGGCACTCTGGGGTGACGGAAGCCGTGAAAGTAGAACGGCGTGAGCCCCGTGGACGCGTGCACCGCGTTGTTGAGCGCAAACTCAATAACTGGAAGCTGCGTCGACCACGTACGTGGTGCTGCCGCGCATACACTGCGCAGAGTGCCCTCGAGCACTCGATTGACGCGCTCTGTCTGGCCGTCTGTCTGCGGATGGTCGACAGTGGACATCTCCAGACGAGTTCCCAGTAAAGGAAACAGCGTTTTTCAAAACGCAGCCGTGAACCGCGGGTCTCGGTCCGAGACAATCGTCTCCGTGAGACCGTGATAGCGGAACACGCCATCGACGATCAACCTTGCGGTTTGTTCGCCCGTAACAGTGACGGGAACCGGAGCAAGATGTACCATCTTGCTCAGTCGACACGCGAGCACAAAAATTTCGGTGTTGCCGTGTCCGTCGGCGGGAAGCCCAAAGATGAAATCAAGACTCATCGACTTCCAACACACCCTCTTCCTCCTCCTCCTCCTTCTCTTCCTCTTCATCCGAGGAATCGAAGAGGCCCCGATGGGAGTACCGAGCCCCCTTCTCCTCCCGGAGTGGGGACTTAGAAGCCGTACACTTCTTAGAGGGCTTGGCGCATTCGGCTTTAGAGGCCTTAGCACGCGCAAGACCCTCGGCAAGCGAGAGACGTTTGCAAGGTTTCTCTTCCGCATCCCCACCAGCTTTGGGAGTGCCCTTAGCCTTGACAGCCGGACTCTCAGAGCGCACAGACGTCCTGGGACTGTGATCACCTTGATTACTAGCGAGCTGACTGCACACTGTCGTCTTTGTGCTCGCTGGGCACTGGGCTGTGCCCTCCCGCAGAGCCCACAGGTGCATCGTGCGTGCTCTTGGACTCGACTTCGTCCTCACTGCCAGAGTCGAACTCACGTTCAGCGAACCGAGGGTTCGGACAATTTTCTGGAGAGGCCGAGAGCGACGGGCTGTGGCGGGTGCTTGCTCGCTTGCCCACAGCCGCGTCACCCGATGAACCGATCGCCTCGGAGGTCACCTGAGTGGCCTCCTGAAGTGCCGAGCCTTTGCCGTGAGGCTTAGTGCTCTTGGCTTGCGCCTTTCCGGCAGCAGCCTTGGAGCGTGTCTTCGCACCGCTCTTTGCAGTGCCACGGGGCATGGTAAGCAGTCGAAGTGGATACCAAGAAGAAGAGCACACAGACTGCTGCTCGAGGCTCTAACTGTGAGCGCCGCGCTCGCGCGGCCAAGTCGATGTTTTTCGACTTTGAGAATGAAAGTTTGTGACGAACACTTCTCCATTCTGATTGGTCGGTAAGCCGAACCTAAGTGGGGGAGGATGTAACGGGGTACGTAGCCCTAAGTGTACCCCTGGTTACATGAAGTGTGACACGTCACACTTCGGGATATGTGGTACAAGGTACCAAGGTCGTCCAAAGCCAACCATTGGCTGATGACATTGCTTTTCTAAAGGTGACTTAAAGTTTGTATTAAACCTAAGCTTTATCTACCTATAAATATACTCAGCTTACATTCTACCTTAAATAGGTCACTTCGCTCCCTTTTCGATAAAAGGGGACCTGTGAACTGCCGTTCACTGAGAGTTTGTATACTCTCGGAAGCTAACTTTTTGGAGCGCAAGGTGCTGTGGTACCCCGTCACACTTTTTCTACAGAAATGCGTGGTGTACGAAGAGAAAGAGCTCATCCGCACCTCCCGCTGGCCCTAGGACGTCGTAGCTATTGTCAGGTAACAGGTTAAAGGCCATCCTACCTTCTATCTGGAAGAGCTGCAACAATATTTACAAGACGAACATCCAACAGTGACGAATGTGTCACTTTCGACTATTTGCCGGGCGCTACATTTTGATTTGGGTCTAACTAGAAAAGTCCTGACCCCATGAAAGTGTTCCTCTTGAGGTGAGTTTGCTCAGCTTTTTCTTAAGATATAGTGATTTTGACATTAATATTTTGTTTTATTTTATCGTTAGGTGGGTAACTACAAAGTTAACACTGTGTACACCCGGAGCAGCTCATTTTCATTGACGAACCCTCCAAAGATGATCGCCACGCGTTCAGGAGGTACGGGTGGTCGGAGAAAAATACTAAGTGCGTTGTCAAGCTGCTTTTGTCACGTGGTCAGCGTCGTTCAATCTTCGCGGCCCTTGACCATCAAGGATTCGGATCTTGGGAGACTTCGGCGGGGAAATTTACGAGATCTTCGTTTCATCGTGCTTTTGTTATGAGCGGTATTCCTCTCAAAAGCTAGCTAAATAACAAACTGATAGTAGCGATGTTCAAATACTTCAAGACGGTATCACTCACGTAGTTGCTGTTTTACACTCTAACCCACCGGGGTTTACCTAGGTATACATACAATATCAAGCTTTGAATATGAAAAGACTACTCCGAAAACCTTTTATGAGAGCGACAGCACGTACCTCGCCTGCTGCTCGTCCACGGGTGCCTATATTAACTCAAGCGCATGCACATTCATGTCATTAGAACGATCGTCAGTTCATCTTAGCTGATACTTACACGCAGACCAGTGTGGCCGCAGTTGACGGGGCCCAAACGCTTCACCGCAGGCACCTTTCTTGGCCGCTACCTGAATGGCAGTTTAATTGGTGGCTGGGGTCGTAATTATGAGATAAGGGTCTAAAAATAAGATCAAGTCCGTTTTGTTAGAGTCGGTTTTACCTATTCAGCAAACTCTGTATTAGAAAGTTTAAATAGACGGCATTTCACATGCAAAGCAAAATAGTTTGATTCGATAGATAATTGAGTTTTGCAAAAAAAACCTTTTTAAGAGAGCTGTCAAAGCCAATACAAAATGATATTACATGTACACTTTAGGTCAATAATTGACAATACTTTTTTTTTGTAAAGACCAGATGACCGAGATAAGACGAACAATATTAATTAAATAAGAACGAGTATACTGCCCAGATTTTTTTTGCATAGCCGCGCGAATTTAACCTGTTGTATCTCCTGATTTAAATTTGGCAGGGTAAGAACCAGGCTGTACGATAAAATTGACCTGTAATAAATCCGTAATGTATATAAATGGATGCTCTTTGTTTTTCTGCAGCTCTTGAATACTCGCTAAATGATTCACAAAGAGATCTGAGCGGCCATTTTATATCAAAGTCGTGCTCCAAAGTAATCATGGTGTTTGGACGACATCCGGCTGCAAGCTGAGCTGTAGCTCCGTCTTCATTGCGTGTCCGGTTACATACCAGATTGCGCGCACCAGGTGTAAGTGCAGGTGTGATAAGATGGATCGTAGCTATTCCTTTTATTTCGGTGTCAGGTTTGACACCAGGTTTTTCATACAGGTTTCTGCCAGGTTTGCGAACTTGTTTTTGTTTTTCAATACTGTTTTGGTTTCAGGCTAGAAACCAGGTTGTTGGTGCCGATTGTTTACCAGGTTTAGCACTTTGCGTTTTTTTTCAAGGCGTCGATAGCTTCTTCACGTTTTGTCTGTGTCTTTCATGGACAAGTTTCTTTACATGTCTGGTGCGTCTTTTGCACATGGACTTACGCTATAACAGCAATACGTACACATCAATTAAACATAGTAAGCAAATGTATTACAGATTAAGCAGTGCTGCTAGCACACGTAGCCGGAAGTTATTGAGTCCAGAGTCCTCATGCGCACTCTTCACATTTTCGTCAAGCAGTCTCCACATGAAGTTCTGAATGTATATTCCGCAGCTGTTTCCATCGTCTTGCGTCGGCGACACGACCAAAACCAGTTTGAAGCTACTGAACGCTTGATCTTTAGTGATGCTGCTCTGAAGCTTGGTGAGAAACGTGATGTAATCTTGGTCCCCCAGCGGATCGTAGATAAAAATGCTCTTCGTCATCGTGTTGATAACAATCGCAGTCCAATGCACTTGCTCAAAGTCAACAGGTATAAACACCAATCTGGATGTAATATACGCAAGTTTGTCTAACAAACCAGCCGGCAAGTCGCAGCCCCGGCGCCCTCGAATGATAGCGATCCACCTTCTCCAGTCATGCATGGAACTTCTTATGCGCAGTGGCTCGTATCTTGGACTTTTGCGCAGCAGTTGTTTTCGGTCGCCCAGCCCGCCGCACCTTCTTGCTCAAATTGATGGGCTTAGGTGGATTTTTATTTTGTACATCAGGTGTATCAACAGGATTCGTAACATGATTTACAACAGGATTCGTAACAGGTTTACTGCCAGATAACAATAGACGCTCTTCATCAGGTTTCATTACAGGGTTATCTTCATGCTCACTTCCAGGTTTTTCATCATGTTGATCCTCAGGGTTTTCTTCTGGAGTTTCTACAACTCCGTCATCCGTGACCTTGCCTTCATCTTCTTTTCCGCCGTCTCCATTCCCAACTCCATCCCTATCGTTCAACGAAAGTACGGCAGATTCATGACATGGTACAAACGTGAACCGGGATAGTAAGGGTTAAAACCTGGTTTATAACTGATAGTCAACCTGGCAAATCACCTATGTGAAAGCCTGGTTACTAACCCGGCATAAACCTGGAATGAAACCTGGCCAATTCCCTAAAAAAAACTTACGTCAACCAACAAAAGCTCAGGAAACCTGGCGAACGTGGCTCGCATACGTCCCGTAGTCAGCGAAATAGCACCGGTCTCTCCAGAAGATGTATCGTCCACACTAACCACATGTCTTTGTCCTCTTCACCAAGCTCCATAAGAAACTCTGCAACAACCAATTCGTCGTCTGCTTCTCACGCATTTCATTGCAAACCTTGACCAGGAGGCTAGCCACGTCTTTGCGCGTCACCTTGTAGCTTGAATAGTCACGAATGCACTCGAAAATGCGCAAATTTTTACCGCCTGCTCGAACCATCAGCCGGAGGTCTTTAACAATAGGCTCACACATCGGCATCTGCCGATTATGTGGATTGTTTTCGTATACCACTTCGGATAGCGCGTGGTTGTGCGTATATATAGGGTTCTTCACCTCTACAATCCACTTGCTCTTTTCGAAAATACTCTCGACTGTGAATCGAAACGGATAGCCAGTACCACGAAGTCGGTACTGCTGCCGTTTTCCCATACCACGGCGCCGAGGTTTCGCTCCATGGGTGCAAATATACCTGCGTCGCCACCGTGGTAAGTCGTCAGGTAAGTAGCGGACGCCCCGGCCACTCTTCGCACGTTTGGACTCACGCAGCTGCTTGTTGCGCTTTGACACACTCTCTGCTTCTTGAGCGACTAGATGTGCGTTCTACTCCTCGCAGTAATTAACGCGATACCTCCCCCAGGCGTCCCAACTGGCGTGGAGCCGCTTCAGCTCCTTCCCTTCAAATGGATTTTCCTGGAGTAAGAGATCGTCGAGTGAGTCTTCGCTGCCCTCCTGAGCTAACTGCGTGTCCTGGGCTAGCTGTGTCCGGTCCGTGTCTTTTTTGTCGTCGCCTGAACTATCTTCTCCTTCATTGAACGTTGGCACAGCTTCGTCGTCTTCGTCGGAGTCGTCGTCTTCCGCATTACACAGTCTCCGTTTCATTGTGGGCTTTCGGCGCGAATTGAGAAATGAGAGGCCAGGAGACCGTTGCATTGCACACCCTCGTACAAAATCTTAAGATTCGACAGGGTAAGGGGAATATTTGCACATCCTTGTAATTTACTTTTTAATTACGTTCTGGTCAATATCTTACTGATTACCTGGGGTCATTTGTCGCACGGCTATGTAAAAACAACCTGGGCAGAGTTTTCGTTAATACATATGCAGCTCGGTAGTAATATTAGTATTTCTTAAGTATTTCTTTTAATAGTAGTAATTTTGCGGGGAAATCATGTACTTAAATATTAGCAAATAATATTTTCGCTTCTATTTAAGAAGAAGTCGTCACTTCGAGCGCCCTACTTCGAAGTTGCATGTACTTTGACGAAGTAAGGCCCATAGAATGAGGGCAGACAGAAGGCGGCTTCCTGCGATTTGCAGCCCCCGAACATCTGCTCGTGTCCCATGCAAGTGAACTTGACGGCGTGCCTTCCTCCAAAGTGATCGCACAATCCTCCAGGATGGCATTAAAAAAAAAACCGGTTTCATTTGCCAATTTCAGCAGTTTGCCTGTTAGCACCATGCAAGTTCCGATCACCCAGCACGCCGACGACGACCTCATGGAAGCACTCGGCTACTTTTCAGAGGACGTGGCGCCCCGGCTCAGTCTTCGTGCTCCCCGATCGAAGCAGGGACAACCGACGAGGCCATGGACTCGATGCTTCTGTCTCTTGAGATCCAGGAACTGGCTCTCTTTCGGACACGGTAGAGTCTGGGGCCTCCAAATGCGGTTAAAAGTGTGGTGGGCATCACATGAAGGAGCTGCCGTCTGTCTCCGGAAGAAAACTGACCGACGATTGAGGCCATATTCGACGTGTAAGCGTCGCGACCGCAGACGTTCTGAAGGCACGAACTGCGAGTATTTGCGAGGAAAAGTGGTTCGAGCTACAGGGAGAGCTGGAGACT
>NW_003303749.1:96284-99619 GCF_000142945.1 Phytophthora infestans T30-4 | reverse complement strand
CACTATCCCGAATCAGTGACAATTTCAAGTGATTATAGAGGATTTGGGTTGTTTGGCACGGGTGCAAGTTGCCTGTGGTGGATTAGCCATGGCGAGCAGATGTAGTGTCAGTTAGTTTTGCATTTTAAAGACCCACCAGCTCAATCACTTTCCAAAACACCACGACGAGTACAAGCGCCTTTCCGCCTCTCCGCAACCCTCCTTCCTCCAAGTGTCAACTTTCGACATTCGGTTGCGGGTACGCCTACAAGCCGGGCACAACCTACAAACACCACTGGACGCAGAATTTTGCCACCGGCAGTAAAGAGAGCTGCTCTTAACTAAAAACAACCAACGCTTCGCTTCTTGCGTCGTACCGTATTGAGTTATTATGAAAGCGTACAAGTGAGAAGCGCAAAAATGAACCGCGAAAAGGATATGGAAGACCAATTTACACGCTCAATTAACTCCGCTAGCTATATAATAATAGACTGGTACGATGCACGCTACAGGGAGCGGGGCTGACACGAGCGTGGAAGAGCAAGTCCAATTACGGCGAGTGTTTCGGCTGCTAGCGTTCGACACTCCTCTTCGACGACTGGAGCACAAGCTCGAGGTGGTTGATCGACGTGGCACACAGTGACAAGACCTCGCTGACCATGATCGAGTTGTGGTGATTTACTCAGAAACTGTCGGAAAGGGAGCAGGGGGTCAAGTATCCAGAGGTACAGGGTACAGGGCGTTGTATAGAGCCCTCACTTAGTGAGACCAGTAGGTCACTACTGGTATTCCTTTATGATACATGTACGACGTATATGATGCTGACAGCGACAAGCTCCACGAGGACGATACGCGCAATTGGAACAGGACTCGAAACGAGAGCATTACATGAAAGAGAAGCTCAAGTACCTCGCCACGCTACAGGATGAAGTGAATCTCGGACATGAACTCGTCAGCTCCAAGTACCAGATCGACACGAAGGGTCTGTTGACGGTCTACGAACAGCTCGGATACCAACTCTCAGGACAGGAAAAGGGTCGTCTGGAAGAGGTGATTTGGCAGGTGAACGACAACCTGGACGGTGCTATCTGCTTCGAAGAGTTCGTCAACAGCTACGTGAGGTCGCGCAACGATCGCTCGGGCCTCGAGCCGTCCGAAATATTCTTCCTCACGTGTTTCCTCATGTTCGACAAGGAGTGCTGCGGGAGGGTACGCCTCGACGATGCAGCATGTCACTCATTAGCAGTCTGATAAGTCGTGTATGTGGCACCAGATCTCCTTAGACGATGCGATGGGAATATTGTGAGAGATCGCATGCCAGTCCCTGCGTAGCAGTCAAAGGCGCACTAACCTCGCTATCAATCGTAGGTACCTCAAGTACGACGAGGCTATGGAACGCGAGATGGAGATCCACTGAGCTGGTGCATGTAGCTGAGATGTTTCATGTACTCTTGCTCTGTCTTCGCGTACACCAGTAGGCTCACAATACTACGAATTTGCTTCTTCTGCCAATTACTGAAGCCATAGTCTGACGATGCAACTTCCTCCGACAGGTACTTGATTACGTAAAATTGACAGAGAAGTACTCTGGCCTCCGGTAGAGCTGTCTTCAACACTGCTAGCTCAGTGAAATCCTTATCAATAATCACGCATTGGATTTAGGTCCAGGCTGGATTAGCCGCCTTGAATGATTCAATCGCCGTCAAGAGTGTGGGAGCTCTTTCATTTTGTAGCGCACAATGTTGCACAAACTGACCTTTACCAAAGACATCATGCGCCATAAACGAGAAGACCTTATACTTGGACACATTGGTCCCGTGTGTTGCATCCATGAGCAGAACCTCCGGAAAACGGTCGAACATCTCGCGCATTGACTTGGTTTGGAACGTGATACACGTAGCCGTTTTCTGTAGACCCACAATAAATCATTTTGGTAAGTTCATCAACAAAATATCTCCATGTAGCGTAGCTTACCTTCCCAACCGTTGGGTCAATAAAGATTCTGCCAACATTCCCAGGTTCCTCGCAGAACTCCACCATCCATTTCTTTAATCTTTGTGAGCTGGTGCTGGACGATTGTTCTCTTGCCTTAAGGCGCTGGACGATGTTGTGTACATCGCGAATAGAGGGGCTGCATTTAGAATGCTCCTGGATAAACTTCAAGATATTCTTTTTCTTGGCACCCGCCTTTCTTAGCTCGTCGACAGTTTCCAACACCTCACCCTCAATGGCGGTTCGATTCGATGCATACTGCTCGTACGTCCGCCGATTTAGGTTATGGGAATGCTCCAAGTTACTTTTCGTGATGAAGAGTGCAAAAGCCCTCTTACTTTTATCTGCGAGACGAACGCAGACGTTAACCTATTATTACACACAAAATAACGCACACCACGAATTAATCACTAGGCTAACAATGTAGTCATTAATACCCAAGTGAATCAGTACCCGACTGGACCCAACTGGTGCCCGATTGACACCCGACTGGCAAAATACGTACCGAAGCCTCGCAGCCCATGGGCCTTGTTTCCTGGCGTGGTCGCTTTCCTTGCCCTCGCGACTTGTATGCGCCAGTATGCGTTCAGATTAGCTTCTGAGAATAGTTCCCCCACTCCGGCGGAATCAGCGACGCACTCGAGTTTGTTGACTGGATCTTCTTGTTCCGGTCCCAAACTGTATTGTTGGTTCGAATGCGAAAAAGCTAAATGAATGAGGCGTAAATATCTGTCCACCTTTAAATAAGCTGCCCTATGGCGAAAATTACATACCGGGTAGCTGTTCCTTTGATACTCCTTGAAATAGGCGTCGAACTGTTCCCACGACTCAAAGCACGTGTGCGTGAGAGGTGGCCCCAGCACAGTTCGGCCAGACCCGTTGCTGACGTCGCTTGACTGCTCAGACGGCACCTGATTGGTGCTATCACCAATTGAAACGTCCCTGTGCTCATGAGAGCCTCTCACATCGCGAGGGTCAACGTCGCTCTGATCACTCTGGTCGCTTTGGTTATACGAGGCACTCGGCTCGCACCGCTTCCTCCCTACCTGGAGCCGGGGGTCTATTCGCCACGATTGACGTCTCGCGCTTGGCACGCGTCGAGCTATAAACGAATGGGTTTGAATGGATAAAAAATATACGTGTATACGTTGTTCGGATGAAGCATAGGGCTAGGTGGCATTTCATCGGATGAAAAGGGGAGAGGGGCCCAGGCGGGGCGGGAAGGGCACTCCCCTTTTTTTTGAAAGAAGGGGATAAGAGAAAACAGCCAGGCCCGATGGGGAAATAGCGGAAACTTAAAAAGATGCCCCCAAGAGAGCAGAGCGAACGGCCGCCGGGCAGGTGGGAGAAGGGGCGTGGGGGGG
>NW_003303749.1:93706-96184 GCF_000142945.1 Phytophthora infestans T30-4 | reverse complement strand
ATATAGGTAGGGAAATGGGGGCCTAAAAGGGTGTATTTACCAATTACTTGCTCTTCTGCTGCTTCTTTTGCTCGATATACTTGGCGTTTCGGGCGGTCAGCTTGCGAGGACGGCTGCGCCTCTTTTTCTTCTTGGGGTACCAGTCAGGACCCATCGCCTTCTTGCCGTTCGCCAGGCTTTCCTAGCGGCGCACTTCGGCCGAATCAGTGGTGGGGGCTTTTCCTCCTAGAACTCAACCGCTTTTGGGCCGTTCTGGGCGTCCGCTCCGCGGACGCTAGGGTATGGTCGGTTGGTGTAGTGCGGGCTGACCACCTCCGCTGCGCTGCAGTGTGCTTAGCGTTTCTACATACAGCAAATCAACATATAGTACATGTATACTGTGATCTACGTATATTATGCTCTAAAACAGCACCGCACACAGTATCCGTAGTGCTCACATGTTATTGTAGACATGACCAGGGTTTAACGTGATCTGCAAGAAGAGCACCGTCTTACCCGGGAAGTTTTTGTCTATAATCTCGTTTGAGCGCATTGCTCCCAAAATGACACGAATCGGAGGCGCGCGTGGTTGCAAAGCTAATATATACTGTACGGAAGACGGGTCAGTATCAATGATGCTACGAAATATACGTTGATCGGTGAGGAATCCCAGTGTAGCTAGAGTAAGTACGCCTACTCAAACGTATTTTACCCATCTGCACGTCATCGCCGTGAGGCAGTCGACACATATCACCGATTGCGACGGTCGAATAGAGCAATGTTAATCAGCTCCGCGCGCGAAGTATCTTTTAGGATAGGTAGTATATGCCGATGGCGCCACAAACATCAATATTATGCTTTGAAATTATTCTGCTGAGCTGTTTGTGATGTTAATGAGGGGTATTTCCACTATCTTCCGCATGCATTGATCTTACTTGCATAGCTGACGTACTTTCTGACTTATTTGTATAGCTTCTGACTGACAGAGTGGCATAAATCCTTTCCGACTGACATTATACTGGGTCCGATATGTACGACAAAAGGCCTCGTCCAGATCGGACGAAGAGGCACCACTGCGTGCACATTCTTTTGACCGGCTGCAACATACGAAGATATATGGCTGTAGGCAGAGTATCAGATCGTAGTGATGGTTAGACTTGAATTGAATAATAGCTCATGTACATTAGATGGAGTACTTTCGCTGCCTACTTACCAGCTCGGCGTGCTATTTGATGTGTCCGTGCATATAGCACGAGGTCGTTAATGAGTGTATTTGCCACGCGCTCGTGATACTTAACCTATGCATGGGGTCCCTGCTTTCTTATCGGTACTTTTGCATCGTGGTGCTAGCTTTCTGCGCCTACGCTTCTGATGGATCAGTCTATATGCCCAAGCGCGCCACTTACTGGACGTAGGTCATAACCGCGGTGATATAGGCAAGCTGACCGCGCGTATGTAGGTAGTAGTCAACGCGAAATATGCGCGCGGCGGGTACATCTTATAATCATTCGCGACTCAACCGGACTCTCGTCTCGACCATTATACACAGGAAACTAAAATACAGTACTGCGTACAGGCACATCGACTTGCGACGACACCTGTATGGTCAACACTACCATAGACGTGCTTGTGTCCATGTAGACAGCAGCATATTCATCGCGCATAGTGCTCACTCAATACTGAAGCTTACATTCGTGAGCGCACATTAGTGAAATATAAACTGTGAGGGTTGGTGGGACAGATAGCATGGGTTTGCGTGTGCCAAGTGAGCAAGTGTATTTTTATCTACGGTAACGCGTATGCAAATAGGGATGGCCAGCTTGCAAGGGTACGCAGTAGATACCATGCGCTAATTATTACATGAAACGCGCTACGCTCTGTAGGTGCATCAACACAATTGGCAACATCATAGACAGTTTTCCGTCTAATCGGCTTTAAGGCTCGCACTGTAGCCAATATACTAAATACAAAGATAGGTAGAAACATGGAGGCCATAAAGGGTATATTTACCAATTACTTGCTCTTCTGCTGCTTCTTTTGCTCGATATACTTGGCGTTTCGGGCGGTCAGCTTGCGAGGGCGGCAGCGCCTCTTTTTCCTCTTGGGGTACCAGTCAGGACCCATCGCCTTCTTGCCGTTCGCCAGGCTTTCCTGGCGGCGCACTTCCCCGAAACAGGTGGTGGGGGCTTTTCCTCCCAAAACTCAACCGCTTTTGGGCCGTTCTCGCAGGCAATACAGCGCCGCACGATGTCCCGCCCGCTGATTGTACGGAATGCGTAGCCGTACTGCAGCTTCCCGCACCAGACGCAGCGCGCTCGGGGGTCCGTCGTAGACCGCTGCGGGTTCAGCAGACGCGGGTCAATCTTCGCCTCGCAATTTTGCAAACTGTGAGTATGTTAGCAAATTAAATTGTTTTAACCAATTACTTGCGTCCAAATATTAGCCAATAGCACGGTAATAAAAGGCTGATACTTTTTATTTAAGCAGCATATTAAATTG
>NW_003303749.1:88359-92110 GCF_000142945.1 Phytophthora infestans T30-4 | reverse complement strand
GATGTTACTGAAGGGTATTTCCACTATCTTCCGCATGAATTTATCTAACTTGCATAGCTGGCGTACTTTCTGACTTATTTGTATAGCTACTGACTGACAGAGTGGCATAAATCCTTTCCGACTGACATTGTACTGGGTCCGATATGTACGACAAAAGGCCTCGTCCAGATCGGACGAAGAGGCACCACTGCGTGCACATTCTTTTGACCGGCTGCAACATACGAAGATATATGGCTGTAGGCAGAGTATCAGATCGTAGTGATGGTTAGATTCGAATTGAATAATAGTTCATGTACATTAGATGGAGTACTTTCGCTGCCTACTTATCAGCTCGGCGTGCTATTTGATGTGTACGTGCATATAGCGCGAGGTCGTTAATGAGTGTATTGGCCACGCGCTCGTGATACCCAACCTATGCATGGGGTCCCTGTTTTCTTATCGGTACTTTTGCATCGTGGTGCTAGCTTTCTGCGTCTACGCTTCTGATGGATCAGTCTATATGCCCAAGCGCGCCACTAACTGGACGTAGGTCATAACCGCGGTGATATAGGCAAGCTGACCGCGCGTATGTAGGTAGTAGGCAACGCGAAATATGCGCGCGGCGGGTACATCTTATAATCATTCGCGACTCAACCGGACTCTCGTCTCGACCATTATACACAGGAAGCTAAAATACAGTACTGCGTACAGGCACATCGACTTGCGACGACACCTGTATGGTCAACACTACCATAGACGTGCTTGTGTCCATGTAGACAGCAGCATATTCATCGCGCATAGTGCTCACTCAATACTGAAGCTTACATTCGTGAGCGCACATTAGTGAAATATAAACTGTGAGGGTTGGTGGTACAGATAGCATGGGTTCGCGTGTGCCAAGTGAGCAAGTGTATTTTTATCTACGGTAACGCGTATGCAGATAGGGATGGCCAGCTTGCAAGGGTACGCAGTAGATACCATGCGCTAATTATTACATGAAACGCGCTGCGCTCTGTAGGTGCGTCAACACACTTGGCAGCATCATAGACAGTTTTCCGTCTGTGCGGCTCCAAGGCTCGCACTGTAGCCAATATACTAAATACAAAGATAGGTAGAAACATGGAGGTCATAAAGGGTATATTTACCAATTACTTGCTCTTCTGCTGCTTCTTTTGCTCGATGTACTCCGCGTTTCGGGCGGTCAGCTTGCGAGGGCGGCTGCGTCTCTTTTTCTTGTTGGGGTACCAGTCAGGACCCATCGCCTCCTTGACGTTCGCCAGGCTTTTCCTGATGGCGCACTTCGGGCCGAATAAGGTGGTGGTGGCTTTCCCTCCTCAAAACTCAACCGCTTTTGGGCCGTTCTCGCAGGCAATACAGCGCTGCATGATGTCCCGCCCGCTGATTGTACGGAGTGCGTAACCGTACTGCAGCTTCCCGCAACCGACGCAGCGCGCCCGGGCATCCGTCGTAGACCACTGCGGGTCCAGCAGAAGCGGGTCAATCTTCGCCTCGCATTGCTTGCACACAGGGCCCACCATTTTGCAAACTGTGAGTAAGTTAGCAATACTTATTGTTTTAACCAATTACTTGCGTCCAAACATTAGCCAATAGCACGGTACTGGAAGACTGGTATTTATCATTAGGCAAAATATTAAAATGTTTTAAAATAGTATTATTTGGCTTTGCTATAATATATTATTATCAGATTTTTAAACAAATACATACTTTACATGCAATATAAATTGACATCTATCGTGCGCGCATGCATTCGTCGGGTGGGGTGCACGGGAGCAGATAGCGCAATGACCGTGCACCGTGGCAGTGGTGAGTGCCAGGTGAAGTAAAAAAGATTCGCGAAGTCCCTACAAAAAGCGCTGGTCGTGAAGCCTACTTTAATTTAAAAAAAAATACTATCGTCACTACTTTAGAAAGTCTGTGGAAAATAGCATCGTCGAGCTCTTACAAATGCGGCCTGTGAAGCTTATATTAATACTATTAATATCGTCTTTACTTTGAAAAGTGTGTGGAAAATAACATCCCAGAGCTCTTACAGAATACCGGTCTGTGAAATCTACATTAATAATAATAAATATTTCTATTTAAGAAAGTGTGCAGAGCTCTTAAAAAATAAAGGAGTTACTGTGCCCGATTTGCAGTACATACGACAGGTTTTGCGTAGCTAAATCTCAATAACCAAGTATCTGCGCAGCTCGCCTCGCTGTTTGCAACCAATCGATGCGTTTCGTGCTCGGCAGAAATGTTTACCTTACGTCCAATCGCGAGGGCGAGAGGCGGTCTGATCGTGCGACAGATCCAGTCAGTGTCGCAGGTCGGTCGGTATTGCCCAATCAGGGCGCGAGTTAATTGCGTCACGCTTTTGGATATATTTGTAATTTTGGCATAGTTAAGTCGAGTCAGAAAGGTAGGCGCGGTCGGTACGATGGGATCAAACTGTATTAGACAGGCCGGGTGTAGCCATGCGAAAAGGCAGGAAAAAGCAGCAAGAAAGGGACCGGACGGACTTATTGACAGACGGACGGACAGGCTGCAAGTTTAGGTGGCGGGAAACTAGCGGTCTGGGCGTCCGCTCCGCGGACGCTAGGGCATGGTTGGTTGGTGTAGAGAGGGCTGACCACCTCCGCTGCGCTGCGGTGGGCTTAGCTTGTTTAACTCAAAGCAACATAAAATATATATTCCGTGTTCTACTTATGTTATGATCCAAAACAACACCGCACACAATATCCTGAGTGCTCACATATTATGGTAGGGTTTAACGTGATCTGCAAGATGAGCACCATCTTACCCGGGAGGTTTCGTCTATAGTCTCATTTGAGCGCATAGCTCCCACAATGACGCCAATCGGAGGCGCGCGTGGTTGCAAATGTAATATATGCTGTTCAGAAGACGGGTCAGTATCCATGATGCTACGGAATTGGCATAGATCGGTGAGGAATCCTAGTTTGGGAGTCTAAATACGCCTACTCAAACATAATAACATATGTCACGTCATCGCGGTGAGGCAGTCGACACCATATCTTTGATTGCGACGGTCTATTAGAGCAAGGTTTGGTCAGCCTTCCGCGCGAAGTATCTTTTAAGACAGTTTTTTTTGCTAATGATCGCCACAAACAATAATATTATGCTTTGCAACAGTTCCGCTGAGCTCTTTATGATAATACTGTAGCGTCTTTCCACTATTTTCCGCATGCATTGATCTTACTTGCATAGCTGACACACTTACTGACTTATTTGCATAGCTACTAACTGACAGAGTGGTGTAACGCTTTTCTGAGTGGCATTTACTGGTCCCGATATGTAAGAAAAACATACGAAGCCACATGGAGGTAGGCAGATTATCATATCGTAGTGGTGTTTAGACGTGAATCGAATAGTAGTTCATGTACATTAGGTGACGTACTTCCGCTGCCAACTTATCAGCTCGGTGTGATGTATCCGTGCAAGTATTGCGAGGTCGTTAATGCGTGTATATCACGCGCTCGTGATATCTAAAACCTATGTATAGGATCACTGTCGCTTTCTCGGTACATTTGCGTCGTCGTGCTGGCTTACTGTGCCTACGCTTCTGATGTATCAGTCTATATGACCAAGCAGGTCACAAACGGTCACATGCCATACTGCAGCGATACTGGCAAGCTGACCGCGCGTCTGTCACCTGTATTCAGCGCAGTATCTACGCCCGCGGCGGGTACACCTTATAGCCACCCGCGACTAAGCCGAGCTCTTAATTCGACCATTATGGACAGGGCACGAA
>NW_003303749.1:85810-86703 GCF_000142945.1 Phytophthora infestans T30-4 | reverse complement strand
ACGAATCGGAGGCGCGCGTGGCTGCAAAGCTAATATATGCTGTTCAGAAGACGGGTCAGTATCAATGATGCTTCGAAATTGGCATACATCGGTGAGGAATCCCAGGTTACCTGGAGTAAATATCCTACTCAAACATCTTACCATCTGCACGCAGGCAGTCGACACCGTATCTTTGATTGCGACGGTCTATTAGAGCACGGTTTGGTCGGCTCCTCGCGTGAGGTATCTTTTTTCAGGTAGTATTTGCCGATGGTCGCCACAAACACCAATATTATGCCTTGAAATTGTTCCGCTGAACTCTTTATGATATTACTGAAGGGCAATCCACTATCTTCCGCATACATTGATCTTACGTGCATAGCTGACGTTCTTACTGGCTTATTTCCGTAGCTACTGACGGACAGAGTGGCGTAGATCCTTTCCGAGTGGCCTTTACTGGTTCCGATATGTATGCCGAACATAGGAGGCCAGATGACTATAGGATGATTATCTGATCGTATACATCTTAGACTTGAATCGAATAGTAGCTCATGTACATTAAATGAAGTACTTTCGCTGCCTACTTATCAGCTCGGCGTGCTTTTTATGTGTCCGGTCCTTATCCCGCAAGGTGTATATACCACGTGCTCGTGATAGCCAGAACATATGCATAGGGCCACTGTCGCTTTCTCGGTGCATTTGCGTCGTCGTGCTGGCTTACGGTGCTTACGCTTCTGATGTGTCAGTCTATATGACCAAGCAGGTCACTAACTGGACACAGGCCATACTGCAGCGATACAGGTATGCTGAACGCGCGTCTGCTAGCAGTAGCCAACGCGATATATACGCGCGAGGCGGGCACACCTTATAGTCATCCGCGACTCAACCGAGCTCTTATTTCGGTCATTATGGGC
>NW_003303749.1:84031-85258 GCF_000142945.1 Phytophthora infestans T30-4 | reverse complement strand
CTTATTCGTCGCACGTAGCTCCCACTCAATGCTGTAGTTTAAATTTGTGGAAATATACGCTATAGACGCTGATGGTACAGATAGCATGGGTTTGCGTGTGCCAAGTGAGCAAGTGTACTTTCCATCTACGGTAACGCGTATGCAGATATGAACGGCCAGCTCGCAAGGGTACACAGTAGATACCATGCGCTAATTATTATATGAAACGCGCTACACTCCGTAGGTGCGTCAACACAATTGGCAGCACCACAGGTAGTTTACCATATGTACGGCCCCAAGCCTCGCGCCGCCCGCCAGTATACAAAATACAAAGATAAGGGTGGGTAACGGGGGCAATGAGGATATATTATCCAAATTACTTGCTCTTCTGCTGCTTCTTTTGCTCGATGTAATTGGCGTTTCGGGCGGATAGCTTGCGAAGGCGGCTGCGCCTCTTTTTTTTCTTGGGGTACCTGTCAGGACCCATCGCCTTCTTAGCGCTCGCCAGGCTTTCCTGGCGGCGCACTTCGGCCGACTCAGGTGGTGGGGGCTTTTCCTCTCAGAGCTCAACCGCTTTTGGGCCGTTCTCGCAGGCAATACAGCGCTGCATGATGTCCCGCCCGCTGATTGTACGGAGTGCGTAACCGTACTGCAGCTTCCCGCAACCGACGCAGCGCGCCCGGGCATCCGTCGTAGACCACTGCGGGTCCAGCAGAAGCGGGTCAATCTTCGCCTCGCATTGCTTGCACACAGGGCCCACCATTTTGCAAACTGTGAGTAAGTTAGCAATACTTATTGTTTTAACCAATTACTTGCGTCCAAACATTAGCCAATAGCACGGTACTGGAAGACTGGTATTTATCATTAGGCAAAATATTAAAATGTTTTAAAATAGTATTATTTGGCTTTGCTATAATATATTATTATCAGATTTTTAAACAAATACATACTTTACATGCAATATAAATTGACATCTATCGTGCGCGCATGCATTCGTCGGGTGGGGTGCACGGGAGCAGATAGCGCAATGACCGTGCACCGTGGCAGTGGTGAGTGCCAGGTGAAGTAAAAAAGATTCGCGAAGTCCCTACAAAAAGCGCTGGTCGTGAAGCCTACTTTAATTTAAAAAAAAATACTATCGTCACTACTTTAGAAAGTCTGTGGAAAATAGCATCGTCGAGCTCTTACAAATGCGGCCTGTGAAGCTTATATCATACTATCATATCGTCTTTACTTTGAAAGTGTGTG
>NW_003303749.1:79265-83718 GCF_000142945.1 Phytophthora infestans T30-4 | reverse complement strand
GTGGCGCGAAACTAGCGCTCTGGGCGCCCGCTCCGCGGACGCTAGGGCATAATTGGTTGGTGTAGTGCGGGCTGACCACCTCCGCTGCGCTGCGGTGTGCTTAGCGTTTCTACGTACAGCAAAGTTATATATAGTACATGTATACTGTGTTCTACTTATATTACGCTCCAAAACAACACCGCACACAGTATCCTTAGTGCTCACATGTTATGGTAGATATGACCAGGGTTTAACATGATCTGCAAGATGAGCACCATCTTACCTGGGAAGGTTCTGTCTGTAATCTCATTTTAGCGCATAGCTTCCAAAATAACACGAATTGGAGGCGCGCGTGGTTGCAAAGCTAATATATGCTGTACGGAAGACGGGTCAGTAT
Organism: Phytophthora infestans T30-4; assembly: GCF_000142945.1. Classification (NCBI taxonomy): domain Eukaryota; phylum Oomycota; class Peronosporomycetes; order Peronosporales; family Peronosporaceae; genus Phytophthora; species Phytophthora infestans. The sequence goes on along the minus strand of NW_003303749.1, from coordinate 83,342 downwards.
CAATGATGCTACGAAGTATGCGTAGATCGGTGAGGAATCCCAGTTTAGCTGGAGTAAATACGCCTTCTCACACATATTACCCATCTGCACGTCATCGCCGTGAGGCAGTCGACACATATCATCGATTGCGACGGTCGAATAGAGAAATGTTAATCAGCTCCTCGCGCGAAGTATCTTTTAAGATAGGTAGTATTTGCCGATGGTCGCCACAAATCTCAATATTATGCTTTGAAATTATTCTGCTGAGCTGTTTGTGATGTTATTGAAGGGTATTTCCACTATCTTCCGCATGCATTGATCTTACTTGCATAGATGACGTACTTTCTGACTTATTTGCATAGCTACTGACTGACAGAGTGGCGTAAATCCTTTCCAGCTGACATTATACTGGGTCCGATATGTACGACAAACATACGAAGAAATATGGCTGTAGGCAGAGTATCAGATCGCAGTGATGGCTAGACTTGAATTGAATAATAGTTCATGTACATTAGATGGAGTACTTTCGCTGCCTACTTATCAGCTCGGCGTGCTATTTGATGTGTCCGTGCATATATCGCAAGGTCGTTAATGAGTGTATTTGCCACGCGCTCGTGAAAGCCCAACCTATGTATGGGGTCACTGTTTCTTTATCGGGACTTTTGCGTCGTCGTGCTAGCTTTCTGTGCTTACGCTATTGGTGTATCAGTCTGTATAATCAAGCAGGTCACTAACTGGGCACAGGCCATTCCGCAGCGATACAGGTATGCTGAACGCGCATCTGTTAGCAGTAGCCAACGCGATATATACGCGCGAGGCGGGTACACCTTATAGTCATCCGCGACTCAACCGAGCTCTCATCTCGGCAATTATGAACAGGACACTAAAGTACAATATTGCATTCAGACACATCGCCTTGCCGCGTTCATCTGTACGGTATGCACTGCCACGCAGTGGTAGTATCTATGTAAACAGCAACTTATTCGTCGCACGTAGTTCCCACTCAATACTGTGGTTTAAATTGTGAGCGCCAATTAGTGCAATATACGCTATAAGAGCTGATGGTACATATAGCATGGTTTTGCGTGTGCCCACGTGAGCGAGTGTACGTGCCATCTACGGTGATGCGTATGCGGATAGGAACCACCAAATTGCAGCGGTGCACAGTTGATTCCATGTTCTAATTATTTATGAAGCGCGCTACGCTCTGTAGGTGCGTCAACACCATAGTCAGCTTACCGTATGTGCGGCCCCAAGCCTCGCACCGTGAGCCAGTATACCAAAACAAAAATAGGTAGGAAAATGGGGGCATAAAGGGTATATTTACCATTACTTGCTCTTCTGCTGCTTCTTTTGCTCGATGTACTTGGCGTTTCGGGCGGTCAGCTTGCGAGGGCTGCTGCGCCTCTTTTTCTTCTTGGGGTACCAGTCTCTCCTTCTTGACGTTTGACAGGCTTCCCTGGCGGCGGACTTCGGCCGACTCAGGTGGTGGGGGCTTTTCCTCCCAGAACTTAACCGCTTTTGGGCCGTTCTCGCAGGCAATACAGCGCCGCACGATGTCCCGCCCGCTGATTGTACAGAATGCGTAGCCGTACTGCAGCTTCCCGCAACCGACGCAGCGCGCCCGGGCATCCGTCGCAGACCGCTGCGGGTTCAGCAGAAGCGGGTCAATCTTCGCCTCGCAATGCTTGCACGTAGGGCCCACCATTTTGCAAACTGTGAGTATGCTAGCAAAATATATTGTTTTAACCAATTACTTTCGTCCAAATATTAGCCAATAGCACGGTAATAAAAGGCTGGTATTTTATTATTAGGCAAAATATTAAAATGTTTTAAAATATTACTATTTGGCTTAGCTTTAATATATTATTATCAGATTTCCAAACAAATACATACTTTACATGCAATAGAAACTGACAAAAACAATTATCTATCGTGCGCGCATGCATTCGTCGGGTACGGTGCACGGGAGCAGATACCGCAATGACCGTGCAGCCGCGCGCCTTCATTGCACGGTGGCAGTGGTGAGTGCCAGGTGAAGTAAAAAAGATATATATATTCGCAAAGTCCCTACAAAAAGCGCTGGTCGTGAAGCCTGCTTTAATATTAAAAAATAATATTGTCTCTACTTAAGAAAGTCTGTGGAAAATAGCATCGCCGAGCTCTTACAATTGCGGCCTGTGAAGCTTATATTAGTAATATTAATACTATTAATAATGTCTTTACTTTGAAAAGTGTGTGGAAAATAACATCCCTGAGCTCTTACAAAATACTGGTCTGTGAAGTCTACATTAATAATAATAAATATCTCTATGTGAGATGTGTGCAGAGCTCTTAGAAAATAAAGTGGTTAGTGTACCCGATTAGCAGTACATACGACAGGTTTTGCGTAGCTGAACGCAATAATCAAGTATCTCCTGGCTGTTTGCATCCAATCGATGTGTTTCGTGCTCGGCAAAACTGTTTAGCTTACGTCCAATCGCGAGGGCGATAGACGGTCTGATCGTGCGACAGATCCAGTCAGTGTCGCAGGTCGGCAGGTATTGCCCAATCAGGGCGCGATTTAATTGTGTCACGCTTTTGGATATATTTGTAATTTTAGCATAGTTAGGTCGAGTCAGAAAGGTAGGCGCGGTCGGTAGGATAGGAGGAAACTGTATAAGACAGGCCGAGTGTAGCCATGCGAAAAGGCAGGAAAAAGCAGCAAGACGGGGAATGCGACGGACTGACGGACGGACAGACCGACAGGTTACAAGGTTAGAAGCGGGGAGACTAGCGCTCTGGGCGCCCGCTCCGCGGACGCTAGGGCATGGTTGGCTGGTGTAGAAAGGGTTGACTACCTCCGTTGCGCTGCGGTGGGCTTAGATTTCTTACTCAAAGCAAAGCTACGTACAATGTATGTATACTTATGTTACGTTCCAAAACAACACCGCACACAATACCCTTAGTGTTCTCAGGTTATGCCTCACTAACCGCCTCTGGATCGTGTACCGCTTGCTTTTCTTAAAGTCACTTTTGGAAACATCACATATAAATATGTAGGCGTGACAGCTGGATGTTACAGATATATACCCGAGTGATAGATCTAGATCGAATGCGTATTGTTGATCGTCATAGTAAAGGTAGACATGACCTGGGTTTAACGTGATCTGCAAGAAGTGCACCATCTTATTTTGGAAGGATTTGTCTATAATCTCATTTGAGCGCATAGCTCCCAAAATGATTCCAATCGGGGGGGTGCGAGGTTGCAAATGTAATATATGCTGTTCGGAAGAGGGGTCAGATTTTATGATGCTATGAAATTGACATATATCGGTGAGGAATCCCAGTTTAGCTGGAGTAAATACGCCTACTCAAACATCTTACCATCTGCACGTCGTCGCCGTGAGGCAGTCGACACCATATCTTTAATTGCGACGGTCTATTAGAGCAAGGTTTGGTCGGCTCCTCGCGCAAAGTATCTTTTAGGACAGGTACTATTTGCTAATGATCGCCCCAAACACCAATATTATGCCTTGAAGTTGTCCCGCTGAGCTCTTTATGATATTACCGAAGAGTCTTTCCACTATCTTCCGCTTGTATTAATCTTGCATGTATAGCTGACGTATTTACTGACTGATTTGCACAGCTACTGCTTGACCGAGTGGCGTAGATCCTTTCCGATTGGCTTTTACTGGTTCCGATATGTATTACGAACATACGAAGCCACATGGCTGTAGACAAATTATCAGATCATAGATATCTTAGGCTTGAATCGAAAAGTAGATCATGTACATTAGATAAAGTACTTTCGGCAGCTAGCAGCCCGGTGTGCTATTGGATATGTCCGTGTTTATTCCGCAATGTCGCGAATGGTGTGGTCGTGATAACCAACACCCATGTATTGGGTCACTGCTGCAATCTCGGTACTTTCGCATCGTCGTGCTCGCTTACGCTTATTATGCATCCGACTATATGATCAAGCGCGTCGCTGATTAGGCACAGGTCATACCCGCGGTAATGCAGGCAGCCTGATACAGGCCGGCTGACCAGGCTTCTGTTAGCAGTAGGAAAAACAATATATACGCGCGCGGCAGGTACACATTATAGCCACCCGAA
>NW_003303749.1:45440-66451 GCF_000142945.1 Phytophthora infestans T30-4 | reverse complement strand
TTAGCCCCTGCCCCTGTTGCAAATTGCCAGCTCACTGAGCTCAGCAGATCCGAAGGACACGGATTCCTGATCATTCCAAAATTGTCGCGAACCTGATGACCAACATCTGTCGGCCTTATGAACGAGCAATTACCCGCCTCTCCGACGCCGTCGTTCACATCGACTGCAAGCCTAAGTGGGTCGAGTGAGGCAGACAGCGATCTCTTCTCAACCCTGTTCGAGCTACCAGCGCTTAGCTACTCACCCAGCTCCGCTTCCGACAGAGGAGATCGCCCTTTTCCTTACACTCGGTCCAAGACACGTTGGCGAAAGCGACCAAACGACGAGCTAAAGTATCTGCGAGCTCAAATCATCGATCTAGAGGGTCTGAAAACGGCGCTGAGCTACCAGCCGAGACGACATGGTGGGAATGCCAATGAACCCCACGTCAGCGAAGAGTGTCACGCGAAGCAGCTGCATGCTGCGCTCAAAGAGAACCGAAGACTGCGAGCAATGGTAGCGCGTCGGTTCCAACTCGCTTGCTCGCTTCAAAGTGCAATCGATGAGCAGTTGCGGCTGAGAGCTGGGAAAATCTCATGGCCGAAAAGCACTGCGACTTCGGACGAGTTGATTTTTGCCTTGCTGGACGAAGAGAAAGACAAGCAGTTCGCTGTGCTCGACAAGGTAATGGAGGAGAGTGGGATCGCGCGAGTATTTCACTCGCTGTACTCTTCACTGCAGCTCCAAGTTAGCGGAAATCGAGTGTCGTTCCAGCACAGCGAGGTGCGAATGCTCCCGTTCAATGTGGCGGATGTGGCTGGCTCGCTTCGACACTGTTTGAGCTACGGATCGAGAGTCGGGCCGACTAGACACTGTCGCAACATTCGGATGTATGACGAATACTTTCATGCTGTTACGGCCGACAAGGTGGAACTGCCAGAGACTCAACCTGCCGACGTCAGCTCCAGAGTCGTTCAGTTATGTGTAGCTAAGCCTGAGAAGACGGTCGTGACGTGGTCGGCTTATGTTGAGTATAAAGGTTCGAAGTGCATTCGTTTGCTGGAGAAGACGTGGATTGTATTGGAAGCGATTCCGTTGGGAAAACTCGGTATGTTTCCGGTGGGGGGACGGATGCACGGCACGTTGATGCGAGTTGTAGTTCGATTGACGCCGGTAGAGACTGAGTTTGATCTGCACAAGACAAAAGATGTCGAGGAGATGGCGAACGTCGTTGTGGGCACGTACCAGCGCAATGGCCAACGGATGCTCCAGGCGATGCTCGAGTATTTGAAAGATTGCCAACGAAATCGGTGAGAAACGTGAACAAAACTAAGCACCAAGAGAGTGGCAGCCACGCATTTAGCACTTTACGTGTGTCGTTGCGCACGATGTGGCGAGTATTACAGGTAAATACAGGAGGAAGTAGCAGGAGTAAGTCGTATGTGTTCCAAGAACAAATGTAATTGCTTGTCACTTGGGCCTCAATGCGATAATCGTTGGAATCAACTACAGTATTAACCTTATTGAACTTAGATATGTTCATTTAAAGTGGAAAAGCTTCTAGCATCATTTCCACTTTACTGTGTACGAGTCGTACCTCTTCACTATCCTGTTGACTCAGTCCATTTCCAATTTTATGACTTTTTAAAGACCCGGACAACTATTATGCACCACTACAGTAGGTAACGGACAGAGCAGTGTCATTTAGCTTGGGCTTTGTCGGGTGTCGTCTCGCGCCGTTCGCAACAACTCACTCGAACCTCATTTCAGTAAACGAAGATGGCCGAGCAATACGATCGAGAAGGGCGACCATTTCCTTACACCCGATCGAAGACGCGATGGCGCAAGCGGCCGAGTGACGAGCTCAAGTACTTGAAAGCGCAAGTGGTTGACTTGGAGAAGCTACTTGCAGCTCTCAGCCACTCTGACTCGTCCCGTCCGAGACTTCTGAACGACGGAGAGACGACCAGTGACAACCAAGTTGAGATGCTCCAAAAACTTTACCGAGAAAGTGAAGTAGACAAGTTAAAAGACGCGATGAAGCAGAACCAGTACCTGCGAGCAATGCTCGTCCGGAAAGTTCACTTGGCTCGATCTCTCCAGTCCGCCATTAGTGAGCAGATGCGACTAGGCGTACGGAAGATATCGTGGCCAACCCGTGAAGGAGCAGCAGATGAAGTGATTTTCGCCTTGCTAGATGAAGAGAAAGAGCGTCAGTACGCTGTGCTTGACGAAATGTTGGAGCAAAGCGGGATGGCACGAGTTTATCACCATTCATTCTCTAGGCTCCTGCTTCATCAAAGCGGGAAAACAGTGTCGTTCCAGCACAATGAAGTGCGCCTGCTCCCGTTTGCCGTGTCGGATGTCGCTCGCGCATTGCGCCACAGCTTGAGTTTTGGGGCGCGAGTTGGGCCGACCAAGCATTGTCGAGACATCCGCATGTACGATAGCTACTTCCACGCGGTTACTGCTGACAGCGTCCAGCTGCCAGACGCCCAATCTGCGGAGGTCAAGTCGAGAGTGCTTCAGTTGTGTGTCACTCAGCCAGAACGCACTGTGGTGACCTGGTCGGGCTACGTCGAGTATAAAAGCCACAAGTTTATTCGCCTACTGGAGAAAACGTGGGTCGTCCTGGAGTCCATTCCGATGCCGGCAACGGGAGGAAGGACTCATGGGACGTTGATGCGGGTGGTTGTTCGCTTGACGCCAGTCGAAGCTGAGCTAGATCCACAGAAACCGGAGGATATTGTGGAGATGGCAAATGTAGTCGTAAGCACTTATCAACGCCATGGACAACGAATGCTCCAGTCGATGCTTGAACAGCTGAGCGATTGCATGAGAACGGGAACACGCATTTGAAGACGTGAAAGGTGCCTGCATCTTGTGGTGTCGGTGGTTTTTAAGGAGAGGGTCGAGTTAAAAGTGAGTGGTTAAACGTGAGAACAGTGTCAACATGATCGAGTAGCAAGATAACACAAGCTCTTCACGCTTTGGCAATGGCATGAATGTAACTTCGCTCAACCTCGTGAAATACACGTACTGTACATGTAGCTCCCTATCAGTGCAGCTCAATTCAATTCTAGGAAGATAGAGGGTTTTACATGAGGCAATTGAGCTCGAACATTGCCACTTCTTGGCGAGGAAAACTTTGCTGACAGGCATGTCAGACGTCCTATAAACCGACCGTCTACTGTAGAAACCAAGAATCAACGTTAAGCTTAGGACGCCACGACATCTTTCGATCTCCACTCATGTTGGAAATGCGCCTGTTGGTATAACGTCGTACGTGTACGATCAACAGAAGATACCCGTTGCTGTCATTCAAGTGGAACCCCCTATTATATCGCCAACGAACTAACGTTTCTTGACTCAGCGGACATCTTACCAAGGTAAAGTTATATTGTGCATGTCGGATCTTATCCGGTAGCAGTACTGGTGAAAACAATGGCCTGCCATCAGCAAGGATTGTGGGGACTGGTAACGTTCACATCCGCATACATGTACAGTGCGAGCGTCGCGCTCTATGGATTATTACCAGTAATGTGTTTGCGGTCAATGTATGTTTTGCCCGATGGCTGTATGTGTATATGGAGCACGTGGCGTTTCTTTAGTCAATACGAACATGTGGGTGGGGCATTGTGAGCTTCTGTATGCTTTCTTTCTGTGTTGAAGATCTTTGCCTTTACTACCTGGCCTCCTTATGGTGTTGATGTGAAATCGATATACTTCCCAGCAAATGTAGGTGAGTCTCGTTGACGAACTATTTGGACCCATTCTGTCTGGTCATTCTCCAATTACCCTCGCCGCGATGAATACTACCGTACAAGAGCCCTGGAGCCTTCAACCGACCTGGAATGGTTTTGGTAAGGCTATTCAATCTCCAAGCAACGCCTCGGTTACCGAATCGGACGCGTCAAGTGAGAGCGACTGTGATCTGTTAAGCCTGTTCGAGCAGCCACTGTCTCCCAAGTGTGTCAGCAGAGAGCGCTCCGACAGAGGAGGGCGTCCGTTTCCGTACACCCGATCCAAGACGCGATGGCGCAAGCGTCCTCATGACGAGATCAAGTACCTACGGGGTCAACTTGGTGAGCTGCAGAAACTGAAAAGTGAGTTGAGCAATCGCGACACGAAGCCATTCCATGCCAACGATCCTACGAAGGACAGCAACCGCCCCGAGTCCTTCCAATATGTCCGTGAAGAAAAGAGCGACAAAGAACTTGGCGCGGCGCTGGCAGAGAATCGAAAACTGCGCTCGATGGTGGCTGCTCGTCGTCAAGTGACGAAGGCGCTTCAAGTTGCGATCGACGAGCAAGTACGACTCAAGGCACAAAGAGTTTATCACGCCAATGACTCGGTGGCTCCAGCCGAGTTACTCCCCGCTTAAGGGAGTGTTGAAAGTGTCGTTTTGGTGTTGTTTGGAAGTATTATGAAGTCGAGACGGGAACCTTTTGAGTCGTAGCAATAGACCAACTTTTATCATGAGTTTGCCGTTATTACCGCGTTGCGTCTTGCGTAGTCATTCGCGTTTTATCAGCACAGCAACGTTAGACGAACGAGATCGCGTTTCCTACTGCACCAGAGCTGCTGGAATACGCATGATCGAAGGACGCGCCCAACTCGTCAAGTAAATGTGATCACCAAAGCGAGACGCGCCTGAAATAATCGGCGTCTGGCCCTGAGAAGCTTCGTACACGAAGCGAATGTCGCCCGTTTCCAAGTCTACCGAAGCAAACAACCCAAGACGATGCACGAAGATCACCGTCATCCACGTCGGGAGTAGCGACAAAAGCTTGCGCATCTTGACGCTCTGCTTGAGGTAATGGAAGACGCCTCCGTTGTTGTGCGACACCATCCCCACCATCAGCACTTCTGTCTCATTCTCCCCAGCGCCGACCTTCTCGATCGAGATATTGTCAGGCTCACCAGGCAAGAAGGCAAAGTCTTTGATCTGCTTCGTTTTCAAGTCGAAGCGCACGATCTTGTTCTGGAACATGATCGCTATGAGCAGACCAGACCCGTCCTTGTCCAACGTCAGCCCATTGGGGAATCCCAGACTCCCAGCCACCACATTGACCCTCTCAGTCCTCGGATCAAAGTGCAGCAAGTAGCCCGAAGGCATCCGTTCCAAGAACTCCATCACCACGCGGTTGCGTTGGAAGCGACGCGACGACTCTGTCACGTACACTTCCCCCGTCTCGTGCACGACTGCGATGCCGTTCAAGAAGTTGGTGTGTTCCTCTCCGACGCGACTGAACAGCAGCGTGTGCTTGCCAGTGGCGTCGAACAGCAGCAGGCCTTTGTACGCGTCCGCCACCAGCAGCACTTGGTCGCCCGTGAACGTCTTGGCGTCTGGGATTCTCTTGAGGAACTTGGTGAACGGCTTGGCCGGCGCAAACGCGAGTCCCAGCGGACGTCCACACGTCGGTTCCATGTCTAGAGCGCCGCACTCGGGCAGATCGCGTCCAGTTCTGGAAAAATTGCGGAGCTCATTCGCTGCGGCGGTGAAGCTCGCGAGACGACCATCAGCCAATCCGACGTAGGCGACTCCATCCTGACTTACTACCAAGTCTTCTGCGCTCAGAGCCTGGCCGAGGAAGAGACTCTCGGCATGCGGAGCTTCGAACAGCTCCGTGTTGCTCACCAGCGTCTTGGTCTCATTGTAACGAGCCTCCTGTTGGCTGGTGCGCAGATCGTAGGCGCACTCCAACGGCTGCGGCTCCACTTCACCCGGATATTGGTCCAGGGCTGAGGATAACAGAATGACGAAGAAACATGCTGCGAGCAGCTCACGAGACAGGAAGTTGCGCACTTGCATCGTAGGAACACTTCCACCACACGAGCAATTGATGAATGACGTCAATTTGTGTGTTAGGATTTTATTTTTTAGGTGCCTGACTAGATGATCTAATTTTACAAAATACTCTCAAAACTAATACACTACACTTCTTAAAACAACAAAATCACGCTGCTGAAATCATATACCCCCACATTTTAAATTACATTTATTGTAAGAAATAAGGTTTGCCAAGTGTAATGTATTATGTGCTCATAGCTGATTACGACTCGCGATTTGTGATTTACTGCGTCTTCTTCTTCATGGCATTATCTAGCATGAGGTTCTCCAATACCTGGTAGAGCAGACTGAAGTTGCAGTTGTATGTTTCCATGACAATTTCCGTCATCTCGTCGACGTGCTGCTTCTCGTCTTCCTCCGAGTAAAACTGCATGACAGGCGCCACGCGGACTGCCGATCGCAGTGTGGTTCCTGGAGCTTGGGAAATGTAGCCATTCCTCTTGAATTGATAAGGCTCTAGAGCGATCCATCCTTTCTCCTCGAGGCGGATGAACATGGAGCCTTGGATCTCAACGTACGCTGCCCACACGTTAATCGTTCGAGTTGCCTCCGGAATGCTCCGCTGAACAAGCCTTGTTGTGACTTCTACTTGACGGCCATTCGGTAAATTTAGTGTAGTGACCGTAGTAGCCCGTAAACAGTTGTCTTCCTTCCAGAGCTTTCGACAACGAGCCATCGGGCGTCCCGCGTCTCCGTGGCTGAGCGAGTTGTGCAATGCGTGGACTACACTTGAGAACGGCAGCAAATGAGCCTCACGAACGTAAAAGGAGATTCCGTCCGCATTGCGCTTTACGTGGAGTTTTGGGTTTAACTCGCAGTGCTCAAGCGAAACTGCGCTGGTTGCCAGCTCTTTGTCTACTGAAGCGTGTTGACTCCCCATATCCTCTTCAAGTAAAGCGTAGATCATTTTTTCAGATAGATTCGAAGGCTGAGGTCGCTCCGCGTCGCCAGTGAACCAACGTCTTTCCTGACTCGATTTTCTCCAGTGCTGGTCGATGGCATTTTCCAGCATTCGAGCCACGCGTAGCTGTTCTTCCAGCGCTGTACGAAGCTTCACGTTTTTCATCAGCACCTTATTGGCTTGTGCACTCTGTCTCGCAGCTAGGCTCTCCCACGTGTCGTCCTCACTAAGCTCTAGCTCGACGGTAGATGTCAGACGACTGTCCGGTTGGCGCAGTACTTGTAGCTCTTCCTGGAGGTCGACCACCTGCTGCCGCAAATACTCGAGCTCATGGTTCGGTCGCTTCCGCAGACGCCCTTGGCATCTCGTGTACGGCGTCGAGCGCTCAGTCTTGAGCATTGGTATACACGCCTCCATGTCTATTCGGGGAATATTTTATGTCGATTTGTCTTGCTGGCCTTATGGGAAATCGAGTGCCAAGGGATCGGCTCACATTGCTAGTGTGTCTCTTGCTTCAGCAGTCTACGAAGAGGCATGTTCCTTACGTGAGGGAGGAGAAGCACCATAACAATCATAACGGTGACAGAGCATGACAAGAAATCACACGTGTGACCTGCATAATGATGACTATTCAAGGGGATTTCTGGGTCAGCTAAACTGTCGCCTTAGCGCTCGCGCTGGCGTTCTCGACTGCGACTCCGACTACGATCGCGGTCGCGATCTCTGTCGTAGTAGTCGCTGTTGGGGCGGTGTGGGCGGTAGGGTCGACTGCGATCCGAGCGGCTGTGGTGGTGGTGGCCTCCGCTGCGATAGTGGTCGCTCCTGTCGCGATATCCGCTGCGCTCGCCTCGTTGTCGCAGATAGCGGTCGCCATTCTTCGTGTTGCTTCCGTTTGCTGCTGCTGCTGCTGCCATCTCTTCGTGGTGACGCTTCTTGGATTGATACTCATGCGTAGACGACACGCTGAACTTCGGCAGACTGCGACGGCAACGATCCGCGTTAGCTGCAATAACCAATCACAATTCTAACCCAGATAGCAACTTACTCGCGCGGTTTGCACGTTTGTACGCGCCAAAAGTAGTCGTGGTCCATGGCTTCAGCGGCTGTGATGCGCTTGGCAGGGTCAAGCTGCAATAACTTTTCTAGCAAGTCGATTGCGTGTGGGGGAAAACTACGCGAGCAGCACACAACAGTTAGTCCACGACTGTAAAGAGCTCGTCTTCTACAATAGTAGCGCTGAATTACTTTTTGAATCGCTCACGCAGTGGGCAGACGAACTTGTCGTCCATTTGGAAGCTCTCGGCCCCCGGTAGCATAAAGAATCCAGGCCACGTTTCCTCCGTCGGCATGCCACGCAGCCCAAAGATCAGCTGGAGCTGCGTCAAAAACCAAAGCAACGTTAGTATTATCTCCCTCCGACTGACTTAAAGCCAGCATCACGATAACGAACCTGCTCAATCTCAGTCTTGCCTTGTAGAATAGGCTTCCCTAATAGCAGCTCGCCGAAGATGCAGCCAATCGACCAGACATCCACCGAGCAATCGTACGACGTTGAACCCATGAGCAGTTCCGGTGGTCGGTACCAAAGCGTGACGACCTTGTTCGTGTACCTCCCAGCCTTTGCGTTCACCTCGTTCCAGAACCTCGAGAGGCCGAAATCGCCGACCTTGAGCATCCCTTGGTTGTTCAGCAGCAGGTTGGACGCTTTAATATCGCGATGGAGGATCTTGTTGCGGTGCATGAACGCGATTCCCGTCAGCAGCTGCCGCATGTAACATTGGATCTGTGTGCGCGTGAACTTAACGCGCGGATGGTTCAATAGCCCTGAGAGATCGTGCTCCATGTACTCGAACGCAAAGTACAATGGCGGTCTCTTGCCTTCCTTTGGCGGAGCTGCAGTTTGGCAGCATAAGAGTGCGAATAGGCGGGGCAAGGTTCTGTTGAGATCTGCCATCACGCATACCTACAAAAGCTACTTACCACTCGATGAAACGATCTCCTTGAGCTCCAATATGTTTGGGTGTTTGAGGTACTTGAGGATCTTCATCTCGCGGATAGAAGTCACCGGGAACTACACCAAAGTAATTGTTACAACGTCAGCAGAAATGTTACACCAATGCAGTACTACGGTAGCTAGCTAGAATACTGCACGTACTCCGTTCTTCTCGACATCTGGCCTCAGTTTCTTCAGCGCTACAATATCCTTCGTCACTTTATGCTGACACTTGAACACCTCACTACAGTCCAACAACTCCATTAGGGGCGCAGCTCTCTCTCTCTCTCTTTACACACTGGACGTACCCATATGTGCCCGATCCAACCTTGTCAATTATACTGTAGTTGTCGATATCTCCGATATAAAATCTGGGCTTCTTGGTCGGCTCTTCCCTCACTGTCTCTGTTGGCATGATCTCCCGTTCTCTCACGGCACTTCTCATAGACGCAATGACCGATGACGACGAGGCGTCTGCTAGCGCTGTGAGGTCTGTTGTGCTGCCTGTCTCGTCCCGTTCGTCGTCTCCATCTTCTCCGTCACTCTCGTCTCTCTGTTTAGGTGGCGATGTAGGCACCCCAGTGTCTTCGGTGGCTTGCACAGCACTTTCAAGGGCCCCAGACAAGTCTACAGCGATCTTAGCGCCCGGAGGGGAGAATGGAGGTGGCGGAGGTGGGGGCGGCGTGCGCAATGGACTTGCAACAGGTGGAGAAGGCGGCGGTGGAGGCGTTGGGAAGCTCTGGGGCTCTGCTGGCTCGTCAGCGCTCTCTACACTGCGCGTATCGTCGTCATTTTCCTCCAATGGTCGGTACTTGGGTGGCGTACAGGACGGAGGGGGCGGAGCTGGCGGGTCTTCAGGACAAGGAGGCAATGGAGACGAGAAGCTGGAGTTGTGGCTGCTCTTAGACTTGTCTGGAGTGGGTCGAGGGAGTGCGGCGGGCGTACGCGCTGTTCTACGAGCTTTCGAAGTGGATTTGGAGGGTTTCTTAGGCACAGAAGACGCAAGAGACGCAGCAGAGTGCGATGGTGGCGGAGGCAGAGGCGAGGACGGCGCAGGAGGAGACGAGGGCGGCGCGGCGTCCGCCATAGCTTGATGGACTTGTGAGTACGGCTTGAGCAACATAAACTCGATAAAGATTAACAAGCAACTTAAACTAAGTTGCGGAAGGAAGTTGAAGTTGTTGTTAAAAACGGGCAACGGCGACGATTGAGTGCCGCAACGTTGGTCGCTACACTTGCCGGAGGGTAACTGGAAGGAAACGACTGCCACTTGCTTGAGCCATTGTGTTGCTATCTCAGTCTTCTGGCCATTGCGGATGGTGCAAGACGACACTGGAGCAGCAATGTTGCTGCTGAGTAGAATCAACGAAACTCTGAGCGACTCGAGCTCGGGCAGTACTGCTGGCCACATGGCGGACTCGACGGCCGGCCAACGCCACAGTGCGTTCGTAGAAGAAAATGGTAGTTGCACTGTTGAGTATACGCACTGACGATTATTTGTGGCGACAGGCATCGAGTTCTATCTGTATGTGTTTCTGGGCGTCGTCGTCGCGCTGGCTGGTGGATCCGTGATGCTCTACTGTCTGCATCAGCGTCGGATGCAGCGCTTCGAGCAGAACGACAACGCCAACAACAACATGCAGAGACATTTGCTCGAGGACAGCGTCATCCAGGACGGACAAGAAGAGTGGCAGTGCTCGGTGTGTTATCACGAGAATCATCCTGCCAAGAGGGAGTGTCTGATGTGCGGCACGCCGGAAGGTGCGAAAAGGAAGAAAGTCTTGTAGTTCTTCTTGCTGACATTTTTCCATTGATGCAGTTATCTCGCAGGGGGTGGCGATGCCATCAGCACCTAGTGGCAAACAAGCGAGAAAGTCGTTCCAGCTGCTCACAAGCGAATCGACGGAGGCGCAGGCTGCGCTTGCCGCTCGGAATCGCTCGTTTCATGTTCGGCGTTTGAATGAGATGAATCTCAACCAAAGACAGCGAGGCGCACGACGACGCCATTTGTGGCAGCGAGAGAGAACTGCTGCTGGTCAGTTCCGCTGGGTGCGCGTCGGTCATTGCCAGCCACCTCGGCTCAGCCAGTTCGCCTTAAGCATCCGTGCTAGTTTTCCAACAGCTGCAGCCTCATTGATACCGGGAGGTGCTGGAACGGAGAACGAGCGAGTGTCGGCGCCTGCAGCGTATGCTTTCGACGAAGAATCTCACAGTTCGACCAGCCCGATATCACCCACAAGGGCTAGTCATAGCAACAAGGAAGATCTGGGCGTGGAAACGGAGTTGACCATGGTTGAATCGACGCACGCTGATGGGGCCTTTTCGCCTGCCATCCGCAAGAACGTCCGAATTTGTCGTAGCCCAGTCAACTGCGATGATCTCACGGCATCAGCAGTAAGTACAGACGACGGCCTGATAGCGCAGCCGTCCGTTGGCTACATACGGCACGTAAACGAACACGGGCATGCTGAATGGGTACCTGCAGACTCGCTGGTGCACGAGCGCGCGGCGATGACTGCGATTGATATCGAGGAATTCCCACGAGCCACCAGCTTTATCGACTTCGAATCGGTCGCGGCTCTTCCTTTTACGGCAAAAGTGCGCTGGTTTCTGAAAGAATTGGGCAAAGTGGCCGTGCCATGGGATGAGGGCCACCTTCTCCTCAAGATCCGTCGCGAAGCTGTGCTGAGTGAGTCCATGCACTTGCTTATGCTGGTCCCTGCGGCTGATCTTAGGCAGCGCTTACGAATCGAGTTCATCGACGAGCCTGGGTTAGATGCCGGCGGTCTGTTGCGCGAGTGGGTTCTACTCCTTTGCGAGCAGCTCTTTGACGAGAGCTATGGACTATTCCAGCGAACACACGCCGACCAATCGGGCTACTGGATCAACCCGAACTCGCGTGAAATCCATCGCGATCACTTGCACTGCTTCCAGTTCATTGGGCGATTACTGGCGAAATGTATGCTCGAAGGACAGTTGTTGACAGTGCACTTGGCACTTCCGCTTCTCAAGCATCTACTGGGAGTGCCTATCTCCTTCTCTGACCTTGAATTCCTAGATGCAGAACTCCATCGTCACGCACTCTGGCTGCGGGACAATGAAGGCGCCGAAGCTCTCGCCCTCGACTTCACAGCTCAACGACAGGGAAATGACGGATCCATCATCACAGAGGAACTCAAAGCAGGAGGCAAAGACATTCCCGTGACAGATGCCAATAAGGAAGAGTATCTGACGCTGTTGCTCAAGCACAAGATGTTTGGTGCGGTGCGGGAGCAGCTCGAGGCCTTGCTTCAAGGTCTGTACGACGTCCTGCCACGCACACTCCTGGCGGTCTTCGATTACCAAGAGCTGGAGCTGCTTGTGTGCGGTGTGCCGTCAATCGACGTCGCCGACTGGGAATCCCACACTGACGTCCGCTACATGCGCGCCGAGCAGGGTCCTAACAAACCGGCGGCAGCAGAGCGCCAAGTCGTGAAGTGGTTCTGGGACACTGTGCGTGGGTTCTCGCAGGAAGAACGTGCACGTCTACTGCAGTTCGTCACCGGCACCTCTCGTGTGCCGGCTGAAGGCTTCCGAGCATTGCTAAGCCACGACGGACGTATCCGTCGCTTCGGTCTTCAGATGGTGGCAATTGGAGCTCCTCCAGCTGGGCTCTACCCGAAAGCTCACACGTGCTTCAACCGCCTGGATCTACCGGTCTATCGCTCACTGGAAGAGCTCGTCACGTACCTAACTCTCGTTATTAACATGGAGATCACAGGATTTACCATGCAGTAAAGGCAACAGATACTTCTCAGCCCACAAGTCTTGAGGTGAACGTACATGTATCGATATATCTATATGGTGCGTCAGTCGCAGCTGCTTAGTTGTTCACTGAGAACTTGTGGCCGCACTTCTTACACTCGTAGAAGACCGTCTGGCCCTCGTCGGCCGAACGGAGCTGTAGCGTGTAGTAGTCCATCTCCGGGTTGCCGCACTTGGGGCATGTCTCCTCCACCGTGGCGCGGGCGGGGCCCGTGACTTCGCTCATGACCTTCTCAGCATCCAGCCACTTGGGTGTCGGCTTGTCCTCGCTACGGGTCACCACTGTCAGCGACGGCAGATCTGGACAATTGACGAAGGTTAAAGTGGGTCATATTGTTGATGTCACAATAACGCAGCAGAGACGCACCTTGATAGCGGCAACGGTATTCACACGCGGAGCACACGATGCTGTTTGTGTCCGGGTGGTCCAAGATGGTACCGCAGTGCGGACAGAAGGCCGGACCTGTGGATGTCGCGCTCGAGGCGAAGAACTCCGTCGACATGGTTGCTACACTGCTAATGTGTCGATGCTTTTTCAGCCAACCGATGCGATTTCCATGTTGCAAAGATAGAATTCTAGATTTGGTTTCAGATCTGAATTTGCTAGATCACATCAAAAATCAAATATATATTTCAGCTGGAATTTTTTTAGCTGCGTTTTGGCAGAAACTTTCATTTCTATCTTTTACTAAGAAAAAAAACAGCTCCGTAGATGACAGAAAAAAACGCTGCGACAAAACTCTAAAAACGTTTTTTTGCCATTTCCGTCCGAGCGATGTTTTTTTGTCATCTTCGGTTTTCATTTCCAAACAATTGAGAGGCTTCTGCGTAATTGCAACTTCAACAAAAACTGGTTTCATGGAATGGTTTCAACATAATTGCATTCAGGAAAACCACTCGCTCCAGGCAAAGTCACCACGTTGCTGCGCATTCTGCGAGGATGATAAACTATTGTGAGCCGTGCGCTTAGCCGCGATCTCGACACGGCAAATTGGACACGAATTGCCGATCTGCAGCCACTCGTGCAGACACACAGTGTGGAACATGTGCTGAGTTGAAGATTTGTTCAAACACATAGTGAGAAGGACGCACGGCCAAAACAAGTTCCAATAAAAAACCTTACTGTACCTGACATGGCATCCGTGTGACTTTCATGCCGATCGACATCTCCACCTGGCAGATTACACACTCGCGAGCGTCCTTCCGCACGATGATGTCGGCCGAAATACCCTCGTCGCGTTTGTCGCGGACAAATTCCACAAATCTGTGAAAAAAGTGATCGGGTCCGACTAAACTCATGCAAACAAACGCTCAACTACAGCAGCGCTTGACTTTACCCTTTGCCGACTTTCGCGCTCATCATGAACGCAGGGATCGTCACGTTCTTGCTTTCGCCGGAAGAGTCCGTCATCGTATACGGCCACACGTCGACGGTCTGGATGATGATCACTCCTGCAGCACCCGCAGCTTGAGCTCGAAGAACCTTTTGCGCAAACGTGCAGCCTCCGCGTGCCATCACCACGATCTTCGGAATAGAGAAAGCAGAAGCGAAAAGCGATTGAGCATTCGACGCACCATTTTCATCTTATCTAATATCCCACCTTGTCTTTCATCTCACTGATAGTCTGAAAGGGTTTGGCACCGTCGAAAGGGTCAGCAATGACAACACTGCGCTTCTTGATCGACTCACACGGGCCAAAGTTCCCGGGGATAGCGATCACCTGACCAAAAACCACATTCGAAAGCGTAAATATCTCCCAAATTCTTCTTTGCGAACCAACTAAAGACCCACCTCGCCCTTGATCCCCTCCACGATGACAGCCACTTCAATCGTTGACGCCTGGTCAGCAGTGAACGGCCCCAAGTTCTTTACTGGGTTTTTTACGTACAGTAATCATTGAGGCCAATAAACTTAGTGTCGACTGATCGAACAACAATAGCGGCACAGTCTCCCTTACCAGCCTCGTCAGACGCAGGTCGACGCGCTCCAGTATCTCCTCCTCCGTTCCAGTCGGTGCCGATCTGCGTCAATAAGCGCATTACCATTGTCTGCAGCTCCTGTACACTCGTCTCGGTGCCGTCAAACATCGCGCCAGGTATGGTCTATACCGCAAATACAATTGAGCCTCAATCACCAGCTTACTTCGGAATAAAACATTGCAGGAGTGTATTCCAGACACACCTGCCCTGCCGGAGCTGTAGGTTGCTGTCGACGTTCTAGCTCGCAGCCACACATCAAGCAGCGCTTACGATCTACAGTGCCAACCACAGTACAACGGTTAGTCAGAAGCCCGCTCGCTTGAGGTCCAACCAGGCATATCCCCCTTTACCTGCCGTCATGGACTGAGGGACTTCATTGCAATCTCTGCAGAAAAGCTCGACAGCTGCAGTCGAAGCAGTCTGTATACAGCAGTGACACAACCAAGATAATTAGTTACAGTTAAGGGGTGGTCGAACGCGTTCGTGCTGGCTGCATACATCGGCGGCTGTGAACGCCAAGTCATCGAACGATGCCATTCTTTTCGGCAAATGTGACCTTGGACAACATTCACCTGTCTAATCCGATGATATGTATCCATGTGCCACAAAACTGTTTTGAGCAGGTTGATTGGAAGTAGCTTTGCATTTTAACATTGATACGGCATACTAGTAACTAAATAACTGCGGCAAGCGTCGTCGCGCTGCCAATACACGAGAATTTCACTATCTCGTGGTGCGAGAGGCTGAGTCGTTGCTGACGTCGGTGCGACTTGTGGCGAAGTCGTAAGCTTCGAGCTTGACGACCAGAACGGTGATATTGTCGGCAGCACGGCGATCCAGTGCGAGTGCAACGAGTGCGTCTGCGGCGGCCTGTGGGTCTTTGAAGCGGGTAGCGACCTTTGCTGCCTGCTTGTTTGTGACCACGTCCCAGAGTCCGTCCGTCGCCATAATGAGGAAGCGGTCGTTCTTACTGACCTTACGGGTCTGCACCTCGGGGTCACAAGAGATGTACGGCTTCAGAGATACATCGCCGATCGATCGTGACACAGCCAACTGGCCGTTCACGCGCGGGACGTCGATCATCTTCTTGAAAGGCCACATTTTATACATGAATCTGGGTTTGCCGGTGACGAAGGCACCTTTGGCTTTCAGACGTTCGCGTTCGTCCTTGCGGTTGGGTTTCTGGTCGTCGGACATTGCAATGGCGTCACCATGGCGGGTGACCACTACGGCACGGGAGTCACCAACGTTGCCGACATGCAGGAGACCGTCACGCACGATGGCAACGAGTAGTGTGGAGCCGTCGTCCGTGGCGAACGAGCGTTTGTGGCTCCGACGAGCGGCCGAGGCGATTGCGGAATTTGAAGCGTGGCGAGCGATGTTGCAGAAGTCGGCGTCTAGCAAAAGGCGAACAAGAATGGTAAGATATTAAAAAAATCATTCAGTCTCGCTGCAAGTGCGAAGACGTACCGAGGCCTCGAACGGCGTTAGTAATGGCGTCGTTCACAGTGGATTCCTGGGCGAGCTGCTCATGGATTCGCGGGAAAATATTCTCGGCGCAGAAGCGCGAGGCGCGGTCGCCCGCGTGACCGTCGAAGATGCCGAAGCAGCCACTGGCCGAGCTGGTGTATCCATTGAGAGTGAGTCTCTCCACTACCTTGCCTCCGATGAAGTAGGCGTCCTGTTGGGTGTCAAAAAGTGGCATCAGAGTCAGCACTGGGTCATGAATAATGGCAATTATTACATTATTTTACAAAACGAGAGCGCACCTCTTGGTTGAGTTTGCCACCACGGTCGGTAGCGATGCCGACGGGTACGTCGTACATGTCATCTGTCTCGAGCTGCTTGGAAGCGGGGCTAACGGCTACGAACTCGTCAGGTTTTGAGGAGGTGGGATGCTTTCGCTTGTGATGGAGCGGAACTCCGGTCATGGTGAGTGTGGGTTGCTGGGGGCAGTGAAGTAGCGGTGGGGTTTTCTCGGTGGTGCAATGATATTATGTTTGCACAAGGACGAAAATTGCGTAATGACCGCCCATTTGCAGATGTCAGTGATTTTTCGTCCGTCGCTGCGCCCATGATGACGGCGCGGATCGCAAAGCGATGGCGACGTTTCGCGCTGGACCTTATTGTCTTAGTGAACCCCATATAAAAAAGTCCCGTCGTAAAGGTAGGAAATGCTGCTTTGCTTACCATCCCAGAGGGAAGCGCGAAGAGAGCATGCTTCACATGTGCCGGATCGGCACTGCCGGTAAGGCATTGGAAATTGCACTGCAATAGCATGCAAACTACGTAGACCTCGAAACCCGGAGTAAGAGCACATCTGTGCCCTGCGATAGCGTAGGAGCGCTACGCTTCCGGCAGTGCCACGACCACCACTAAGCTACAGCAGGAATCTTGGAGATACGCTTTTATAGCAATCGGCGCTACGCGGAATCATTCGGCACGACGACTGGACACACCTGTGCAGGGAAGGCGCAGATCCGCCCAGACACACACGCGACGCGCACCAGGAAGGCTGGTCACCAGCGCAGACGGAGCGTTGTGCCAATCTTTCGCAGAGCTCCAAGTTTCAGTTTGTTTTTTAATCTGCATTCCGACACCGTCACTCGCAGAAAGATCTGACGAAAGCTACGATAATACTGGTAGCGATTCGCTACTATTCATAGCGAATGTACAGTAGTTCGTCAGATCTCTGGGGGCGAGTCGTTATTATTAATACAATAGGTATTACAGTACTCGTACAAGTATAGCCAACAGGGCAGGTCTCCAAGCTGCCCAGACGGTGAGTTAACTTGGTCACCAACACTCCGAAGCGGGCGCGAAATCATGGACGGTCCCTGCAGCCCGTGTCAGGGAGAATCTAACGAGGGCCCTCATCCGGAGGGCTCTCGCACAAAAGGTCCATGTGTGATTGTGATGTACCTACCGGTATAAACCGGTACTTTCGTGTAGACGAATGGCTGTAAGCTGTAGACGAAGATTATAGACGAACGAAAGGTCACCAAATACAATTTGATTAGCCATGAGCGGCAACAACCTCCCCCTTCACGCTATTCAGCCGCCCAGAGACCACTTACAGCTCTCACGATGCCGCTGAAGCCGCGCTGCACCAGTGGACGCTAGATCACGGCTTCAACGTCTCTCGCCGACGTGTTCGGTACAAGGGTGGCCCCGAACGCGAAATTTGGGCTCGTAACTACGAGTGTGACCGTGCAGGGGCCCCTAAGAACACTCAACACCTGACCGAGCATGATCGGAAGCGTACGCTACGGGGATCGAAGCGCTCGGCTTGCCCGATGCGGATAGGGATTAGGGCTGTATTTAAAGATGACACTGCCGGCCAGTGGAAGATTGTTCATACTGCTCGAAGCACGCATCATAATCATCAACCTTCGCGGGATGTTCGTGGGTGGACGTTGAGAACCCTGCTCCTGGTCAACCAAAGAAGGAGAATTCTTGGCAAACGAACTCATTTATGGCGAGTTTCTACGAGGCTGTGGACGCCGAAACAGAAGCCGACTTCAATGCCAAGCGTGAGGATCTAATTGAGAAGTGCAAACCAGTGTCAGATTACCTCGATCTGCATTGGTGGAAATACAAGACAAGGATTGTCAACACTGTACAAACAAGTACATGCACTTTGGTGTCCGCGATACTTCCACAGTTGAAGGAGCGCATGCCAAGATCAGAGCAAATTCGAATCGAGTCAAGGAGATTTGTACACGGTGTTTAAGAAGCTTCTGAGTTGGTGGACGATCGCGGCGTCGGAGACGCGCTTACTTATGGAGCAAAACGCAGTCACTGCACCTCACATATTCCAGAAGAACCGTTATTCCAGAGTAGTTCGTATTATCACACGAGTAGCTCTGGGAGAAACAGAGAGGCTGTAGAAAGATGCGGAGAAGATAGTAAACAGCGGGGTTTAGCGTAGCAAGTGCTCAGGTGTTTTCCGTGTCGTACACGGCAGACCATGCCTGCACGAGATAATTTCGATCATCGAGTCCAACGGGCAGCGGTTCTTAGCTCCTCATGATTTCGACAAGCATTGGTGGGTTTATAGGGATCAAGATAAGCACACTGTGCCAAGAATTCAAGAACCAGCTACAATCCGCACGATTCGAAAGGGAAAACGACAAGCCCAGCATCGAAAGAATCAAGGCAAAAGAGGAACTGGACGCGAGCCAACTTTCAGTGAGCGCATGGATTTGAGTCATCCTGCTACTCCACCTACAATGTTAGGTCTGCCCCGATTGATATGCAACAGTTCGGCATCCACGAAGGAGACGTAATTTTGAGTTTCGAAGACGCTTTCCTACCACCGCGTTCATGGGGTTTTGCCGGCCGTATCCCCTTTACTGACCAGCAGCCAAACGAGAAGCAGTAGACCAGACAGAAGCTATACGTCTAAATATATGTTTTCTTGCAACTTCAACTTTAAATTTTACTTCGACTTCCAATAATTCAAAAAAAAGGAAATTTGCAATATGAACCTTCAAATGCGATGTAATGAGATCTTCTCCACCTGCTGGTCGCTCCCGTGGTCTCAGTTCGCGTGTGAACGCAAGCTACTCGCCACGGGGTATTCGACGTTGGGGCACAACTCGCATCTGAAGACATCCTCCTTGGCCTGACCCTGTCGCTTCAACCGGTTCGAAGCTCCATCGGGATTCTGCTCACACAAATACCGATGTTTGCGCAGCCCAGGCCCTTTTAGCATCTTGACACCGCAGAAACACACACACCATGGCTCGGAAGAACATTTTGGACCACATCAGGTGTCTAGTGCACGTCGTCGTAGCTTAGATAGCAGTGTACACGGTAGTTAGTTTTGATGAAAGCAACACCGCTGTGAATGAGATCTCCTCTAAAGATTAGGCAAAATCCCACGGGAATTTCCACAATGCGCTCTTTGCTGTCGTCCCTGGCAGCGAAGCATCCGTCGAAGACTCGAAGCCTCGTATTGGGCTGCAAAGCTAGCACCATGCTTGCTGGAACTCCGCCGGGATGGGCTGCGCGGGCACGAACTATGTCGTCGCCTTGGTAGTCCTGGTGGGCCTCCTGCTCTGTTCCGCCTGGCTTCGAGCGCATGAGCGAGAATACGCCTGGCTTCCAACCCAGGTGCAGCATTCCAATGACTACAGCCAGCGCCTTACGCAGCTCCAAGAGAGCTGGCGACAACGCAGCACTATCCACGCGAGACTGTTGGCGGTAGGAGTCGTCGCCACCTCCGACACGATTGAAAACTCCAGTGTACGTACGGGCCTTAGCTTCGGCTAGTAGTGTAGGTATAACGCGATCCGGTAGGACGAGGCCCACGGCCAGATATCCATTCGGCAGCAAGGGCCCGGTGACCGAGTTCATGAGTTTGCTTAGAATCTGAAAGTAAAACGTTTTTGTTTTTGCAACGGGAACGGTCGTTGGGACGGGAACGATTTGCAACGGGAACGGTCTCTGCAACGGGAACGATTTATACTGGTATTTACAAGTACAGATACCGGTAAACTGTAGTTTTTCTTACTGCTCTTTTTTATGCGAGGGCCCTCCGGATGAGGGCCCTCGTTAGATTCTCCCACAGGTTGCTGCAATGCTGTTTCAGCACACAGCAAATCATTTGTCTTGACTTCTGTAAACGTTTGACCTTCTAAGTGTCGCAATAAGACATAATCGACGATTAGAGGTCACAGCAGAAAAGGGACCAGCCGCGCTTCGCTTGGCCGGGCGCCCCTTCGGCGCCCCCGCGGTTCGCTGCGCAATAGATTTAAGATTTCCAAATACAGTATACGCTTGATCGGTTACGGTTTGTCAATGATGTGTCCTAATTGGTGACACAGCGTACAAGTTATTGTACAAAATGTCTTACCATACAAAATATGTTCTGTACCATACGTCGATACATCACCTTTTACAGGATAGGTAAATCAATGGTGCCCAGGAAACTCTCTGAAGACAGACTTATAAAATTCAATCACATCTCTTTTTTCTCTCCTCTACTCAAACTCCTCCATTTTTTCGCCTCACCCTCAATACGGTTGACTAAAGACTACAAAACCTACTGCAATGGTCGGCGCGTAGCCTGAAGCAGTTCTTGTTGAAAGGTGATTTACTGCAGATATGGATGAGGAAGGACACTTGGCATGTAACGGGGTACGTAGCCTTAAGTATACCCCTAGTTACATGAAGTGTGACACGTCATACTTCGGGATATTTGGTACAAGGTACCAAGGTCGTTCATTGGCTGATGACATTGCTTTTCTAAAGGTGACTTATAGTTTGTATTAAGCTCAAGCTTTATCTACCTATAAATATACTCAGTTTACATTCTACCTTAAATTGGTCACTTCGCGCCCTTTTTATATAAGGGGACCTGTGAACTGCCGTTCACTGAGAGTTGGTATACTCTCGGAAGCCAACTTCCTTTTAGCGCAAGGTACTGTGTGACCCCGTCACATGGCAAGTGAAAGGAAAAGAGAACTGAGGTATTCGAGCTAGCTGGTACTACG
>NW_003303749.1:40423-45283 GCF_000142945.1 Phytophthora infestans T30-4 | reverse complement strand
CTTGGTCTTAGGTAAGGCTGCTCAGCAGCTGCTTCAACGTCCTGGAAACGAATTTCAACACGTCTCCCTCAAGCTGAAAGCTTGAAAATGCTAACGCATTGCCATGATTCCCATCATGACACACAGCTTCTGTAGCCGAGGTTTGTCGAGCGGTTTGGTGAATGCATCGGCAGGATTTGATTGACCGTGCACCTTCACCAACTTGATTGAGCCTCGCTGGACCTGCTCTCTCCCATAATACCAGCGTAACTCTATGTGGCGCGTCCTCCGACCGTATGTTGGGCTAGTCGCTATAACGTGAGCCGCGCTGCTATCTATCCCAATTATTGGCTTGCTTTTTGATAGAGGTCACGGGTTTTAGGCAACGTTAGGCTTGAACGGAGCGAAGGGAAGAGTCAGTAGACCGGAGCGAAGACACATGAGGGGAAGACGGAAGATTCCGAAGTGATTGATTTATCTTAGCTTCCCCGGTATCACTACCTAGGCCATCCAATCAATTGGTGCATCCAATCACCAACACTCGTCCAATCATCCTACTCGTCTAATCATCGATAGCGTAATTAACGTACCGTAGTCATCGCGGGATCGTGTTGGACCGGTTTGTTTACCGGTTTATGGGTACTTACCGCCATAAACCGGTATCCCTCAATACGCCCCTTTAATGCGAACACGCGTTGACTCCGATCGCCGCTGTAAGGTCCTTGTGACGTGGCCCCGGAAGCGTCTTCGTCATGATGCCCGCAGCATCACAGAGGTCTTGCAGTACTCCAGCTTGACCTCACCGCGCTTGACCTCATCACGAATGTGATGGTACTTGATGTCGATGTGCTTGGCCCGACCATGGTTCACTGGGTTCTTGGTCATCTTGATGCATGACTGGTTGTCTTTGAGGATCTTGAGCCCGGTCTTGGTTCCCCTGCTGACGTCAAAATCTCGCAAAGTAGGCGGTGACCCCACTTGGCTTCTTGAATAGCTAAACTTAGCGCGATGTATTCTGCTTCGCTTGTTGACAACGACACACTTGACCGCTTTTTGCTCCCTAAACGCACGGGTGCGCTCATCAAAAGAAACGTGTAGCCCGAAGCTGACTTGCGATCGGAGTGGTCACCAGTCCAGTCTGCGTCAGAGTACCCGCGGAAATCCACTTTGTCACCAGGCTTGAAGCAGATTCCATGCGACTTAGTTCCTTGTAGATAGCGAAAGATGCGCTTCACAGCAGCCCAGCGCTCGAATTGTGGGTTCTCCATGAAGCGAGAAACGTATCCCACGGCATATGCAATGTCCGGTCGTGTCGCGATCATCAAGTGCATGAGTGCACCTACAGCCTCGCGGAACGGAGCGTTCACCTTGGCCGATGCACTGCTTGGGACTAGTCGAGAGCTCAAATCAGCTGGACTCACCACCGCCTTGCACTCATCCATTCCAAAACGCTTAAGGATGTCGCCGACATATCGGCGCTGGCATATCACCACGCTCCCGTCAGCGTTGTACACCAATTCGATTCCCAGTACGAGCGCACACTTGCCACTGTCGGTTATCTCGAAGCGCTTCTTGAGATCGCTCTTGGTGGTTGCAGTTAGCTCGGCCGAGCTACCAGTCACCAAAACGTCGTCTACGTAGACCAGCAGAGGCACACAGTGACCATCCACAATATTGATGTAGAGACACGGGTCGTATGCTGAAACTTGAAGGCCGATGGAGCACTAGCTTCTTCCAAACCGGCAGCCTGCTGTGCAGCGCGCGATTTCGTAGTCATGCCGTGAACGTTACTTGTGCGGGACTTCCGTTTCCCCGCCTGCTTGAATTCCGTTGGGCCCGTAGTTCAACGGAATTCAAGCAGGCGGGGAAACGGAAGAGCTCGACCTCGACTCTCTCAGTATCGTTGATACTGAGAGAGTCGAGGTCGAGATCAGAATCTGCGTCGGCGTCGCTTGGACTAGCCGTCGAAAACCTAAAGTTTGATTCGTCGAAATTGACATCGCGACTGATCACCACCTGCCCCGCCTCGATGTCATAAACTCGATACGCCTTTGACACTTCTTCATAGCCCATGAACAACCCTTCTCGAGCCTTGGGATCCCACTTGAGTCTTTTTTCCTTCGGAGCTAGGACGTACGTCCGACAACCAAACACACGCATGTGCTTTACACTTGGCTTGGACTTGTACACGATCCCATATGGAGTCTTTTTTTCGATCTTGGGTGACGGTAGGCGGTTCTTAGCGTAGATAGCGGCCATCGCCGCTTCGCCCCAGAAACACTTCTCCAACTTGGCATGGTGCAACATGCTGCGACCAATCGTGACGATAGTCCTGATAGGTCGTTCTGCAGTGCCGTTCGTCTGGTGCGTGTATGGAACCGTGGTCTGCTGTTCCGATGCCTCGATCTTCGTTGAACACCTTGAGTGAGTTTGTCGCGAGCTCCGTCATGGCGTACGAACTTGACCCGCTTGTCGAATTGCGTCTGTACCTTCGTGATATAGCTCTTGAGGCATTCTTCAGCATCCGACTTGGCTCGTAAGCATAAACCCTTCATGCATCCACTGGCTTCGTCAACGATGAGCAGCAAGTACTTGCTCCCACCCAACGATTCTTCTTTCATAGGGTCGCAGATGTCGAAATGAAGCAACTCGAACGTGTCTTAACTGCGTTTGTCGCGGTTACTGGGGAACGGCTTCTGGACCATTTTCTCTTGCTGACACCCGCGGCAGACACGTCTCCCACTTGACTTCAAAGGTGCCTTTGCATCCTTGATCATGCCATTGTTGACCATCTTGTGTAGCACGTCGATAGGAGCATGGCCCATGCGCGTGTGCAAGTCAACGTTCGACTTCGAAATCACTGCGTTTACCGAGCATAGTGGTGTGCGCAGCCAGTAAAGACCGTCTACGAGATCCGCTGTAGCCACCACTTCCTTCGAATCCTTGCGCGCAACGTGCATGGTTTCATCGTCGAACACCACTTAAAATATGCCGCTTTTGTTGATCTGCGGCACCGATAGCAAGTTCTTCTTCATCTTCGGCACGTAGAGCGCGTTGTTGATCTCGATCTCGCGCTCATCACCGTTGGGCAGAACCACGCGCTCGATGATGGACCCCACACCCTTGATAGCAACGTTAGTGCCATCAGCGACCTTCAGCTCGCCTTGCTCTCGTTCGTTCAGCATGACAAACTTAATCTTGTCATTGCAGATATGGTGTGTCGCATCGCTGTCGACTGCCCACAGCCCGGACATACTGTTGCCCGTCAAAACCCCACATTCCAACGAAACCGCAAATGCCACGCGATCGTAGCCGTGGTCGTAGTCGTCGTTTCGCAACTGGACATTGTTGGCCCCGCGTCCACGACTGTTGCCGCCGCGTCGGCCTCCTCGATTCTCATCCTTCTGCTTGGTCCAATACTTCTCAATCACGTGTCCCAATTTCCCGCAGTAAGTACACTGGCGAGACTCCCGCTCGGTACTGAACGCCTTCGCCGCGTCTTCAGTCTTCACCGCAGAGGTCTTCTTGCCTTGTCGCTTGATATGCTCGTTCGTGGGCACCTTCACAACGTCTCGCGTCTTCAGCTCAGCCGTACTCATCTTCAGGTGTAGCACAACGTTCTCGTAGCTCTTGGGGAGACTGCGCAACAAGCAGATCGCAACGTCCTCGTCCTCCATCTTGGCGCCAATGCTACTAAGCTTGGCGCTGATATTGAGAACTTCATTGCAGTGATGCAACACATTCGCGCCTTCAGACATCTCCATGCTGAAGAGCTGTCGCTTCCGGTAAATACGACCAGTCTTCTGCGATCCACCGTACAACGTCTTCAAGCGCGCCCAAGCGGTCCACGCTTCCTCGCAGTTGTCGACCACGTGGTGGTAGTCCGCATCCATGTGGAGCAGCAACAATCCGAACGCGATGCTGCTCGACTTGACCTACCCGTCGTTCGCACGAGGGTCCGCGAAGCTTGGAGTCGTCTCTCGGCTCACGACATGCCATACTGACTTGGTCAGGAACACACCACGCATGTAGCGGTTCCACGTCGCGTAGTTGTCAACGTTGAACTTGTCGATGGAGATCTTAGCTGAAACGTCTTGAGCAGAGGACATGTTACTTGGGCTTATAACCTGATAGAGGTCACGGGGATTAGGCAACGTTAGGCTTTTACGGAGCGAAGGGAAGAGTCACCACTCGAGGAGTAGACCGGAGCGAAGACACATGAGGGGAAGAAGGAAGATTCCGAAGTGATTGATTTATCTTAGCTTACACTGTCCTCACTACCTAGGCCATCCAATCAATTGGTGCATCCAATCACCAACACTCGTCCAATCATCCTACTCGTCTAATCATCGATAGCGTAATTAACGTACCGTAGTCATCGTGGGATCGTGTTGGACCGGTTTGGTTACCGGTTTATGGGTGCTTACCGCCTGAAACCGGTACCCCTTAATACTTTTATACTGCGGAAGTACTTCAGAGAGAATATTGCATTCCGCCCTCGCTTTTCTGTCGTGATTGTAACCTATCCCCTCAATTTACCCAGTTTATTCGGCCCGTTTTGCCAAATTAATGAAAAGCGCAATACCTACATGTATCAGAATGAGCTGATTCAATTTGGTATCAAGTACATCTTCTGTCAAACGTTTGAATATCCACACACTTTCTGACATTTCTCATTTTTGTCGCTTTGTACTTTATACAACAAGCTTAAGCCAGCACAGGTAGAGCTCACCGTCGTATACAGGTTGATGCTTGCACAGGACGCTCGATGTCAACGAGGTGTAGTCGAACAACTACACTGTCTACGGTAATTAGTCTAGGTGCGAAAATAGTCTCAGTTCAAAAGTAGTCTAGGTCAGACTATTTATTGTTTAGCCAAAA
>NW_003303749.1:22788-27107 GCF_000142945.1 Phytophthora infestans T30-4 | reverse complement strand
TCGGGCTGGACAAAGATACGTTTGGTAAGCCAATGCTAATTCAACATTCTGTGAACCGGGCTAGTAGTCGGTCCAGTGTCTTCAAGCAGGCGTCGAACGTCTCCCCTCCAAAACCGATATCATCGACATACGACCTCCGCTTGAACACCGGGATCAAATAAGACCAGTCTGGTTTTCCATTAGCGAACATGTCGCCGTCTGGTCCGTTGACCAGGTCTTGGACCGGATCGCAGTCAGCTTGTGATTGGTGGTCCGATTCGAACTTCGTCAGCTGACCTGGCGTTGAATCGCTGACTCCGCCGAGCTCGACTCGCCGAGTTCTTGACTCAACTTCAGCAATAGCCATTCGTTCAGCAAACAACTGTCATCCTCCCTTTGGTTGAACGTATCCCCACAGAGCGTTGTCGATCAGTCGTTGGTAAATCATAGGCGCATTCTTCAATTCAAACGGCATGCGTAACCATTCAAAGTGTCCAAGTGCACAGACGAACGCTGAGATCTGCCGAGCTCAGCGAGTCATCAAGACTGCCCAGAATCCGCTCGCAGCATCAAGCGAGCAAAACCACAGGTAGCTCTCCAATTCGGTGAGCAGGTCATCGACTAGTGGCATAGCGTATTCCATCGGCGTCGTAATCGCATTAACTAGTTTAAGTCAATGCATAGCCGAATATCCACACCGTTTTTCTTGAGCACTATCACCACTGGTGAGGCCCAAGGGCTGCGAGAATGATATCAACCCAGCTCGAAGCAGCCCCTTCAACAACTCGTACAGTTTGCTCAAGTGGCGGAGAGGTATCCGCCGAGCTCTCTGCTTGATAGGTGCGTGTCCTTGAACGTCTATGTCGCACAATTCTCCGTACGCTGGAGGCGGCAGGGCATTGCCACTTGAAATCATTATTCATTCGTGCTTTTGCAGCTTTTGCCACCAACCTAGCCGACTGTGCTGGCGTATGACTACTTGACTTGACGTTTGGAGCGCCATAGTCGAGTTTTGTAGACTCAACTTCCGTGAGGTCGGGAAGGAAAGCCAACTCGTGAGCGTAGTCTGTCAACTCCAGATCTGTCCCACGCCGCTCAAAGATATTGGTCTTACTGTCGTCCTCATCTTCCCCTGTCTCGTCTTCGGTCGCTGCGATAGCCACGTAGTGTTGTCTTAGGGTTTATGTTGGGTCTCTCGTCGAGTTGCATTCATCATCTTCAGCCTGTTTAGAATCGTAGCCCATTCCGCCGGGGTCGAACACCGTCGTCGCTGAGTTCGTTACTCCGATCCCAGTTACAGCACCTCCCAACCGTGATACCTCCGATAAATCATAGTTGTCGTCCACGTCAGGGCCCGTATTCGCTGAGTTCACTACGATGGCC
This sequence comes from Phytophthora infestans T30-4, assembly GCF_000142945.1. NCBI lineage: Eukaryota > Oomycota > Peronosporomycetes > Peronosporales > Peronosporaceae > Phytophthora > Phytophthora infestans. The sequence goes on along the minus strand of NW_003303749.1, from coordinate 25,745 downwards.
GATCTGACCTCTGCGTGTTTAAACTTGTCTCCGAAGTAGATGGTATCACCGTCATGCTTGCTAACCACATCCGAACCGGTTTCAGCCTCCATAGTCTCCAACGCTGAGTCCGCCGCAGCTGGGTCGTCGTTGGGCTTTATTCCTTCATGTAGTAATACCTCCCGACTATCATAGTCCTCTGTTGCGTCGGAGAGCTGATACGCTGAGTTGGCTGCGACGGCAGAACTAGCTTCCGTGCGTGCAAACGCGTCTCCGGGATAGCTGACATCCTGTCGACATGCTGTGGCCACGTCCGAATCACTCTCGGTGTTTAGATCCGCTGACGCCGAGTCCACCGCCGCCGACTGGAAAATGGAGGCTTTTGGCGTACCCATCGCTGAGTTCACCACGGCTGCAGAACTTAACCCATCGACTCCATACTCCGCTCGTGCCTCACCTTCATCTCTGTGGTTACTTGTATTCACCGTCCAGCTCAGTCTTTCACTGTTAGCCTCAACATCTCTTGAAAGTAATACCTCCAGCTTGGCATTTTCAGTCATCACGCTAGGGCGCTGTACCGCCGAGTCTGCTACGACGGCAGGACAGACATCCACGCGTCCACACTCGTCCCTCGCGTAGTCGGTCGTCCTATGGCACGCCGGAACAGCTCCCAAGTCATTTCTTGCGGCTGGTTCTTCGAGCGCCGAGTTCGCCGTCACCACATGGTTAATCCCAGCACTTATAGTGGTCAGGGTGCTCATAGCTGAGCTCACCTCGCCCACAATACTTGGTCTAATGACTCCGAACTTGGCTCGGTCGTCAAAAACGGGTTGGGCGTCACGTAGGACTTGTTCCGAGCGTTCTTCAGGGTCTCCTTCCGTTATAGCTGAGTCTTCAGTCGCCGACGCTTCTTCCTTGGCCGCTACTGCACTTGTTCCTTCAACCGCTGAGTTCGTGCTGACGTCAGAAATGGCGCCATCGTCTTCAAACTTGTACAGATCCTAGCGGACATCTTGGCCATCGTGTAGCACCGGCGTACGATCCGCTCGGACGTCTATCAGCTTGAACGCTGAGTTTATAGCCGGGTCACCCCTTGTCACCCCAGACGTTGATATGACGTTGGCGTTATCGCGACGCCTCTTGTCTTCGTCGGCTCCTGCATCAGCTTCGATCCTCCTCCAGCGCTCGGCGCATGTTCACTCTGGTCCGTTCTCCACTGGAGGGGGTCGTTTTTCCACCACCATCGGAATAGGGTATTTTCGTCTTTCCACAGCTGGGGGCTGGTGTGACAACCAGTCCTCTTTGGTTTTGGCGAAGAGGCCGCAACTCACAGCTTGAGCCAAGCCTACCACCAGGGCCTCCGAAAATGATATTGCTATTTGTCGGACCCTTTGCGCAGGGACAAAGCATTGCAATGCTGAATCATGCGCTTACCATACATAACGTTCTAGTGCATGTTAAACAAAAAAATACGGCGTTATTATACAATAAACGGGTTAGCTGTTATTAAGCAGTAAATCCATCTACAAACGTGTTGCCTCATCTACTGTTTATGCGTTCCAGTACGTACGATTTTCTCTTAAAAAGAGAATCATTTTCAGTGTGATAGGAAGAAAGCCATGTCGCTCTTGGCCAAACGTGGTGCGGGCTACGCTAAATAAATACGCTCGACTACGTTGGAACTAGCCGAATCGCAAGTCGTACTTTACATCCTTCTCATCAAGACGACGCCGTTTCTGGGGCTGCTCGACGAAAGAAACTTCTTCTTCGTCATCCTCTCCGCTCACTGCATGCAAACTAGCCCTTGTAAACGGCGAAAGGGCGGCTTTCTCTGCGCGGGTGAGACGGATCGTATTCCGCCCAGGACTGGACGCACCCCGCCTCCAAAGCAGGGCTATGGACGATTTCGGCGCGCGGAACTAATTAATATAGCACATTAATCAAAATGAATAGCTAACAACAATTAGCAGCATAGTAAGAACATCAGCAGCAACAAGCTTACCGATGAAGCGAGCGTAGTGGGGCTTGATCAGAAATTAATCCATTAAGCCAAGCACGAGCGTCTAACCGCAACACGTCTTCTCCTTGCAGCGCTTTCGATACACTCTCTACTTCCTTCAGGCCCTTCGGCAAAGCACAGAGACGACAGTTGCACGCGGGCGTCGGCACCAGACCGGCTATGCCGCCGCCCTTAAGGTCGATAAACTTAAGAAGAGTAAAGTACCGGTTGACAATCGCGAATGTCGATCCCTATCGCGTGTCTTCGCGGATAACTGGTCGAGGCTTCGTTTGAGCCCTGTTAGCAAAATAAAAAACAAGTTAAAATTATTTTAATCAAGACACATGGTGAACAAAACATCACGAGCCCAAACAGTTATTTCCTGAGCTTGGCTGACTGTGTCAGAATGCGCAGCCCAATCATCAGCTTTTGTACTGCATTAAGGTCAGTCCCAAAGCCCACCATATCAACTTGTACCGCGCGGTTAAGACGGTGGCTGGCGCAGCCGACCAATGACACGCCCATCAGCGTCGCCAACCCGCGGCTCACTACACCGTTGTCTGCTACCAGAAAGCAGCACTGCCCCATCTGCTTTTCATAGTCGCGGGGTAGCATGGTGTCGAGAAACCCCATGTGGCCGCGAGCTGAAAGATTCTCTTCCTCTCCGTTGAGGAGTGGGGCCATACACATGAGGGGGTCATAATGATGCCGCCGACTACGAAGCGAGCATACACAGCAATGTAATGATCTGATGCATGCGACCATCCATCCAGGATTAGCCCGAAGCGTTCCGGTCAGGGGCTAATGGTGACCAAATATCATATGATATTTTTGATAGTAATAGTACTATTTTCGATATTAACTATTAATAGTAACTCATTTTTGCAAAAGCTAACATAATATTTTTATATTAGCTCGGAGAACTGAAAAATATTAGATACTACATGATCTTTTAGGATCCTTTCCCACTTAAGTACGT
>NW_003303749.1:19464-22688 GCF_000142945.1 Phytophthora infestans T30-4 | reverse complement strand
AGGCGGAAAGGAATTCAAGGCCATAGTTATCGACAGGAATTTTACCAAGCTATCCACACTCGAGTCTGAATTCCCTGAGCCTCTAATAATCCTGGGCCACTTTCATATGATTGATTATCTCAGGCGAGAAATCAGTAACCGTGATTTCAATTTTACGGACTCCGAAAGGCTCCACTTCAGGACTTTTATAACGATAATGGTCCGAGCTACCAACTGAGGAGCTATTTGATCACTACCTGAAATGCTCTGAAAGAAGTTATGTCGTAGGAAAGTTGGCATTTGTGGGAGTATTTGGAGACCAACTGGATTTCGTGCAAAGATCGATGGTGTACATTCCGTCGAGGTGAGCTGCCACATCTCGATAATAACACCAACAATAGGCTTGAGGCTAGCTGGGGTGCTGCCAAGGACGTATTGTCGAGACACATGCCAATGGATGAATGTATTGAAACACTTCTATTTTTACAGCAGGCAGCTGAAGACTTTTACAAGTTCAAGACTACACGGATCGGCCACCGTGTAAATCATGGCTACGACCGAGAAATGAAGACGCTAGCTCGTATAGCCACTCACCATGCCTGTAATCTCGTGGAGGAGCAGTACAAGGCTTGTCAAAAGGCAGAATACACAGTGGTAGCAGATGCAGTGGTAGCAGATGGACTGACGTCAACGTTTCAAGCTCTCAGAAGCAAAGTAACTCAGCAAGACTACGTGGTATGTTGTTTATTGATTTATTTATTTAAAATTTGCCTCACTTTATTCTGGAAATTCAAATTCTGCATGTGAACGTGGATACAAACACGTGCAGTTGCGTCTTCAACCAGACTCAAATGTTACCGTGTCGCCATATTATATTTCTGCGGCTTCAGCAGTCAAAATCTACGGCTATTCCCTGCGAAAATATCCCGCCACGATGGTGCTTGCTTGAAGAAGCTGAGGATGCTGACCTGCGCCCAGTGGAGGTGTCTAGCTTTGCGATTGCAGACGTGCCTGGGGTGAAGTCATCAAAAGTGATTTCACACAATGCCAAGTACAAGAACGCATTTGCCGTCTGCCAACGGATCGCAGAAGTCGTTGCTGACAAAGGGACGACAGACTATAGTCGATGGCTTTCGATTCTCTAGAGTGCCTTGAGCGGAACGCTAGAGATAATGGGAACCCCGTAGCGGTTGGTGCGGATGATAATTGTGGAGAAAGCAACATGATTAATGACGGTTCTGTAGAAGTGAGTACAACTAGACGCCGTCTCGATATGGAGAGTGTGACCAACGACAATGGAGTATCTGACAAGGGGATCCACGCGCCGACTACGAACGAGAACGTGGCAGAGTTACCTCTGTCCGCGGTTAGCTTGAACGAAGCTAGTCGTCCGTCTGGACGGCCACGGTTGCAGCAGGCGGTAAAGAAATCTAAACGGAAGAAAGAGTACAAAGAGAGCCAAGAACTTGCCGGCCGCCTAACTACAATCGGGGATGTGACGCTCGCCAAGTTTGCCGAGCTTGCGCTGCACGAGGCAATTACGCTGTCTGAGATTGAAGACGTGCTTAGAGGTCTTCAACTAATGCATGCAGATGCGGTTTTCAAGTGTACCAAGGCGAAGCTGCTCACCGATTTGTCAAGTGACGCATGTGAAACTAAAGTCCGTGGTATTCTGCCTGGTAAGTTTGCTATCTTGTGCTTGAGTTGGTATAATTGGTTCAAAATTGGTATAATTGGTAAGCAGTTGGGATATAATTGGACTCCGTGTACCAAATACCAATCCTGCACCAATTACCAACGACTCGATACCAACTATTGTGTGAATTGAAACTAAAATATATTAACTGTTAATTGTAGTTGCGCTGGTTAAGAAGTGTATCTCTGCAATTGAAACGTGATACTCCGCGAGAAAGCAAACAATGCGAGGGATGTCTCCCATGACGATGTTGCCGTGGTGATTTTGAAGGTGGGGACGTTTCGGGCAACTGATATTGCTCATATGCAGCAATGGCATTCCATGGCATCCGTTGTTCGAGGAGCAAAGGCGCTGGTATCATGGATTAAAAGTGTGAAGATTGAGAATCCTGATGATGAGGAAGAGAGAAATGCTATTGTGGAGACTGTTTTAGAGTTAAATCTACGCGGGTCTAATAATTCTGGTGGAGTGTCCGTGGAATTTGCCGAGCTTGCTAGATTTGGCGACGACGGATGGCTCAGTGGCCAGTGTCTGATGAGCGCAACGCAACGAATTGCAGCAGAGGCATCGTGGAATCCCCCTCCGAATATTCATGTAATCAACCCGACGTTTTCGTATTTCGAGGATGATGACCAGCGCAATCGACTCCTAGACACAAAGAACCATATTTTCAGCAAATGTCACGATGGTTTAGCGATGTTGTGTCCAATCTACATCAATATCGACTACGGACATTGGTGCGGAGTTATAATTGATATTAAGAGACGCGTGATGTGGATCTACGACCCACTTCACAGGAAGAAACATGAAGATGAGGTGAAAAGGAGGGTGGTAAACGTATTTTTGGAACTAGTCGACCCGGCCTACAAATTGGAGATTCGGGAATTTCGCGCGTGGATTCAACAAGATGGATTTAGCTGTGGCGTATATGTGGCTCACTGGTTCGAATACTATGTGTCTTCCTACATAATGTCACCAGATACGACCGTATCTACTGATACGGAACCGTTGTCAGAGAACGAACTGGAGAGAATTCGCTACAAGATCTTCTGCTATGTACTCTTCGGGATGCAAATCAAGAATACTTCTAAGTAACTACAAAGAAAAATGGATTCTTTTTACTTTTTAATACCTACTTTCTAATAAATAACGGCTTAATCTATATTAATGCGCCCGCCCCCACCCTTCTTCTTCTAAAATTACTTCTCCTTTTGCGTGTACCAGTCTGCACTATAACGTTGGGGATTCCGACACATTTCCTATGTTCGAATAAAACTTATTTGACATTGTTGACAAAAAAAAACATGTATGCGTCACCTATGTAATATACTTAAATTGGTTTATAGTTGGTCTGGGGACCAATTGTAGGAAAAAACTAAGCTCACATGTGTTTTTCAGATTTCGTCCATTTTATGGCGAAATAGTTGGTGGATGCAAGGAGTGCCTCTCGCATTTACGTTGTTGAATTCCAAAACCGAGGCCTCCCTCACGCGCATATCTTGATCATTATGGCGGACGACGACAAACCACGGACACGAGATATCATCGA
>NW_003303749.1:16868-19364 GCF_000142945.1 Phytophthora infestans T30-4 | reverse complement strand
TCTATCAATCCGGTGGTATGCGCAGATACAGCACAGATGCATACCAGTAACCTTGTGGTATACGTAGAAGCAGCACAGGCGTAAACCATGACCGGCACGAGATATTGTCGATACCAGCCAATTGCAGTAGCGCGCCTTGTTCAAAGCCTTGGTGAACAAGTCAGCGGGGCTGACCTCACCCTTCACTTTGTGCAGTTCAAGTGCACTTCTCTGCAATCGTTCACGCACGTAGTGCCACCGCAGCTTAATGGATTGCGTTCATCTGCTGTAGGTAGAATTTGTGGCCATTACTTGAGCAGCCTGATTGTCGAAGCTAAATTGTGATTTGATTGCATGATTCGGTAGAATCTCTTGCAAAATGTTGCTCTCGGCTAGAGCCTCCATGCGCGTCTCACACGCAGCAACGAACTCTACTTCGGCTATCGCCAACGCGATTATCGACGTCTCGACATTTAAGCGACAACGCCATCTGCCAAGGTGAATATGAAACCAGTGGTGCTCTTTCGCTGCTCAGGATCGTTGGCCCAGTCGCTATCGCAATATCCTTCCAGAACTAGCTCGTTAGCAGCACACTGTCGTCTCGAATATGTGATCCTGTGTTCCGATGCACCAGCCAAGTAGCGTAGCACTCTCTTGATAGCACCAACATGCTTCGCGGAAGGCTTCGCAACAAAGCGACTCAACTGTCTTAATACAAAGACTAAATCTGGTCTTGTACTGGCTGCCAGGTACATTAGCATTCCAACTGGTTCTCGGTATGGAAAACTGGTCTCCTGTTTTTCACCATCTTCTACTGGATTCAGTCGAGCGTTCACTATCGGGAGTCGTTACTGCAACCTATCTACGATTACACGACAAAGCGCTGAGAGCAACCTACGACTCTCCTGGGTTGCTGGGTAATTTATCATGGTTTATATTACGTAAAAAATCACAAGAGTCGAATTTTTAAATGTTGTGATAACTATGTTCGAGTAAGTACGAATTTCTAACTTTGTTCGAGTAAGTACGGATCCCACGGTCCCCCCGTTTTAAAGTAAAGAAAGCGGGAGTGGAGGCCGCAGCCCCGGCGAGGATGTCGGCAAAGGGAGCGCCAGCGAAAGGAGAAGACGGCTCTACAGATGGAGGTACGGGTTCAAGTCATCGTGGTACTCGTGCTGCTTCCGCCACCTGACGATATTTTGTTTGCTTATAGAACGTCGTGCTGGTTTGCGATACCACAAGCCAGTCGACTACGTCCGCGCTGCTCAAGGGTTCACCACGGACCCTGTGGACGATGATATGTATATCGATGACCCGTCAGCCACCCAAGCGGATGTGATGAATGAAGATGCTGACATGGAGGGTCTGGTGAACGAGGACGAGGTCTACGACGCAGGCGCAGACGCCACAGACGGAGACGCCGCAGACGGAGACGCCGCAGACAGAGACGCCACAGACGGAGACACCGCAGACGGAGATGTCGCTAGCGCAGACGCCGCACACGGAGTTGCCGCAGACGGAGACACCGCAGACGGAGATGCCGCTAGCGCAGACGCCGCAGGCGGAGACACCGTTAGCGCAGACGGCGTACACTCACGAACTACGGCACCTGTCGAAAAAAGACCTGCTAGTCAAGTCAGCCTCGGTATGTTGCTTGCTGTGTTGCTTCATTGTGTTGCTTTGTGTGTTGTTTTGGAATGTTGCTAACTTTTTGTGGCTGTTGATATTAAAGATGCGGTTCGCCAGTTTGTGACAATCACCCGACAGAACGCCGAAGCTGAAACTGCTACAATCAATTCCAGAACAAGTTGTCAGTCAACTGCGGGGTCGAAGTCAAACCGCAAAAGAAAAAGTCTCGAACGGAGTACGAAGATTCGGATTGTGATAACGCAGTAACAGCTGCGTTTCCACCCAAGCGTTCCAAGTTTAATTATGGGGGACAACCCCGCCATGCTACTTCCTCTCAGCCTGTGTCGGCGGGACGGCGCCTACCTCAACGAAAGACTAAAACGTGGGAAGAGCGAAAGAAGATGCTGAAAGCGCATAAGCCTGTGGATAACTTTGTGCCAGAGCTTCCAGTCAACGTTGTTGTACTGTCATCAGAAGAGAAATACTGCTATGCAAAAGCTGTGTTTGAACCTGTGATGGAACATCTAGCGGAATTGTCGAGTCCAGTATTCTACTCCGCCCTGAAGGCCTGGAAAACAATAGTTAACAAAGGTCTACCTAATGATTCGGATTCATAGGTTCTTATCCACTAACCCACTCTCGACGCGCGGACGAGCGAATGGCTGGGTGACTCCTTTAACTTTTACCTGGTACATCTTCCAGCTGGACAGATCTACCTCACACTACACATACGTATCGCCCTTTAAGATGCAAAGTTTAGAGGCCCTACACGAGTTTTAAGTAATAATTTTCAAAATTGACGACTTGGGAGGGGTCACAATCTGGGCACTATTCTTCAGGTACTACATACAATTAATAATACCTGTATTGGTTGCCAATTAGTAGTAC
>NW_003303749.1:9106-16768 GCF_000142945.1 Phytophthora infestans T30-4 | reverse complement strand
CCCTGTGGACGATGATATGTATATCGATGACCCGTTAGCCACCCAAGCGGATGTAATGAATGAAGATGCTGACATGGAGGGTCTGGTGAACGAGGACGAGGTCTACAACGCAGGTGCAGACGGAGAAGCCGCTAGCGCAGACGCCACAGACGGAGATGCCGCTAGCGCAGACGCTACAGCAGACGGAGATGTAGCGACAGAGACCGCAGACGGAGACGCCGCAGACGGAGATGCCGCAGACGGAGATGCCGCTAGCGCAGACGCCACAACAGACGGAGACGTAGCGACAGAGGCCGCAGACGGAGATGCCGCTAGCGCAGACGCCGCAGACGGAGATATAGCGACAGAGATCGCAAACGCAGACGGCGTACACTCACGAACTACGGCACCTGTCGAAACAAGACCTGCTAGTCAAGTCAGCCTTGGTATGTCGCTTGCTGTGTTGCTTCATTTTGTTGCTTTGTGTGCTGTTTTGTAATGTTGCTAGCTTTTTGTGGCTGTTGATATTAAAGATGCGGCTCGCCAGTTTGTGACAATCACCCGACAGAAGCTGAAGCTGCTACACGAAATGCCAGAACAAGTTGTCAGTCAACTGCGGGGTCGAAGTCAAAACCGCAAAAGAAAAAGTCTCGAACGGAGTACGAAGACATGTGATTGTGATGACGCAGTAACATTCAAGCGTTCCAGATTTAATTATGGGGGACAACCCCGCCATGCTACTTCCTCTCAGACTGTGTCGGCGGGACGGCGCCTACCTCAACGAAAGACTAAAACGTGGGAAGAGCGAAAGAAGATGCTGAAAGCGCATAAGCCTGTGGATAACTTTGTGCCAGAGCTTCCAGTCAAGACATTCAACAACTGGACTGAGTTTCAAACAGCACTCGAAAGGTACGAGGCAGAATTTTTTCTGCACTACCGTATTCGAAGCTCTGAAACTCGGGAGAAGCACAACAGGTAATCTTCAAGTGGGGTTGACGAGAGGTGTTTTAATACCGCTTTTATAATTCTATTTTGATTGTTGTGTTGCTTTCGTGTTGCTTAGCCGCCTCGGAGCTCTACCCATTCCGGAGCGTCTATCGCACAGTTTTAAGCGGATGCGGTGTACGCACGGCGTAATGCAAGCACCACGTGGGGAAGATCGACGAGACCATGGGTGGAGGTACAACGGGTGCGAGGCAAGCTTTACGATTCGATCAGCAAAAACTGTAAAGAAAGGGGTTGCCAAATGGGAAGTCGCCGTTCAATTGCACTCGGAGGTCGGAATGTTTGACATTATGTGCTTCTTTGTGAGCATCGACTTATCATATTATCGGTTTCCGAAGATCTCGAAGCACAACCACAAAACCAGCAAGACTATTTACGATTCGTACCGCGGAGCTAAGTCGATTCCTCTGTCGTCCAAGGTTCGAGAAGACCTCGGACTTTTGGCAGACATGAAGGACAGCACTGCAGATATCAACCGATATCTTTCTGATAAGCTTGGTGGGTGCTTCTGGTGACCGTGACGAGGATGTGTCAGTCAAAGTTTGTTTTATCAATTTAAATTAACATTGTTGTTTATTTATGCTTTGACAGATATGGTTCTGACCTCACAGCAGACTAGAAACATTTTGCAAGAAGTGCTGGGATCTACAATAGTGGAGCGGACCAGGGTTCTACTGGAAACATTTGTGGAGAAGGACAACAACGACGTTCTTCTTGTGCAATATCAGATGGGGATTGCTTGTGTCATAGCTATGCAGACATCGCTTCAGAATACATGCTTCGAGCAGTGGGGCGACAGTTTGGTAATGGACTGGACGCACGGTACCAGCAGCTTGGGGTATATTTTGGGTTAGTATGATATTTACAAATTATTATTCATTTCGTCTAGCAACTACTAACAATTTATATGAATGAATTGTACACAGGGAGTTTGGTAGCTACATGTACGTCAGCTACTGGACGAGGTATCCCGATTATTGATTTCTTGCACTAGATCAAAAGGCTGTTACGATGGAGTACATTGCTGAGTTTTTCAAGCGCCACAACCCATTTTGGAAGCGAATCCAGACAACTATTATCGACAAAGACTTTGTGGAATGGCGCGTGCTTGAAAATGCGTTCCCTCACACCAAAGTACTTTTATGTCAGCTCCACGCGCTTACGTACTGAATGAAAGTTTGCAGAAGACCAAAATTTAACCTGAAGATGGCACAGCGGGAAACGATGGAAGCTGCGTTCGCAAAGCTTGTCTATTGGTACGGAGCAGCTCACTGATATGTTGTGTTGCTTCTTATGTTGCTGACTGGCTGTGTTGCTTTTTATGCTGCTAACTCACTGGGTTGCTTCGTGTGTTGCTGAATATGACATTGGGTGGTGTTTCGAATGTACTTTCAGTACAAGTCGGAGGAACTTCGATTTAGAGCTGGCTGAGGTCACGAAAGTCTCCAAGAAAGAGTGCCCCGAGCTACTCGAATACTTCTCTGCAAACTGGAAAACGTGCGTGTCAATGTGCGCAAATCACGTACGAAGTGAATATTTCTCAGCTGGTAATACCACTACCAATCGAATCGAATCAAATTGGAACCAGGGAAAACTTCTTCTGGGCAAAAGACCTCGACTCGACGCGACAATCAGCGGGCTGCTGGCACATCAAAGAACAATCGTTCGGCAGGTTCTTGCTACTATGGGAAAGCATGCATCTACCTATCGTCTACCGGAAACTGTTCCAAACTTTCTAAGTATCGTTTCAAAGCACTTAAGTCACGATTCATTGGCTAAAGTACGCTCTTAATGGGACTATTTTATGGTTTATTCGATGAACACTACGTGCACAAAGGAAAAAGGTGGGGCTGGTATGTGGAACGTGAGATCCAATGGGTACACATATGAATGTAGCGATTTCGAGTGGACTTGTTCGTGATCATTCTATTGCAGTTACAACCTACCGTGTCAGCACTTGATGTATGTTGCTGAGCATGTCCATCGTTTCGAGTATCTACCTGCCATGACTGTTAACGCACGCTGGGATATGATGGCAATGGTGGAGCCGGAGAAGGATTTCAGAGATGGTATATCATCGCTTCAAGCTGTGGAGGCCTCGATGAAAGTAGCAGGTGCGGCTTATGAACATGATGATTTGACTTAAACGAAAGCGGGAACGGACGCGGTCGAAGCATAACTTGATTCGGTCGAGATGGTCGAAGCGACCCACCATTATTTCGCAACACAAGAAGCAACCCATGACTCAACTCAAGAAAAACATGATCGAAGTGGCGGTGGAGCCCAGCGTAAGCATAAACGCCGTATCGTATATGTAAATATGCGGCGCCGAGAGCGTGCCAACGTTGCTGTACTGTCATCAGAAGAGAAATACTGCTATGCAAAAACTGTGTTTGAACCTGTGATGGAGCATATAGCGGAATTGTCGAGTCCAGCATTCTACTCCGCCCTGAAGGCCTGGAAAACAATAGTTAACCAAGGTCTACACGATGATGGATCAGCCGAAGAGCAAACATCAGACGCTACAACAGTGCCAGATGAAGACGGATCAGGAGAAGACTTGGATGCTATCGACACTACGTCTGACATAACACCCGCAGATCTCATTGAAACTATGAATTTTATTCGTGAAATGGAGAAAAGTGAGTTCGATCTGCAAAGAAATACTACAAGGGCCGAGTCGTCGCAGGAAAGTGAGCTTGGTAGTTCAACCTCACGGAATGAAACAGCTCCATCCAGTGACATTGACATCGCCACCTCTTTCACTTCGGCGAATCCTGGCGTGACGCCCGGATTAACGAAGTATTACCCGACAAAAGCCGCGGTCACGGTAAAATCTACGGAAGAACCACCCAGTGTGAATAGCGTTTACCCCCCAAAAGCTGCAGTAAAGGCAGAAGCGACAAAGAAAATATCGAAAAAAGTTGGAACACAAGGAGGCCGTCTGGAAGTGCTACGTATTCCAAAACCCAAACCACGAAGCAACCAACGAAAAAAGCTAAAGCAAGCTCGGCTGGAGAAACTCGCAAAGCCTAATATGCTAGCCGTTATTACGCTACCGGACAAACATGTGCCATCTGTGTCTCGCGTCATCGTGTGGGCAACAGATACTTCCGACCAGAATCATGTCAGCGAGATCTTGGCAGGTTACCCAACGATCTTGGACGACGATTTCATGAATGCGCGTGCTGCACACAGCTGTCGAGAGTTTGTGTCTCCCAAGACCTACGTCTACAACTGTGTGATTCCCAAACCGCTAGTAATCAAGCTGAAAGCGGCCATTGAAGCAGAACGGAAGAAGCGACCCAAGTCGAAGTATTTCAACCCCGTGGTTGAGCACCATGACAGCAACACCGAAGCAATTATTGCATATTTTCCTGGTGGAACGCCACGATTTACAAGGTAAGCTTTTGCTGTGTTGCTTGTTGTGTTGCCCGGTGTGTTGCTCGGTGTGTTGCTCGGTGAGCTGCTCGGTGTGTTGCTGTGACAGACTTGCTTATACATGTTGTTAGCTGCTGTACGAATCCGTTACAACAGTGAAGCCACCTTCAAAATGTCGGAGTTTTACAACGTGGTAAAAACAATTAGCGCATGGAGAGCTGACATGGAATGGCTGCAAACGACCAAGTGGAGCAATATCCTTGCAAACCCCGAGTTGTTTAAAGCGGAGACTGATTCGGACGACATATTCTTACTGTCGGCGGGGGAAAAACATCAGGAGCTGGCAAACGAAGTGGTGGTACAGCTCGAGGATGCTTGTTTAAGCTCTACTTTCCGACTATCAAGTGGTGAAGGCACCGCTAAGGTCGACACGCTCGTTGGAATGCTTGCGCGTGACAGAATGCTCTCTGATGTCATTATCAGTTTCAGTGTTCGATGCATCTGCGATGTGCTGGGAGATTGTTACGCATTGGATTCATTTTCTCCAACTATGGGCTGTCCGAAACCACCACACTCACGGATTTGAAGCTTCCACTACCTTGTGTTGCCTCTGCATTTAAGCAACATCCATTGGGTGTCGTCATCGTCGCCATTGCTTACAAAAGAGAAGATTCGTGCTTTACACCCTACTACTACGAGTCAATATGCGGATCTTCGTATAGCGATACGATAGAAGCGACTTACACGTCGCTCGTTCAAAAATGTGTCATTTTTGAGCGAGTGGCATGATAAACCATGCCGAATGAAGATTATCCAGTGGAGAACAGTAAAGTATGCTTAATGTCGCCAAAGCGGCCCGATGGACCTTCGTGTGGTTCGACTATTGCCCAAGTTTATTCCGTGTTGAAGGACAGCTTCCAGCTTGCACAAGGTGCCGTTACATCGGGCGATATCGCAATTATGCGGCTTCGTATCATGTGGATGATAGTTATGCAGCCAGAAGTTAACACTGTAGCAAACCAAATTGCTAAGGAGATAGAGGCGACTGACTTGGAGCTACTTGCGACCATAACACCTTAACACGAGCAGTTGCCTTCGCCAAATGGTATCGATTTTTAAGTAGTTACGTCGTCTCGTCTTCTTCATGTGAGTTTTGTATTAAGCTGATTTAAATGTGCTCTAATAGAGCTTCGCAGCACTGCTCGAGAGCCACTGAGAACGACATCACGTAGCCAAACGCAAAGAACAGATCGTTCTTCTAGACCATGGGCTGTACCGCGAGCTGGACGGCGAATTCCGCGAAACATACTGCGATTTAGCTTGTTTCGTGCGTAGGTACTCCAGCAGCGGCGGCAAGGCGGATAGTCTGTTCCTTCTCGTAAGCTATCATCAGAGCCTACTCGTCTCGTTCATTCATAAGCTTGAGTGAAAACTGTGAGATTTTCTCCAGCTTTTCTTATACCAGCTTGATATTCTGGAGGCGAGAGCGCAGCATTTGCTTGCAAACCATAGCCTTTCGAGTGCGCGAGAGAGTGGCGCCTTCATTACTTCGTGGCTGTAGCGTTGGGGGGGGCAGTGGCGGTGGCAGTTGATCGGAGCAAATGCCGTCGAAGTGTTTGCTGCTGCCTTCGTCCATTTTGTGTGTGCGCCAACAGCCGCTATTCCTCTTGGGCAACTGTGATATTTGTCAAATGGATTATGGAACTTTCACAGCTCTGGTATTTTATTTCTCAAAAGAAGGAAGCCCTAAAATAAATTACGCCGTGTGTTGCTTCTGGGGTTGCTTCTTGTGTACGGGAGGCTGGTAGGTTGCTGCAAGACCTGTCGTTTTGACGTAATTAGGTTGCAGTAACGGGACTCACGATTGGGCCTGTGTGGCCTTGTGCGGGTCGTACGATATTCCTTTTAAGACTTTGATATATGATCTTAAATTTTAAACGGTCATTCTAAATTGATAATTTGTTATGCATTAGGTATATTTTTGGTGGTAGTCTACTTATTTAAAAAAAAAAGCACCTACTTATTTTTTCCATTTTGGATCCAACCTACTTGCTAAAGTTAATTCCTCGATACAGTACTGCACCCCGTTTTCGCGCCCTCGGGTCTTTGATAAACTTCCGGATGTAATGATCATAAATCTAAATGACAAATAATTTGTTTGCTAAAACATTGTTTATTTGCAAATCCTATATGGTCCACCCCCGCGAAAACGGGGTGCAGCACTGTATGTGATTTGTACGAGATCCGCGAGCCGAGTGTTTATCTTGTTCTCAGTAAACATCGTTCTGGTCGAGGCGTCGAGCAGACTGCTCTCGGAGCCAGTGATAACTGAGACTCATCCCATCACAGAAATTTATATTCAGCACACATGCAAATAAGATGCCGGATTAGGTTGCCAACAATTTTTTTGCATTTTAATAAATAATACTATTGTAAGAGATACAAAAGCCGTTAATTTCCTGATTTGACGCATTGAGCCCATGCCGCGAAAACGCGCGCTCGCAGAAGATCAACCTGCAAGAAAGCAGCGGCTTCAGCGGGGCCAAGCCCTCAGCGACGACGCTACCAAATTGTCATCGATGCTGGACTTTAACGGTGTGTGGTGAGAGCTAAAGGCAGCTGGGTGGACATTCAAGCTTCGAAGTGGCCTCGACAATCGATATCGGTATGTCCTTCCCGGTTGTACTGGTAGCGGAAGAGTTGGCGTTGATTACCTGCTTGGGGAAGAAGAAGTATTGTGGCACTTCGTACAACATTGTGAGTAATACCTGCTCTCCGGCGTTTACAACAATGATGTTGACTCAAAACATATAACTACCGTTGTTGTAGGTAACACTAGTATCGTTCAAGATGTCGGTGGACACGAACATGCAGATGATCATGCTTCTCACACTGCTCAAGTGACTGCAGTCAATGCCGACCACGACGAATGGTGCAGAGATGGAGCTAGAGTAGCGGCTGTAGCTGACAGCGCACAGCACTTAGTCGCACGCTCGGAATACAACAACATTGGTGGTGCATCCCTCACTCGTGGTATGAGTATGACTAGTAGCTCTGCAGGGTACGCTGTGCTGATGTGTGTACTCAAAATATTTTATCTGTAGCCCCAAGAGGCCACGACCGTCGGGCCGATGGTGCTTATAGTGACCGTGGTAAGTCCACAACAAGCGGCCAGAAGGAACACCAAACTAGAGGTGGTCTTCATGCGCGCCGGGGGTTGCGCGCTGCGAAGAACAAGTAGCCATACTAGATGTGGCGTTGGTGTGAACGACGATGGCGTGGTTCTGAAGTTGTACA
>NW_003303749.1:0-2550 GCF_000142945.1 Phytophthora infestans T30-4 | reverse complement strand
TGATCCTTTACTGATCATGCGTCGTTACGCACTGCGACACAGTCGTCATAATAATCTCAGAGAATGGCAAGATGGCTTTCCTTCTTTGCCGAGTATAACTTCGAGGTGAAGTACAAGCCGGGGCGGCTTAATGTAGTGGCCGATGCGCTCTCGCGCAGGCCGGACTACGAGTTAGCTCATGTCACGACAGTGATGTCGTCAGTGCCTGACTTGATACGCGGAGCGTATGCACAAGACGACATGTGCGTAGCGCTGCTACGGGCTCTTGGGAGCGAAGAGTTTAAAGACTCTGACAAGGAATTGTCTGGGCGCTTACGCGCGAGGCTGCATCGATACTCGCTCGATGGCGGCCTGCTGTACTACAGCACCGACTCTGAGGATAACCCTCGTGTAGTCGTTCCTCATGATGAGGATCTAAAGTATCGAATCCTCTATGAGGTTCATGATACGCCCGTGGGTGGGCACTTAGGTCGGGAGAAGACCTATGGCTCGGTGAGCTCGATGTACTGGTGGCCCAAGATGTATAAGTGGGTTGGCACCTATGTACGCACGTGTGAGACGTGTCAACGGACGAAGTCCGCGCCGAGCACGGCAGCGCCATTGGCGAGTTTGCCTGTCCTCAAGGGATGTTGGCAGTCCATGAGTATGGACTTTGTGTTTGGCCTTCCCAAGGACAAGGCAGGAAACACGGGTATTGTGGTCTTTGTAGACCGATTGAGCAAGATGGCTCATTTAGCGGCGGTGCCGGACACCATAGATGGTGAAGGTACAGCTTTGCTGTTTTTTAGACCGAGTCTTTCGCCAACATGGCTTGCCTGAGGCAATTGTCTCGGATCGAGACCCGCGCTTTACCGCGAAGTTCTGGACGTCCCTCTTCAGAGTGCTCGGCACTCGTTTGGACATGTCCACAGCGGACCATCCGCAGACTGATGGTCAAACCGAACGCGTGAATCGCGTTGTGGAGGATATCCTCCGAAGCGTATGCGCTGAGGCGCCGAAAAGCTGGTGCCAGATGCTCCCACTCATTGAGTTCGCCTTAAATAATGCAGTGCACGCCTCGACAGGCTACACGCCGTTCTACGTGAACGGCTTGGCTAGCCCTCGCGTCCCACTGACGCCGCCACGCAGTGGCTCAGGGCTTGGTGGGGGAGGGATAGCCGAGCGGCTAGCTGATGTCAGCCCTGTTGCGGTTCGCAAGCAAGTCGATGACTTTGTCTCTTTGAGACTGAGCGTAATGCGTCAAGTACGCGACGCTATGGCTGAAAGCCAAGACACGCAGAAGGAACATGCAGATGCCAAGGGCAGAAGCAATGTTGAGAGGTTTGAGGTCGGTGTCCAAGTTTTATTAAACGCTAAAAACCTACCTACTCATGCAGTGTCTGCAGTCTTCAAGACGAAGTTAAGACCTCGGTTCATAGGACCGTTCAAGGTCGTGGCCAAGAAGGGCCTAGCGTATACGCTCAACCTTCCGAAGAAGATGCGCACGCATCCGGTCTTCTATGTCGGCTTGCTTAAGCCATACCAAGACCCTGCTCAGGTGAGCGCGGAGGCGTTGGCACCAACGGTGGCTGGGCCACGGACAGCTGCAGGGCAGCAGGTGGTAGAGCCACGGGAGGCTGAACGACAGCAAGTGGTGGATCCACTGATGGCTGATCAACAGCATGTGGCAGAGCCACAGGTCGCGGAGCAAAGTGCTCAAGATGCAGGAGCAAGGCAAGCTGAACGTTCAGCCGAGCAGCTGGACGCTCAAGGTCCGAGACCTGGTTGTGAGTCAACAGTGGTGGCTTCAACCTATCCACAAGGTGGATCATGTCTTCGAGATCGACCGATGGCGGTGAACGTTCGCGTCGTGGACGCCGGCGTCGTATGGACGCAGACGCCGTTCCGGCAAGTGCTGACTCTCTCCGCGAGAGCCCAGCTGAGGCAAGGCCTCCTCCAGCTCTGCTCGATGAGCATGGTGAGCTCCACTTTCACGTGGAACGCCTTGTGGCGTGGCGTAGACGCCAGAATCGTACCCAGAACTTGGTGAAGTAAAGGGGTTACCCTCACTCACAGAACTCATGGGAGTTTGAGGCTATCCTCCGGCAAGATTGCCCTGACGTCGTTGACGCTTACGACCGGGCACATCATGTGCCGAAGCGCCACCATGGCGTGCGACAGCGTCGCCAGGCGCTGGGCGCCTCCCACTAGAGTGGGGAGCGAACAGGTCAGTAGCTGATCTCGGGCTCTGACCAAGATGTGTGCGACGGTAGCATGTCGATGCTGTCTGAGGTGCTGAGTACTCTGCGCAGTGAGGCTGATGTGGATAAGCAGCGGGGTGGCATGACCAATAAAACTGCTAAGTCGTCTGATGGTGCCAAGATCTCACAGGTGAATGAGCAGCAGCAACTCCTTAGTGACAAAGGGAAACGTCGGGGATAGCAGCACAACAGCAAAAAAGGAAACTATTCCAGAGAAAGAACGGGCAGATGAGGAAACCCGAACCTGCCTTCAACCCGGTCATCTGAAGTGAAACTGCAGAAAATATGTGGAGGTGAAGCGGCAGAAACA
>NW_003303748.1:3760202-3761121 GCF_000142945.1 Phytophthora infestans T30-4 | reverse complement strand
GCTCAGCGGATAGATCCGACCCAGAGAAGTCGGCCATCGCGCTCATCGTCTTTGTCCGGCGTGACGTCAGGCTCGGGAGCCCTCACTCAGTTGCAGACTTTCTCTCCCTGCTCTTCAGTGATTGGCATAGTCACGGGTCTCTCAACGCCTTCAGTAGGCACGCTCTTGCCCTGGGGTTCCTCTTCTCCGGGCGGGACTTTGTAATCAAATGCCGACTTCGGCATGATAGAGGCATATACCACAACCGTTCCTTTCTGGATCCAATATTCATTGGTTGACGCATTGCAGACTTCGACTATCACTGTGCCTTCCCCCACGGTACACAGCGAGCGAGCTATTCCCAAAGTAGGCGGCAACTCGACGGTACCCTCCACTAGCGCGATATCATTGTCTCTCACGCCTCCGACGACGTTAGGCACCACTAGCGCTTGTCCCCGAAAAGGTAACCGTACCGACAAGGCCATCGTAGCCATGTAGGCATCATGCACGACGGCCATTCCCAGCTGAAGCACTTCACCCGTGTTCTTAAGCGTCAAAATTATTTCTGCCACATCGATCAGGGTGCCGAATGCTCCTAACGCGTCGACCCCCAGGATAGCGTCCACATTTAGTTTATCGGCCTCCTTTCTCAAATAACCGTCGCTGTCCAAAAGAGATAGATGCTGCACCTACTTCTTTTTGCAGAGGCACCTCGTTTTTCATAGGGCTAAGGCTCTTAGAGCGCTATCCAAATAGAAAAGCGATCTATATTTTGGCTGCCGATATTTCTGCTCTTTTTCAAGACCAGAAATATCGGCAGCCAAAATGATGCAAGAGCAGAAATATCGGCAGCCAAAATATAGATCGCTTTTTCTATTTTGAGTCTAAAATAGATTGTCGGTACCGGTATGTCCAAGTTGGACATACCGACTATTTATTT
>NW_003303748.1:3755353-3757909 GCF_000142945.1 Phytophthora infestans T30-4 | reverse complement strand
TGGCTGGGACTCCCCCAGTGAAGATACTTGGGAGCCGCGCAGTCGTTTGCGGGAAGACGTTCCCGACATCGTGAACGAATACGAGAAGACACTCACGTTCCGAAGCGTGAGTGAGCCGGGTGCTGATATCCGCGGTGAAGAAGGCGAACCAGCCTCCGCGGGTACACGGAGGCGCTCGCCATGATGATTAAGAAGAAAACTGGAGTTGACGCCGGGATCGAACCGGTGACCAGTTACACGAGAACTCGGCACTGTACCGCTGAGCCACTCGGTGAGTAAGCCGAGTGAACAAATGAGTGAGTGAGTGAGTGAGTGAGTGAGTGAGTGAGTGAGTGAGTGAGTGAGTGAGTGAGTGAGAGCGAGTGAGTGAGTGAGTGCGGCGCGAGTGACGCGAGGTTCCACGACGACGAGTGAAACCCCAGCTCGCAGGTCACCTATATTCCGACGTCGCAGTCGCCTGGGTCTACAAGATACTTCTTCGTACGCTGCGCAGTCGCACATCGTCGCTCAGTCAACTGAGCGAAGTGGTTGTCGTCCCCGTATTCGCAGTCTCAAGTACCTCGTGCGCTGTCTTCGTGATCCTCGTGTCTGCTAGAACATCGTGGACGTTCCACGATGAGCGTATCCCCAAGCACAAGGAAGTCTCCAGTCGGCGCTCAGTCTTTGCGTCTGTGGTGATCATCGTACCAGCGTTTCCTTGCAAAAACACTTGCTCGTGCTCTTGTCGCGGAGTTTGGTCTCCGTGGGAATCGAACTCACGCGTACTGCGCGTGAGCATGCTCCGTTACCCGCTCGGACACGACGTCGCAGAGAGTTAGATGCGCTTCAGGACAATTCCAGAGGTCCAAGCTTCACTCCACCAGAACCTCACCTGGCGCCTCGAAGCCCACGTGTGTCGACACCAGCGCCAGCGACGGTGGCCTCCAAGCTGTTGTCTGAGATGGCTTCTCGCTCTGCACGCTCGTTGCCGAGCGTGGTGTCTCTTGTTGATACGCCAGTGGCTTGATGTCGTGAGTGTGGCCGATGTCGCCGCTGTCTCCGCCGTTCCAGCCGTCTTCTCCAATGTTCTTCATCAGTGCTTATGTTGCGTAAGTGCAACTTTAAGAGGGGGGTAATGTAATGGGCCCCTCCATTACATAAGTAGGTAGATTTCTTTACATAAGTAGGTGCATCAGCACACGACTAGCGTGTGCTGAAATGCTGTCATGTCATTGGCTGATATATGGGGAGCCAGACCCATTATTAGCCAATTGGACTATGACGTGTATTTGAGTGGCCAGGGCTGCGGCCTTGGTCCTAAAATAAAGTCAGAGTTGATTTTTCCTTAAACCTAAGACTCAGTCGTCCTATTGCGAGCTTCCTCAACACTATAGTGTAAGCAAGTAACGGAGTAAATACCTGGCCCGTTACAGGCGCGTTGGCGGCGTTTTCTGGTATCCGTTGTGTTACCTTTACGCCACTCATCCGTTTGCACCGGAGCGTGACTGTTGGCAGTTTCTCTGGACTTGGTGGGGGTGGGCTGCATGCCGCGATGACGTAGCATTTGCTTCCAATCGTCCGTTTGTAGTTGGCACAGCTCCAGGTGAAGCATTTTAAGGAAGTACACGTGCGACACCTTTGACTTTCCATCGTAAGTCCGGCGACAATTGAAAAGAATGTACGCGTTGATTATGACCAGGTCAATAAGACCAAGGAAGGGTACTTCTTGTATCAACGCGAAAGCTGCAGTGAGTATCTAAATACAGATTACGTATAGGACACGATAAGCATTCCATGTTAAACCGTACATATTCAATAACAACATTTACCTCTGTAGACGTAGCTGGTCGTGTACGTCCACACCTCCCATGTATATTTGATAGTCTTTCACCAGTCTGGGTGCCCTCATTTCCGCCAGCTCTCTGGTGCCTTGATCGCGACGAACAATACGATCCTTAGCTGCGCTTCCTCCCGCTGCAAGAAAGAAGACACCTTGGTTGTCATACCAACGAACCGCTTTGATCGTGGGCACCTTCAGACACTCAGCCACTTGATATGTCCCTTTCACAATATGTGGTGGCCTCTTGTTTGAAGCACGTTTCCCGTTCTTCTTCTTTGGTGGAAGAATAGCTTCGCACAAACCTTGTTTGTTGGTCATAATAGTACCAATACTGTAGAACTTCATGGTCAGCAACTGCATTGCAAGGACGACGAATCGGTCGGTGATAATCAACCGAAACTTTGGAGGTCCAGTAGGTCCAAATACATGGCGAAGATTTCGCACGACTGCTGCTGGTCCGCAATTTGTGTCAGGTGGTGTATTTGTGTCTTGCAGCTGCTGTTTGCCGCAATACACCTCGAAACTGTACCATACATGTTGCACAGCGTCAGTTAAAATGTACTAGACACGATAAGAGAACTTAGAAGCCAAAACAAAAGCGAGCCCGAAGGCTCGCTTTTACTCACCGTATGCAATATGCTGTTTTCGAGCAGCTCAGCATGAAGAGTTTAGTGCCCCATTTGTGAGATTTATCCGTCATGAACACTCGCATGCGATTGAAGGTGGAGCGCGACGGA
>NW_003303748.1:3742711-3750903 GCF_000142945.1 Phytophthora infestans T30-4 | reverse complement strand
CGAGATCATTTGAATCAACCAGTAGCTCACAAAACGTGCGGCAAAATCTGACTGATGCCTTAGGAACACGTCTCCAGGTGGACACTTCTCCCCAGCCATACTTGGTAGTGGTTGTGTCAAGAAGATTATGTAGCGCGGTAGCATCGACAGGTCTACGTGAAGCTAACTCTTCAACAGCCAGCTCCGCAGACATGAGGTTCGCCACGTTCTCCAAATGGCGAACAGCAGGCCATGCAATGATCGCAAACCTGGCGTATTTTGTGCTTTTGATAGGCCCTTCATTACCCGTATACACGTCTTCTGTGTTTCCAAACGCCTTCCAAAATTGAAGAAATGTTTCGTGACTAGGATTCAGAAAATTGAGTTTCTTGGACAGAATTTCGTCTTTCCAGTGTCCCAGATCTGTTCCGCTAGTCAAGTACCAGTGCAGCGCTTGCTCGTAGCCATAGCGCATCCAGCCTTCCTCATCTAGTTGATTGTCGACTTGAATAGCGATTTTTACAATGAAGAACCGAAGTTTCTTATCAGCTGGAACAGACTCATTCGCTTCTTCAAGAACCCGGAATCGTGCACTGTCAATACCTTTTAGAGCTCCAGATCCCAACTCCCCAATGCTCTTTTTAGTATACTCGTGTGAAAGTAGCAGCGCGAATGATTCGTCGTCCGGTCCCATTTCTTTGAACGCGTTGGCGAGTTCATCGCTCATGGTCACGTTGGGGTCTCGTTTCAAGCTCTGCAAGGACGATGGAAGGCAAATTGAGTACACCAAAGCAAGGCGATACCCCTTCGTCACGTCCTCCAGAGCATGTTCAGCATCCGAATAGTGCACGGCGTAGTGTGGTAAATAAGCTGCAGTGCCGTCGATTTTGCCGAAATCGTGACGGTGTTCCACTTGTCCGTTTCGATACACTACGAGATCTCCGCCTTCGTGGGTACTTGGTGGCTGGACTACCAATGTCGCAATCATTCCGTCCTCCTTTTCGGTATCTTGATGTTTCAGGAAGTGACCTCCTTCTCCATACACGAGCAGCTTGTAGAGGACGCAGTTCAATGGAACACCCTTGTAACCCAAGCGAGCAGCGATCGTCTCCGATAACTTCTCAATTCCTCCTTGCCACAACGGATTTCTGAGCTCCAGTTGATCAGGTTGCAACTGCCAGCTCTTCCGGACACTGTCGTCCATCTTCGTGTCCATGTTGTGTCCGAAAGGAGATTTAGCACATTTAGCGATCAGCTTCTCTGCATGTTCGGGGGCAAGTGGTAGAGGAATGAATCCCACACCATTGATGAATAGTCCAGGCATGACTGGGAGAGCATCCGCTACGCCACCGAACGAATACTCGCCTGCGTGCTCATCTGCCGAGGCCAGAATCTTACTTATCTTGACACACGCAGCCCCGGCTGGTGTAGGGACATCATTCGAGCCGCCTTCGCCACCGAAAGGCCACTTGCCATCGTTAAAATCTTGTTTGAAAGCCATCGGTAGGAAATCTCAACGTCGCTTACAACGAAAGAAAGCAGAGTGTTGGGGGGATATCTGGGAAAGGTGCAAAGAATTACAGACTGAAAGTGACAACGGTGCAGAAGAGAAGAAAATGGGAGTGAATTGTACCGATATAATTTGTAAAATTTAGAGATAACTCGTTGCGATGTTTGGAAGATATTGAAGTACTGTGAGACTGTCGGGCAACGTGACAACATGGACAATTAGTTAAAAAAAGCATGAAATCTTTTATTCACTATTCATGGACACGGAGAAGCGCTGGTAGCTACACCCGGATCAAGTTGAGTTTCAGAATCCGTCTTGGGCTGTAGGCAATAGTAAACTGGTGAAGAATATTGCGCATTATTGCACTGTTTAAGCGGGCGTATCACTGCGTACTTGACAAGCTATTATTACTAATACTGGTGTATGGTGAAGGGGGCCACTTTCTCAAATACCAGGATGCCGAGACTGAGGACGGGATTGTGACTCTGGTAGTTCAGCCACCGAGTGCACATGACAGCGGAAACTTGATAGTATAGCACCACCACAACTTCGGCAAAGCCAATGGTTCTGCAGCCTATCTCCCACACTTTGTCGTCTACTATTTGGATGCTGGGCATGCTCTGGAAAGAGTGACGAGGGAATATCGCTTTGCGTTGGTATGCTCCATTTGTTTGCCACCGGTGTTCCGCTATCGCAAACGTTATCCCAACAGGATGGTGAGCGGTGAGCTCCACAACGTGATCAATAAAATGGAACCGGATGACGAACATTTTGCGCTGCTGTTGTCGCAAGGATGCACCCAGAAATGTATAAAAAATCTAGGAATAAGGGCTCTGAAGGAGCCGATTGGGCGCGATTTCGCGTTCTCAAAGAAGCAAATGCCTTGATGATACGAAGAAACTTCGGTTCTTCATTGCCAAACTATCGTTGCAGGAGTATGAGCGCTATGACGACAATGATTTGACTTTTTGTGGCCGCAAGCGAGCCCTTCACTGGTGGAGGCTAAAGCGATGGCGTTGCTAAGCAAGCCTTGATCAGTGCCGCTTTGGCTAAGGAGGGCGATCTCGTGAAGCAATTGAGGTTTTGTGGGATACTGTGTGACTAAGTGAAAAACAAACCTTTGACATGGTCGTAAAAAAAAATCCAGAAGATGACCCCGTCTGAGGTTGGACCATGCGCCGAGGTGTTTTCACGTTTCATCAGCGACTATGATAAAGCGAACGGCAGCTTTTTTGAAGTGGTGCAAAAGGCGGGTGGGCGACCCACTACGAAATGACGAACGCGCTGTGGCAGCTGACACGAAGTTGTGATGGAATGATGAGCGAAGTATGATGCCAACGGTGAGTGATAATTTACATGAACATAGGATAAAGAGCTCGACGCAAAAAATACTCACAATTTGTCACTAAAATTCGTGAATATGTGTCTAGTTGTTATGGACAAAATTGGTAGAACAAATTCGCGATCACGCTCTTCGAACGGCATTAAAAAAAGTATACATAAGTGTTATAGTTCAGGATCAAATAGGTTGAAAATGCAACTTCGCTTTTCTCAGGGATCACTCCGAAGACAAACTGTGCGTTTGACATTAATAGCGGCAAAGTCAAAGATCTGCTGAATGACGTGGCTGTCCAGGTGAAGGAACATGTCGTTTACAATGCGTAGCAACCTCGGACAACGCTAAGGAATGCCAAACGACATGGAAGTGGCAGCTTTTCCTCCTCAACGCTGAGAGTTTCACGGTGATGTCGTCGAAACGCAGCAGCGTATCGGTCGGCAATCTCCGGCAACACGCGCATTTCCAAAAGTTCCAGTTTGTCGTTAATCTTGAGGACGTTTAGAAACGTTTGTAGACTCGCTTCAGTCATCGGAGAAACGTCGTTGTCGGCACTCAAGTGCAACTCCCGTATGCTATTTGCCAGTGCACTACTTGGGTCTCCTAGTTTCTTGGCAAATCCAGTGATAACGCTGACAGGCGCGTTGTAGTATGCTTTGAATATTTGCACTTCCCTTCTCCACCTCGAGCATCAAAACTTCCAAGTCAAGTTGTACATTGTCAAGGTAGAGTTGGTCCAGTCTTGGACAAGCTTTTATTACCGCTTGAACGTCAATAGCAGTAGCGATACCCGTTTGGATCGAAAGCTTCTCCAGCGACGCTCCTACCCGTTGCAAGAAGCGAAGCAGCACGGCCATTTCTTACTCTGCGTTGCTGTCAATCGACAGAGAGAGCGACGTGATTTCTACACTATTAGATGTTTGATGCAACACTTTGTACACTCCATCCGATGAGAGGACTCCGTTGCCACGTCCAGGGACCAGAACGTTAAGTCGACCGTGTTTTTCGTCGTTTTGAAGCAAACGGAGCACCAGATCGTCGAAAGTTTCCAGTGTTGCCACGCTGTTAGGACTGGTAATTGACTGAATGATGGTCACATTTGCACCTTTCGGAACGTAAACAAACTCGACGTTATTATCCTCAGAATGTTGGTCTGGCTCGGGTAGGTTTGTTGCAAGCACCTGAGCAATCGCATCAACGTCGTGTTGACTCAACTGGACTCCAATCAGGTTGAGTTCTTTAATAGACGACCGAGACGCGTCACTGAACAGAGCGTAGGTAAGCAACTGCCAGCGCCACGTACGTTGCGTCGGTGTAAGTGACTGAAACGCGCCATTGATCGTCAACTCGTGTACTCTTAAAGCGTCAACCAGCGACGTACACAACCCGGAAAACACTTGATCGTCCACTGCAAACATCGGAATGACAAGCGACTGAATTATGGGTCCTTGGCCACAGTAAATGGCGTTAAATAACTTGCTACAATGATATTGCGCCAATAATTGCTTATGCATTTCACCCGGACGGAAGAATCTGATCGGCAACTCTTGTTGCATTGCCAGTTGAAGCTCCGAAATGGTCAAATCAGGTATTTTCAGCATTGCTAAGGACGCAATTGGGAGCTCACGTGACACTGGAATCGTGCCAAGACACAACTGTACGGACTCTTGTTCGTACGTAAAGTACCTGTCAAGTACTCGTTGTGTGTTGTGTTTTTTTATATCGTTCAGTGTTGCCAGCAACTCGCTCCAATGTGCCGACAGCACCGACTGCCCCAAATGCCACAAGTCCGTGAACTCCACAGTGTATGAGATTTTAATAATCTCTTGACGTCTATTGTGAAGTCTTAGCAAGGCGGATATTGCCTCTTGGAAGTCACTGGTTTGATCCTCCGTCTTGGTCAGAAAAAATTGGCGAAGAGTTGCCGACGGCAACATTGCACTGTAGCGTAAATGATTTGCGTCAAACCGAAAGATGAACCTGGGAATGTAATTTTCATCGAATTGGTCGTCCACTTTGAGTCCGCAACGTTCCAGTAGCAGAGATTTGCATGCTTCAATGTCGACAGTTGCCACGAGACTCAGGAGCTCCAGCGCTTCTCGCAACAGTCGAATCTAAGCAGCTTCACGGTTGATAATCGCCAGCAGTGACAACGGAGGCCGAACGGAGAGCCATACGTTCTCAGAGGACCGACTTTCCGTAGACAACCGACCTCGAAGAACCGCGCACCAAGGCTCAAGGAAGGCGAAGCTTTGGTGCATCTTGAAAGGTTGCAAAGTGAGTGGAAAATCTTACGGATTTGCATGCTTGCAACGAGCAATCAAGATACCGGACACAGTTGTATTGCGAATATTGCGGAAACAATCAAGGAACAAGGTAAACGGGAGTGTTGGTAATGGCAACTTTTTGCCAACGTCTTTTGGTGCGGTGCTTTTCCTTTTCACTTGGTTGGCGATGGCGGTTTGGACGTGGGAATATGCGGCAACGGCAACTCCTCTTCCTCTCCTGCGTGCGCCGAAGATGTCGGACTGGTAGGGTACAGAGCGTACGCAGTGAGCGGGTCTTGGTCGTTCAGTACCGTGTGAAGACGCGCAAGAGCAGGGTTGGCACTCACAGGCATCGACAGCCAGTGCACGTGCTGGGCTGTCGAGACCACGTCGGCGAATGTCTGGTGCTCCACTGTGATCTCTACGAGGCTGGGGGAGCGAACAGGGGCCTCGCGGACAACCTCCGTCGTCTCGCTGCGTACGTCCGTCACTTGCTCCTGAACTACATCAACTTCCAGCACTTCTTCGGTCTCTACTTGTTCCGTCACGTGAACCTGCTTGGTCTCTTTGGTCTCAGTCGTTGTTATCACCTCCGACTCTGTAACTTCATGAGTTGTTGCGGTCTCTTTTGTCCCTTGCACTACTTCAACTACTTCAGAGGATGCTTCAGGCTCCTGGACCGCCAGCGTTTCTTTAATTGCGACCCCCTCAGGCTCAGCATCCTCCACGGTCTTCGCTGCCACTTCGGTTGTCGAAGCGTCTTCCATGGCTTTGGCTTCCTCGGCGGCTTTGATGGCGGTCAGCTGTGCGTTTTCCGCCGCCTCTTGCTTAGCCTTATCTTCCAGTTGCAGACGAGTTTTCTCCTCAGCTTGGAGTTTTGCAGCTGCAAGTGTTGCTTCTTCTACTTCCAGTCGGAGTTTCTCTTCAGCCTCAAGCCTGGCGTTCTCTTCAGCTTCCAACCTTGCGGCCTTTTCCTCTGCTTCGAGTCTAGCTTTCTCCAACGCCTCTTGCTTTTCAGCTTCGAGACGAGTCTTCTCGAGCTTTACGGCGTCCAGTCTGACTTTCTCTTCTGCAGCCAGTCGGAGTTTCTCTTCCGCGTCAAGCCTGGCTTGTTCCTCCGCCTCAAGCTTTGCCTTCTCTTCCGCTTCTAGTCGAGCTTTCGTCTCCGCTTCAAGCTGTGCCTTCTCAGCCTCGAGCTTTGCTTTCTCTGCTGCCTCCAGCCTGGCCTGCTCCTCCGCTTCCAGTCGAGCTTTCGTTTCTGCTTCAAGTCTAGCCTTCTCCTCAGCCTCTAGTTTAGCCTTCTCTTCTGCTTCCAGTCGAGCTTTCTCTGCTGCTTCATGCTCGGCTTTTGCCATTGCTTCACGTTTTGCATTTTCCTCTTCTTTAAGCCGAGCTTGTTCCTCCGCCTCGAGCTTTGCCTTCTCTTCCGCTTCTAGTCGAGCTTTCGTCTCCGCTTCAAGTCTAGCCTTCTCCTCCGCCTCAAGTTTTGCCTTCTCCTGCGCCTCAAGCTGTGCCTTCTCCTCTGCTTCGAGTCTAGCCTCCTCCTCAGCTTCAATCCTAGCAGCCTCCAGTCTAGCTTTCTCCTCAGCTTCCAGTCTCGCCTTCTCCTCCGCATCAAGCCGTGCCTTCTCTTCTGCTTCGAGCTTCGCCATCTCCTCAGCTTCAAGTCTTGCTGCCTCTTCTGCTTCAAGTCTTGCTGTCTCTTCTGCTTCCGATCTAGCCTTCTCCTCTGCTTCCAGTCTCACCTTCTCCTCCGCTTCGAGTCTAGCCTTCTCCTCCGTTTCAAGTCTAGCCTTCTCCCCTGCTTCCATCCTGGCCAGTTCTTCCGCTTCCAGTCTTGCTGTCTCCTCCGCTTCAAGCCTCGCATTCTCTTCTGCTTCCAGCCTCACCTTCTCTGCCGCCTCCTGTTTCGCCTTCTCTTCAGCCAGCAACTTGGCTCTCTCGAGCTTTTGCTGTTCAATCGCCGCTTGTTCCTCCAGCTCCTTCAGCTTCTGCTTCTCCAACGCCTCCAGCTTGGCTTTCTCCGCTGCAACCCGAATACTCACCTCGCTCTCCGGGACAATAAACGTGTCGATCGTCCTTGTGGTCGGACCGGTCGTGTGTTTCTCCAGCGACTCAAACTTCTCCTTCTCCACTGACACACGCACACTGGCTTCACTGTCTGCGACGATAAACGTATCAATCGTCCGCTTCACTTGGGTCGCGAACTTCTGCTGACTCTCGAACATGGCCTTCTCGGCCGACACTCGGACGCTGGCCTCGCTATCTGCAACAATGAACGAGTCGATCGTACGCTTCACAGGTGTACAAGTGCTGGTCTTGTTCTCGAACTTGGCCTTCTCGGCTGACACTCGGACGCTGGCTTCACTGTCCGAAACGATGAAGGAATCGATCGTCCGCTTGATGGGCGTGGACGTGTTGGTCTTGTTCTCGAACTTGGCCTTCTCCGCAGACACTCGGACGCTGGCTTCACTGTCGGCGACAATAAACGAGTCGATCGTACGCACTGGAGCCGTGACGACCGAGTTCGCGCGCTTGGTTTCGAATCGACTGGCAATCCCTCGGACATTCGGACTCTCTTTCGTAACGGTATACCGACGAGCAATCGGTTCGGGGGTGTGGTTGTTCTGAAGAGTAGCCGACCGCGTGGGTCTCGTCGGGGTACTGAAGCCATCAGCTTGCTCAGCAACAGCCTCGTCTGTAGTCGAAGTCTTCTGAGCTTCTAAAGCCTCATATTTTTCCTTCTCCGCACCAACATGGATACTCTTTTCAGTCGGGAAAAAGCTGCGGACTGTTCGGAACGACAAGTTGTCAAGAGATTGCTCTGCCTTTTTCTCGAAGCGACTTGCCATGTTGCGAACACTGGACATCACCGAGCCCTTCTTGGTCGGTTTCGCGGGCGATTTGGGTCGTTCCTTGGCTTCCGCCTCCTCCTTCGCGCGTTGAGCCACCTGCGCATTGTATTTCTCTCTCTCGGCACTGACAGAGATGCTTCGTTGTTTTTCCGAGAAAAACTCGCGTTTGGTTCGGAATTTGAGACTTTCCAGCGCATTGCCCTCTTCTTCGTGGGTTTCGAGACGACGAACCACTTGTTTCACTG
>NW_003303748.1:3738447-3741363 GCF_000142945.1 Phytophthora infestans T30-4 | reverse complement strand
GAAAATGTGCTCCTTATACCCTGCACCCTCGCAATGGCTTCGCCTAGGATGTGGTGCGGAATGTCTCCGTCGTACTTGTTCGGCCCTTCTGGGTTCCATCCCCGAGACTTGGATACGAATAATTTGCGATTTCTCCCTCAACATGGTTCAGCAAGGGGGAGGACATTGGCGTTGTTCAATAGTACAGGACGTCTCAGAGCCGGACAAACCCGAGCCTCGGACAAGTGTTGAGCTATTTGGCTCGAAGGCGACGCGATGGCTTCAATGAGACGCGTGATCTGCTCGTTGGACGTAAATACGTTCACGAGACCCCAAACACTTCAGCTTCGCTTTAGTTTGTTCGACATCGAGACAGAAATCCCTTGAGTTTATGAGTTGGATACCTTCGAGAAACAAGTCTGTTAATTGAGGACATGCTTGGGTGATGCAAGCCATACTGATCGGATACGATCCAACGGAGTACAGCGCGAGGGACTGTAACGGGGCTCCAATAAGGTTTAAAAAGTCCGTGAGTACTTCACCGCCATCATCACCGAAGTGAAGACCCAAAGCGAGCGTCAGAGCCTTCAAGCCGTGAGTAGAGGTATCCGTTGATGCTAATCGCTACTCGATTGGCTGCTTATCGGCTCGAGCTATGCCATATCCTGGCAATACCACGTCGAAATGATCACCTTCGTCGCTCATAATATGAAGCCAGGAGTCTGTTTCCAGAAAAACGGTGAGTAAGTGACCGTCACCAGCATTTTCTTGGTCATGATGAATTACCACAAAGTCGGTGCCTTCGAGAAAGTGGCCAACAGTGTTGTGTCTCCAGTCACGAAAAATCATCATGTTTTCCTCGATGGTGATGTTGCTTAACCCAGCAGTTGGAGGAGAGTTCGCGTGGATGGCTACAGCGATAGCTAAAGTGTCTTCCCTTGTCAATTGGGCTGCTGTGATAAGCGCTCGTTCAACTGTTGAGTCTGTGGTTGTCCTGAAAAGTGCATACGTAAGCCACTGCCATTTCCACCTTCTCATCTCTTCCGTATCGGACGTGCCAAAGACTCCGTACAGTCGGAGATGCTTTGTAAATGAGGTAGAGCCAAGTGCAGAACACAAAGCCGCAAATTGCCTTTCATCGCAGTCATGGCAACCGACAGATAGTGTATGAATGCCACGTTGCTCAGCACCGACAACACACAGCACTGAACGTAAGAACCGGCCGATAATTTCTTGCACTAGCATGTAGCTCTCAGATGTAGTTTTCTTCAACGAGAACGCAAACAGTGAGAAAGGTAGTCCCGAGTTCAGTAGATTCGTCAACCTCTGCGATAAAGACCAAGACATGTTCAATCCTCCCACGTCCAAGCGAATCGAATCGAGCTCCAGAGGCAACAAGCCGCTAGAACTGTCGTCACTTGTATGGAGAATCCCAAGCATCGAGTTGAGATCACGCAAATGCGTCTCCAGTATCTCATCAGGCAGCGTCAGGAGCTCGAACTGTAGCTCAAACGGGATTGTCTTCACTTTACCAACATTCTTCCCCAACGTCACTTCCAGCTCTGTCAAAGCTCGTCTAGCTTCCAAATAGTCGTTACTTGCGCGTTGTGCACTTGTCACGATGAGAAATTGTTTACATACTGCATCTGGCGACAAAGCACCAGGTTCCACGAACTTCTCGTTAAACACAAAACGGAATCGCGGGTGCAAGTCGCAATCGAGCGGTTGATCATCTTCATCCCTCGGAACGCGACACTGTTGCACCAACAGCGCTCGCCATGCTGCATTGTCTACAATGGCAACTCGAGAAAGCAAATCCAGAGCTTCTCGAATCCGTTGGAGAGCGTTGACATCAGCCTTTTCATGCGAATGTGGCAACCTCACCGCCACCCAGTGATACTCCCATCGCGCTGAGTTCTCAGCTGTACGACCTTCCAAGTGCAATTTACCACGCAACAATCGACACCACGGATACAGGAACGCCCACCTAGCTGGAGGAGCAGCATCAACTGTCATGTTGGTAAGAAAAAGTATACGCTAAACGTTGCAATAAGCTACTGATTCTGTCATTTTTATTTTGGGTAACATTCTCTTATTTTTTCTTGTCTTTACCCATTTTCTTCGTAAATGGGACTGCATGACGCAAGTCAACACAATCCAGACGCACAGTGCCCAATACGCGCTCAGGTAGTTCCATGACACTTTGAGCCTCAATGACGAAGGCCAAGTCGATAATCAGGTCACGAGAGTAGCCCAGCAAAAGGTTCAACACCCCTGTGGCAACCTGTACTGCTGCCGATGTCGTAGTCCGCTTCAAGATAATTCTTGCCTTGATAGTATTTCTGGTAAATCTTGGTGCCTAAAATGGCCGGCGTAGTACCCACTCCTTCGCGAATAGGCCACGTACCTTGCACCACACGCGGAATCAGCTTGATACGCTGCGTACGGAGCTCGTCGCTGGGCCCACGTAGCACCTCATGACAGAGATCAGCAAACACCGAATTTTTCTTCAACTCGGACGGATCTTCCGGTGTAAAATACAGCACCACCGAGTGATGTGGTGTGCCAGGAAGTATAAAGTTGATAATGAAGAGAAACGGATGATCTTCCACGGTAGAATCCGTAGTATCGAAACCATCTCCAACGAAAGATGACACTCCGATGTGTTCAATCGCCTCATTGGACTTGTACAACTCCACGTTCACTAGTCGACAGGCTTGACGCGTCGACGGCACCTTCGTTTTTGAGGTTAGATATTGTGGTCCACGTACCATAAACCCATCAGCACTTGGTTCACTCCAAAACTTGGTAGGTAACCCATGCAGCACACTGAGATCGGTGCGATATCGTTCGAGCATAGGAAACTTCTTCTCGGTCACGATTTGCTGACTGGGGCCTGGTACTATTCCACCCACGCTCATCCTTCGACGATCCGAA
>NW_003303748.1:3717527-3723611 GCF_000142945.1 Phytophthora infestans T30-4 | reverse complement strand
CTGACGTCCCCGTCTGCCCATCCGCGATATCTACCGCGACCGCCCGCACTGTGACTGCTCAGCTGCTTGAGGACCTTGACGCGTCTGACGACGAGGTGTTAGGGCCTGGTGACGGTTCTGCACCGTCCACCGGCACGACGAATCCTGCCGCTGGGTCGCTCTTGGATCCCATTTCTTTATCCGAGAACTCGGCTGGCAGTCCTTCAGGTTCCGACTCAGCAGCCGAAGATGCTCGTCGTTCTGCCAGAGCGAGAAGCCTTCATGCGGCAATCTTCGGCTCTGACGATGAGATGAGTGATGAGTCCTTGCCGCCGAGTGTTCACCACTCCTCGCGGCATTCATCGAAGTATTCTGGTGACGGGACGAGTTTTATCTCTGCGTCGGCTTCGGGGAAGCAGCAGCGTCGCAAGCGTCGTGCCTCGTCGAGTCCTACCGGTCACCGGTCGAAGCGGTCCAAGAAGCACAAGAAACACAAGAAGCATCACAAGACGCACTGGCACCACAAGCATCGGCAGCCTCCGTCAACTCCTGATCAGGCTCCTGCTTAATCCATTCCGGCTGCTCCTTCGCCAAGTATGCTCCCGGTAATGTCGATTCTTCCTCAGCCGAGTTCGACTGCTTCACGTCCGGCTTTGGTCACGTTACCCAGCGCTCTTACACTCTCGCTGGCGACGTTACGGACTCGAGCCTCGCAAGCGGTGTCCAAGGATTGTCGCTTGACTCTTCACATGGCTCAACTCCGCGAGGTACCATTCATGCATTTCGGCTCAGCCCGTTGTTGGAATGCATTATTGGATACACTGAGCGGAGGGGTGCAGATGGAGCTCGTAGGAGGCAAGAGTCGTGTGCCACCTACGCCGTGTTCTCTTGACGGCATTCGAGCTTTCATGGCCGCTTTCGACCCGAGCCATCCTTGTCAGCGTCTTCGGCGGATGCTCCCTGAGCTTCCTTTCTTCTTTTCTCCGTCGATACTGGAGGAAGCTCGGCGGTGTTTGGCTTCTCAGACCCGACCTCGAACTTTGATGCAAGTTCTTGGAGATATGTGGGTGAAGCTTCGTGGCGACAGTCCCTAGGACTCGGCGGGGAGGCCCATCCAGACAGATGGCCAAATGACCCGTTACTTCGTAGCTCTCTATGAGCGTCGTCATTGGATCGTCGGGTCGAGTGTGTTGATGGGTCTCCATCCTGACGTCAACCCGGCTGCCACGCCCGCTCAGCTTGCTGAGGTGTATGAGCTGTGGCTGGTGTACAAGCGTGAACGCAAACGTCGTAGTGACACTCTGCGATCTTTGGTTGTCTCTGTCTACGATCAGCTTTACTCGGCGGTCACTCAGAAACTCGGCGATGAACCTGCTCCTCTGGTAGACGCAGAGGTTTATTTCGACCCGTCCGTCCCCCATTATTCTCCCGTTAACCTTTCGTGGGTCCCCTCCGGGAGAGACTGGGTCCAATGTGCTCATGATGTGGATCTAGCCGAGCCCTGGCGAGCTTGGTGGCTAACTGACCCGGCGGTGGCTAACTGACCCGGCGGTGGCTAACTGACCCGGCGGTCCACCCGTATAACACCTGCTTCCGCGCTCGAAACGTGGACTTCTTGGTTTTCGCTCCGCGCGGTATGGATCCTCAGGTTGTTGACGACGCGACTGAAGAGGACTTCGATCTTGCCGAACAAGCGCCTCCTGCCTATGCCCCGGGTGCTCCAACTCGGCTGAATCGTCAAGGCATCCATATCTTCACTGGGTCTTCCATCGGTGAGCTCGGCTCAGATGACGAGAGTGCATCTGATGACGACTCGGCGGACGATGGGTTGGGTTCTCCCAATCTCCGAGGCGCGTCTCCGAGTATGTCTCTGTTCGGCACCCCACTCCCCAGTGGAACGGATCCGTCTCAGCCCACTTCAGCCGAGTCGGGTCCTGAGGCATCTGGTTCGACGTCAGCTTCGTTGGCTAGCTCGGCGATGATACTTCTTGCCACGGCCGCGAATAATGCATCTCCTTCCGCGGTTTCCCAAGGGATGACTTCTGCTACGACGCCACGCCCCCAATCGTCGAGTCCGCTGAGCTCTTCCCAGTTGTCTTCGTCGGGTTCAACTCACTTGGAGTCCGGATCGCCGACCTTTTAGTTTTTATCTTCTTTTGACTGGGCGTCCCGTAGGTATCGTTCAGGACTTGATTTCGTAATTATTCAGTATATGTAGTTTCGACACAGTAGTATTCCATATAAACTCGGCCTGTGTCGTCCACTGAGTTATTGTAACTTTTGATGCAATAGCTGTTAATCATCATCTGCAACTTGCATCATTTGCAGACGGTTTTCGCGCTTCTTCTGTCGTAGATAGTCAAACAGGAGACCCCCACATGACAAATTCGACAGTGGTTCCCAAGTAGGCTCATCGTAGCCGACCCACTTAACTTTAAACTTCCGCTGTGATCGTGACGTACTCGTGGATAATGGTAGCTCATCGTCGAGAATTGCTTCGACTTCATACTGGTTTGTACTTGTGTCTGGTTCCCAGCTGTCTTCAGGCAGTAATTCTTCGTCAAAGTCAAATCGCCGAGTCTCTTCGAGGTCGGCGTTTAGCCTCGTCTTTGGTCTTCCGCCGAGTTCGGTGACTGCCTTCAGACGTGATACATGGACCACTGGGTAGAACCTATATCCACTCTTGTCGGGTAACCCCAATTCATAGGCGAATTCTTCACCTCTTCTCACCCTGAATGGTCCATGCCATCGGTGAGCTAACTTCTTGGTCAGGCCCGACTTGACTCGCTCCATAAACAACCAGACTTGATCTCCTTCTTGAACAAGGATTTGGTGGATTCATCGCCTGGTTTTGCAACTTCGTCTTCGTCATCTGCTGTGTAGGGAATGGAACTTTTCTCCTTCTTGCTCAATGCTTCGTTGTGCTCTCGAGCTCGTCGTGCTTTCTCTCGCACTTGGAACTCAGCTGCTAATCGAAGTGCCACTTCTCGTTGTCTGTTCGCTTCTCGGCGCCACTCGACTGCGTCCGCCAAGTTGACTGGGCGTCCCTGTCCTCGTATTGAACTCGTCATAGCCTTGAGTGTAGACTTGGCGTCCCAACCATGCACCAGATAGAAAGGGGTTTCTCGCCGAGTCGAATCTCTTGAGTTGTTGATAGCGTGTACCATCTTCTCGGCGATGTCATCCCAGTCGGCTTGAAGTGGGTCTTCCACGTAGACCCGTATAGTCTGAACCATTGTCTTGACTGACCTCTCTTGTTGACCGTTGGCTTGTCGTCGGTAACTCAGCGTAGCTCTTGATCTCGACTGCATCATCTCGGAGAACTTTTGGAATACTTCACTCATAAACCTTGGATCTCGGTCGTGCCGTATCAGAGACGGGGCCCCGAACTGCCTGAAGACGCATTCCTCAAATACTTTGGCCACTTCGAGTGCCCCGGTGTCATTCATAGCCTTAGCGATAGCGAACCCCGTGAAGTGGTCCTGGAACAGCAGCAGTGCAGTATTGCCCCGCTGAGTTCGAGGAAGGGGAATCACGAAATCCATTGACACGACCTGGAATGGATGGTCTGACACCACATTTCCCGGCGAGTAACCTCTCAACTGTGGCTTGCTCTTACTGGTATTGCAGTACTCGCAGGCCCTAACATGTTTCACCACGTCGGCGTACAGACCAATCCAGTAGTAGTCGGCCTTGACTCGGTGATAAGTTCTGACGATGCCTTGATTCCCTCCTTCGATCGAGTTGTGGCAGTTATGAAGTATTTCGTCGACCATGGTTGACGGAATCACCAATCTCAATGAGAGGTTCGGTTCGCCGAGTTCGCCCAGTCGGCGGGCTTCATCTCGGCGGTATAACAGGCCGTCTTCGCTGAGTACAAAGACTTCTGCGACTTTGCCGGCATTCTGAGCTCGACGGTGTGTAAGGTCCTCCAATGCACCTCTCAGGTACGCCTTCAGATCGGCCCACCTGAGTTCTTCATCTTGTGCCTTCGCGATTCGTCGTCTCCGCTCAGTCTGTACCCTCACTGGATCAATGTCGTTGGCATTCTGAGCTGTCTGGGCTGACTCCATCTGCGACCCTGTTTCGACATTCGGGGTCGTGTGGTTAATCCGCCGAGTCGACGCCCTGCTGACTTGTTCGAATTCATCTCCACTGCTTTCAAACGCGGATTCTTCAGGATTGGTAGACATGGCTTCATGATCCTGACTTCCTCCTCTTGCTCTAGCCGAGTCTTCATCCAGCTCGTCCTCAAAGTGAACTCGGCGTACTCGGCTACGAGTGACTGCCGTGACAATCGGTGTTTTCGCTGGGTTGTCTGTGGCGTACAGTTCTTCGGCTACGCGGTTAATCATTCTCAGCTCTGCTTTCCTATCCGTCCCAAGAATTACTCGTCCAGCTTTAGCTTCCAGTGCTTCTGTAGCGAGAGAATCAGCCGCTGCGTTATAGTGTCGCGCTAAGGGTCGATACCGGACCGAGTTGAGTTGTTTCGTGAGATCAATGGCCGAGCTAGTTCCACTTGCAACGTTTCCTTCTTGCATGCTATCACCCCCATGGATTGCTGGATTGCAAGCCGGGAGTCACCCACGATAATCAGATCGGCTATCCCTCGGTCAATCGCCGCCAAGACTCCATTGTTCATGCCGGTGTACTCGGCGATGTTGACTGTGGTGGACGACAGGTACGCACTCGCAGCAATCTCAATGTCCCAATTCGGAAGGCGCCACAGTATCCACGAACAACTGCCATACCCGCCGTATTTAGCCTTCTTCGCTGAGCCATCAAATGACAGCACGCATCCTGCAAAGTCAGCTGGTATTCGGGCATATAGCAGCGCTGGGTCCATTCGAACTGTCGCCAAGTTCTTGGAGGGAGGTGCCAGGTGCTTCAAGGAATCGTCGAGTCCGATAAACGGGGTTATCGACGCCTGGAGCAACTGGGCGAAGTCTACATCTCGCTCACGTACTCGTTTCACCTTCAAATGTCCTAAATCGTAGTCAATTCCGCCGGGGTCGAACACCGTCGCCGCTGAGTTCGTCATTCCGATCTCAGCTATAGTACCTTCCACCAGTAATACCTCTGGTAATTCATAGTTGTCGGCTGTGTCAGGGTCCGTATTCGCTGAGTTCACTGCGATGGTCGATCTGACTCCTGCGTTCTCAAACTTGGCTCCGAGGTAGATGGTATCATCGTCATATTGTCTAACCACTTTCGGACAGGTCGTAGTTTCCATAGTCTCCAACGCTGAGTCCGTCGTAGCTGGGTCGTCGTTCGGCTTTATTCCTTCAGGCAGTAATACCTCCCGATTATCATAGTCCTTGGTCGCGTCGGAGTGATCAACCGCTGAGTTGGTTGTGACGGCAGAACTAACTTCTGTGCATGCAAACGCGTCTTCGGTATAGCTGGCATCCTCACCGCATGCTGTTCCCACGTCCGAGGCGCTCTCAGTGTTTAGATCTCCTGACGCCGAGTCCACCGCCGCCGACTGGGTAATGCAGGCTTCCGGTGTACCCATCGCTGAGTTCACCGCGGCTGCAGAACTTGGTCTAATTATTCCAAACTTGGCTCGGTTGTCAGCAACGGGTTGATCGTCACATAGGGCGTGTTCCGAGCGTTCTTCAAGGTCTCCTTCCGTTATAGCTGAGTCTTCAGTCGCCGACACGTCTTCCGTGGCCCTTACTTCACTTGTTCCTTCAATCGCTGAGTTCGTGTTGACGTCAGAAATGGCGCCATCGTCTTCAAACTTGGACAGCTGATAGGAGACATCTTGGCCATCGTGTATCACCGACGTACGGTCCGCTCGGACGTCTTCCAGCTTGAACGCTGAGTTTATAGCCGGGTCACCCCTTGTCACCCCTGAAGTCGATATGACGTCTGCGTTACCGCGACGCTTCTCGTCGTCGCCGGCTTCAGTGTTGGCTTCGATCCTTCTCCAGCGTTTGGCGCATGTTAATTCTGGTCCACTTTCCACTGGAGGAGGTCGTCTTTCCACCGACGTCGGAGTTTGGTATTTTCGTCTTTCCACAGCTGGCGGCTGGTGTGACAACCAGTCGTCGTACAGTCGTTCTTCATTGATCAGCAAATCTTTATCCATCGCCGACTCAA
>NW_003303748.1:3706311-3716720 GCF_000142945.1 Phytophthora infestans T30-4 | reverse complement strand
AGCCAAGTCAGGTTTACGGCAGTAGTTTGCTAAACTATCAGTTAATTTATTAACTCGTGGGTTCAAATCCCACTTCGACTTATTTTCTTAATAATTAATAAGATGATGTAGTTTAATGGTAGAGCGTCTCACCGAGCTCACGTTCAATTCCGTCGATTTCACACATCCAATTGCCATCCCCGCTTCTTCCCTCGGGCCGTCCTGCTTCGCCTACGAAGGCAAACAAGAAGTTCGCCTCAACTGCAGGTTCAGCTGACTGTGGCAGCCCGGCATATTCCAACCCAGTCAGTGTTGGCGGGCCGCCGAGTTTAAATCACTCGGCGCGTAAAGGTTTTGCAGGTCTTCTGGCACTTGCGACTTGTCGACAGAGTTCTTCACGAACGCAGCCAGCTTCTCATATTGACGAAACAGCTCGCACCGGCCGCCTTCATGGACTTGTCTGCAGAGTTTGCAGCGTCGTCGACAGTAGTGAGCCGAGTGCCCCATTCTTCCACAAGCTGCACAAGGTCCTCGTTGGGTGTTGTCGCGTGATCCATCTCCACGGTTCGACTGTTCTCGTTGGTTGTACGGTCGCGGAGGTCGGTTCGCTGAGTTTCCCCAGCTTCGGTACGAGCCATTCTGGTCTCCCGCCGAGTTCTCTCGGCGGTCCGGTGTATTTTCTTTATCATTGGAAACGCCGGCGTCAATGTAGTCTTCGTCTTCCGCTGAGTCGTGTCCTCCGGACTGGTCCTCATCATCCCATTCGTCTTCGGAGTTGTACGGACTCGGCGGGTTCTGATCGATGAGTTCCTCTCCGTCGGAGTCAGCGTCAACGACAGTGACTCGGCGGTCGCGGTTTTCTTCCTTGCGACTTCGCTTCTCATCTCGGCGGCTCTGATCCTTCCGCTTGTCATCTCGGCCTCGTGCGATCACGAGTCGGTCGCGTTGCTTCTTGCGCTTCTCGCCGAGGATCCGACGATTGATTATCTGTTCCACCTTACTGATGTCTTCCAACTGCAAGGGGTACATCAAATCCATCACATCGTCATCACCACAATGCAGCAAGAAGTGTTCGACATGGTCAGCTGCGTCGGCGCCACCCTTCTCGTACCGGATCTTGGCCGTCCGAGCATACCCGTTGAGTCGGATCAGGAAGTCGCAGATCGGTTCGTTGACTTTACGTCTCGCCGAGTAGTAACGAGTGCGGGCGGATTGGTCGAGCTGTGAGCAATAATAATCCAGGAACGCCTCGCTGAGTAGTTTCCAACGTCGCTGAGTCTTCTTCGGCAGCTGCCTGTACCAACTCTTCGCCGGGCGTCCCAAGCATAGCGAGAAAGGCTCGCACCATGCACTTTGGGGCATCCTGGTGCTCTTCATCTCGTAGATGAAACGCTTGAGCCACTGGAGCGACGCGTCAGAGCGGTAGCGCTTTCCTTCGAACTCGGCGATTTTGTCGAGCGAGGCGTGGGTTCGGACTTCGAGGTACTGCGTCGAGTCCTCTTCAGTCGCGTCAAAGCTCAAGTTTCGGATGTAGTCCTTCACGGTTTCTTCACGGTTACCTCTCACGTTGAAGGCGTCGTCGTCTTCTTCATCCTCCTCGTAAGCCTCAGCCTCATCTGCAGCGTCATACAATTCACGGTAACGACCTACATTTCGCTGCCCACGACTCGGCGCTCGCTGAGTCGGGTTTAGCTTCAGTGGAGTCAGCATGTGAGAGTCTTCGAAGTACGGAGCTCCTTGCGTAGCGCGGAACACTTCACGTCTCTTCGTCTCCGGGGTCTTCGGCAAAGGAATCTTGCTCGGGTCCTCGCCGAGTGGTTTGAACTCGGCTACTCGGCTGTACACCTTCTTCGTTCCACCAGGGGCTTTCTCCAATCCAAACGCCACTCTCAGCTTCTTCAGAGTTCGGCTCCGC
Organism: Phytophthora infestans T30-4; assembly: GCF_000142945.1. Lineage (NCBI taxonomy): Eukaryota > Oomycota > Peronosporomycetes > Peronosporales > Peronosporaceae > Phytophthora > Phytophthora infestans. The sequence continues at coordinate 3,714,826 of NW_003303748.1, read as the reverse complement.
CACGGGTCAGACTCCAGTCGGACAGGATGAGGCTGTTCGGTCGGCTGTTGCACCGATAGCCCATCGCCTTCAACAGCAACACAGTTTCTTCCACCAACTGGTTCATGTTGGCTGCACGCACCGGCTGAGTTAACTCGGGACCTAACATCGGCCACTTCGCCTGCGCCATCGCTACAGGCGCGAACATCATCATCCATTCCGATCTCGTTCTCATCTCCTCGCCGAGTCGAGCCAACACTTTATTGGCGCTCGGCGTATCGGCGTTCCTCGTCGCTTTCGGAATAAGGGGCGGACGGTCCCCTTGAGCAACGCCATGTTCTTCTTCATCTTCTTCATCGTCCGCACCTTCGTCGAGCTCGGCGAATAAGTTGCGCTCGACAGGACGTGGGGCTCCCATGCGTCCCACCTGCAGCGTCAACTCTTCCACCTCGCCAAGTAGCTCGGCGGTAGTCTTCGTTTCTCCGAGCTCAGCGGTCTCGGCCTTCTCTTCATACTCTCCTTCACTTGCATCTCCGTTCTCGCTCTCCTGGTCTTGGCCATCCTCGTCGAACTGGACGGTTCGTCCCACCTCCATCGTCATGGCGATGAGTCGTTGATCCGCCGGGTCCGACCCTGCGAGAGGCGATCCTCCAGCCGTCGCTGGGCTTCCGTCGCTCGGAGTTGCTGATCCCTTGACCATCTTCACTCTTCTCTTTCTCTTCTCTTCCTCTTAACTTGGTTAGCTGGCACCTATAAAAACAAGCACACACTCCTGTTCCCGGGTCGCGGCACCAGTTGTGGTGTAGTAGAACACACAAATATCGTCAGATGTGGATTACTTACACAAACCACAACGAATCGCCGAGTTAGGTCGGCGGTTTGTATGGCCTGCGCAGAGGGTGGTCCCCTCGCGGTCCGGCCCTTCCGGGACAGACGAGTGGCTCGCTTCCACCCGGTTCCGACTAACAAAGTCAGATCACTTCCGAGGCTCCGCCGAGTTTGGTTCGGCTGAGCTCGTTCACAACCCTGTGCCCTCCACCAAAGGATGGACGACGGCGCGCGAGCGCTTTTACAGGTCACCGAGCGCAGAGGCTGCTCAGCTAGAAGTGTTACGGCACCCGGGCTATCCGACGTACCGGCCCGCTGAGTATGCGGGACTTTCTTTCGCGCGTAGCGAGACTTTGTCCTACCCGGACCGACCTAATCTCTTGGCGCTACCAGTCAATACCCTACAAGCTATGCCTCTCGAGTATTGATGGCAGGCATAATCCAGCCCTATGCAGGGACTTACCGGAAAAGTGTACACGTGTCTTGGACTAGGAAAATTCTGCTCTGTTATCTTCTGGGAGCCCTTTCGGCCCCCCCTATTTAATCCTATGCTTCTCATACAAATATCTAATGAAATGTAGTCGTTTCGGATCTCTACCGACCCTTCAGCTGAGTTCCGGCGACCGTTGAGCTCAGCGGCTGTCCGGATAGCATATCCGGACAGATCGCCGAGTACTTACCGTGATCCTTGGCTCCTAAGCTCTGGGTTATCAGACCGAGCCGATACTTGACCTAAAGTAGGTCGGCGTATGGTCGAATCTGGAAATCCCTACACCACGATTGATGTCTTCTTCGCGATAATCCCCATATCTCCAGCGGTCGAGAAAAGTGCTCCATTGGGAATCTGTACGATGCCGCATATTTTCTTCCAACATTACAGCAGTTGTCACACTTTGATAGATAGTAATCCCACGAGTCCGTGCTAGATATTCTTCAGTATCATTCCGGCAAGGTGGTGTTGCTATAAAAGCAGGATATCCTGCTATCGGAAGTTGTTGGAGCCAGTCGCCAACTAGTAAGAAATCAATACCGCCAAAAAGTTTATCAGGCTGATTCAGAAGAAGTCGGAGCTCGGTGCCAATCATTCCTAGGAGCTTCACATCTGTAGTTGAAATTTCGTCCACTATCAGTAGTCGTAGTTAAGCAAAACGCTCACGTTGCTCCAGACTCGGCTGCGTACGCTTTTTTTTGGCTTCAATCCCCATCCAAACATCTTATGAATAGTTTGTCCTCCAGCGGCTTCGGCTGCGACACCTTGATAAGCAACAGTGGCACTGCATAAGGATATCCCCAACTTTTGGCAAGTGCTTGCAATGCATGAATAACAGCACTCTTTCCTGATCCTGGTTTTCCACCGAGAAAAGCTCGTAGCGGTTGCTGTCCGGGCTGATTGCGAAAAAACTGAATTAATTTTTTTCCAGCAAGAACGAAAGCTTTGTGCTGCCTCCGATTCAGATTAAAATGACGAGATGTGTCCCGAAGGGAGCTATTTGGTTGAAGCTCAACTCGGTTGTTAACGTCAGCTGGGGCTTCCCACTCTGGTGAATCTTCAGCACTAGCATCATACATCACTCTTGTTGGGCACAATATGGGGTCTGGCCGTAATGCCGAGTGCGGACTTAAAGTAATTTTGTTGTATACAGTTTCCATACGACCGATTTTCTCTCGGAGAGAAGATATGGGCACATACGGCAAAATGAGTCTTCGTAGTGCAGGAGTACCAGATCGGGAAGCAAGGAATGTTGTTTGCTTGCACTTGGTTAAATCAAATATGTTAGTCGTAGTCACCAGATGTTTCGAGAAACAAACAATTCCATCTTCAGTATCATTATCAAAGTCAGGATCTGGACAAACATCCAAAGTCGAGTTTTCATCGGAAGTTGTTCATACCTATGAACGTCGTGATCGCCTGCTATTTTGTGTAGCTGGCGGGCTTCATAAAAATCACTATTGTGGTTTGAGAATGCTTTCGCCTTCACAGCTGCGTCCGAGTTCCACCAGCGCTCGAAGATTGCGTTTGTTGAGGTGAAATTTGCTCCAAAGTCTGCACGATCTCGAAAGGGTCTGAATAAAATGAGCATTTTTGTTTTGAGCTGTGCTCGATATCATCCGATAAACCAGGATCTCGGAAATCCGGCAGTCGAGGTCCGATAATTACAGGAGTTACTGAATGATCTCGACGATGCAGAGAATGTGTTTTCAATTAAGGATGTCCTTGTTTAAGCTTGAGGCCAGTCTTGTTTCGTTGTTTCTTCCAAGCTGACGTAAATTCCATAACCGAGGTCAAAGCTAGTTCTTCTGATCGATATACGTAATCAAGATATGAGCTGGAAGGTTTATACTCAATCCCATCTTCGCTTTCCGCCAGTATAATTTCTCTTCTTTCACAACCAAAAAGAGCGGTGGAGAACGAATTCAGGAAGATTTTTCCAAAGAAAGTGGAAGCGTAAAATGCCGAACCGCGTAGCAGGTATAAACTAGCCATCGGAGCAGCAATTTCATGGACGTTGGATAATGAGCAGCACATTGACTGCATTCGACGACGACCAGCTTGAATATTATCCAAACTTGGGTCGGAGTTTGCTGTAGATCTATCGAAGGCTCCAATATGTAGCGCCAAAGGGTTTTCAACATCCTTTTGGTGCCTTCGTCGAATACTTCATCATATAAAATGCGACGTGTGGGCCTATAGGTATCATTACAGATAAGCACTAGTCAAATAGAGGAATTCTTGAGAGGGAGCGTACCTTCACAAGCACTTAGAACCTTGAGGTCGTGATTTGATTTTATCACTTCGTTCACTACAGGAATGTATGGGCTCAGGTACTCGCTTCCTGTCGTTCTTCTCATTTCCAGCGATCCTACGTCGGTCCAATTTGTACTAGGACAGGTCGTTTTTGGGAAAAACATTCTACAGCTCTTTCCAGCAGGAGTTCGCTTGGACTTTTTGAAACACGACTTGCTGTGAAACCAATGATGGTTTTGGTATGTGAGAAGAGCTTGAGTAGAATTGACGGCCGGCAATGAATCGCGATCTACTGTGCGTGGTAACGGTTGTGGCATTGCCAGCCGGGTAAATTCAGCTGCAGAATTTTGATCGGTCTGGTTCTCGGTCAATTTCGAGATACATTTTCGTGCGAGTTCGTCAGATCCATACGTAGGATTGCAAGATTGACACTTGGAAGTTGTGGGACGCGTAGACCCTTTGAAAGGCACTTTGAATGCTTGTTGGCTAACAGGCACGGGACATATAGCCTTTTCACGACAGTGAGGGCAGCAATCAGTCGAAATTGGGTAACTTGCTTGAAGAATAGAGTTCACGTAACTCAGTAGCTTCAGTTGGAAGTTGTCACTGCTCCGAAGACGTTTATATTCCTCCAGCGTTTTGGGCATACCACGAATCCAAACCATGATATGCGCGTGAAGTGATCCTGTAGAGCTCTGAGACTCCGTGGAGGCAAAAAAAGCTTCTGTAGTACCAAAAAGCCCTCCCCGTCCTCTCGGACGTCGCAGGACTTGGTCCCAGTCAAATATAACGTCGATAATAATTTCCATAATGTGATGAAAGTATCTGTTCACAACATAATAATCATTAATGTTGTGTTGTGCATTAGTGACTGTAATGCTTACCTTGCGCAGGCAACAGGGTTTTGAGTGGCAATCATTCCTAGGCGAGCTCGGGAAATTTCCATTTGACGGTTCAAAGTGCTGTGAACCGCATCCAGTAGTTCTGTCTCCATGTCTCCAGAAAAATTTGCGACCCGGAACGTGAGCGAGCTATCCGGTGATACGGTAAAGAACAGCGACGGTTCTCCAACCGTCAGCTGCATTGCGAACAAATTCGTTCTTGCTTCTGCCCTTTCGTCATTAGACCCCCAGAAAGATCTCATACCCGTGGAAATGTCAGAATACAAGTCGGCAACATGTCGATTTATGTCAGACTGAGTGGGCAGTGCTCGATTTTTAGCTAATGCGTTCAGTCGTTCTATTTGGTATTGAATGTGACTATTCAGTTCTTCGCGCGTCACAGCAGCAGCACTAATTGACACTCTTGGAGCTAGTTTAGCCCGAATCGATATAGCTAGTATAGCTCGGTGACGTGCGATCACATCAAATCCAAGTAGGGCAAATGACGGATGCTTTACGTGCTTCCTCGTGGATAAACGTAAGCAGTAGCGAATAAATTCGTGTAATCCGATCTTGATCTGCCGTGGTTCATTCAATCCCCCGCGACCATAAGGAAATAGCTCACAGAACGACAGCGACCAAAATGCTGGGTCAAAGTCAGAAAGAATGTCTGAAGAACGAAATACAACGACGTCTCGTGCGTTGATGGCCTGTCGAATTACCTCCAAGTCGTCTGGACAGGAAAAATCACTTACCAACGCCGTGGAAGTTTGCTCGTAGAGTTCATCCTGTACTTCAACATTGCAGTGTGCTGGGACTGGGGCTTTATGACGCCAAGTGGCTTTGTCCAATCCATCACCACTAGAATCGTGTTGACGGTCGGTTGTCCGATCCAAAACCACAGTTGTTGAATAAGAAGCCCAGCCAGCTTCAGAGCGCTGCTCGACATTATTATAAAGGCGGTTATTCGCGAGATACAATGCAAGTTGTCCACGCAGTCGCTCCGGCCTCGCCTTGTATTTTTTCATTGTTCGCAGCTTTTGCTCTTCCGTTAGCGCACCAGCCATTGTAACTCCTATAATTCCTTGTGATACTATTTCGTTTGGTAACCAGTGAGCAGGTGTAGATGGATCGGCGCGAAAGTAGTAAATGTGAGAACGTAAAGTACTGTGTTTCCACAACGAACCACTTCCAAAAGCCGCGTAGGCTGAGCCAAATTCAGCATCGCATTTTCTGTTGCGGTTGTGTCGTGGTATCTTGACGGTAAAGCTCCAATGAAAAGTCCATTAGCAATTGAGAGCTTTGGGGAGCTTTTAAGCCTTTTCTGCAGTAGGGATGGACGGCATGCATTGCAAATCTGAAGACGAACAACTCCAGCCTTCTTTTCCATTCCACGTCGTGATAACAAGATTCCTTCGAACGGCTCATATAAGTCCTTCACATTGTAGTACGCACGAAGAGAGTCCGGAAGGTTCGCTGGGAATGGAGTTGCTTTATCATTGCATCCACTAGTACGGGCGAACGTGCGACAGACGTAACAGTAACTTCGGCTGCAATGTGCAGACAATCACATACGCTGCAGACTTGTTCTCCCATACTCTCGTTAGAGAGCCTTAGCGCGCATTCACTATGTACACGATTGAGAACTTCATGTGATATAGGGCCCATATCATCAGTTTGCCGAGAATTCCGATGCTTTCGCTCTCGGCGAGCTTGCCTCGCATTATTCAGCTCTGTTTCCAATGCAGCTCGGTACTTCTCTCTGGTCATTTTCCTGTTGCGCTCAATGGTATTCTCCTTAGGCGACATGGTGCAAATCCGATCGAAAGAAACTTTGTGAATGAATCGAGCTGTTTTCATTAACCAATATTTCGAGAACTATTTAAACCAAATGTGATGTACAAAATTGTGCACACATAAGCATTTAGTTTGGCATTCAAAATTGACAGAAGTTTTACTTGCATTATCCCACCAGCTACCGTAGTCCCACTATGTACTTTTTCGCAGTTCCTAAGCTATTACGGTATACTCCTACTAGCTTCGTTTTCAATATGTCCTACTTTGTTATCACTACTTCTGCATCACCCCAGTTTTGCTTCGGGAGCTGCGCCATCATGGGTCGTTTTATGGAGCAGCACCGTTCTCCTGCACACCAAGTCCGATAAGGTGAGTATCGTCGATCACATCGATGTCTTCACGGTGGCAGGACCCGCACAGAACCCCGTTCCAGAGATCCACTTTCTCAATCGCGCGCAGTCGCAGGAGATTTCCAACCACGAAACGCGCATCGTCAAGGTTTCCGCTCCAAACCGTCACACGGAATGTAAATCGTTGCTGCGAAGCGTGTGTAAGCGTGTTCAGCGTCGACGAAGCCGTTCGAAAGTCCACGAGTGAGCAGGTTGAGATGGACGCCACGAGAGAAGGAGCATTTACCATTCAGACGGAAGACCCCACGAACAGTTCCCGCTCTCCCTACACGCTGCCGAATATCTGGAACAGAGATAATAGTTGTTTTTTCCTGCTCGCTCGCGCGAGCTTGCTACAGCTGTTGAATAAGTGACATGGATTTCGGAACCTTTAGTGAGTGGGAGACTTTAGTGGTAAAATAAACACAAGTCAATGTGCCCTTGGATCGTAAATCCACAATGAAAGTTACGACGAGTGACCACAACGAATACCAGCGACGTTGTGTTTGAGCATGTCACAATTGGGACGGTAACGTAAGACTTAACTGTGGAAAGTATGTTGGTTAACTAAATGAAAAAAAAAGCAATAGGTGTAGGCAATATCTAAGGGGGTTGTATCTATAATAAAAGGAAGACAGCTTGAAGGGCGTTCGAGTGGGAAAGGTTGTGGCTGCGACGGTGGTGATTCTGGTCGTAATGATCACAAAAGGAAGAAAACTTGTAGGGCGTTCGAGTGGGAAAGGTTGTGGTTGCGACGGTGGTGCTTTTGCCCTTGTGGGGTGTGGCAGTTGAAAAATACTGAGGCTGGTCGTCATGTCGCCCGTAGGTAGTAATTCGTTCCTGTATGATTATATCATTGTCAGAGTGCTGGTCGTCATGTCGCCCGTAAATGACTAAAACAACATGCATTGGATATTAATAACATATACACGGTGATTAATATTGACAAGTGATTTAAACCCTTCTATAATTTCCTTGCATATTAAATAATACAGTTTATATGTTCTCGTAGTGATTTGTACCTCCGGTTGTATACTCTGGATAAAACAAAAAAAGATGATATTAGAAGATGTCCTGCACACCGCTTCATGTGTTCCACATCAAATAAGGTTTTTCTTCGAGGTTATTTTGGGCTGATCCCAGCTCGGCAACCAAGAAAGCTCGACGGCGACCTCCTAGCTAAGCATGGCGGAGAAGGACGAGAAGGTGGGCGTGGGTCTGTCCTCCACGGGGCAGTTCGACCAGGATATCTACGGCTCCAGTCGTGATCGCTTCTCTGGCTACAGCGCGACAGTCACAGAAGAGGGAGACGAGGGTGATCAGGAACAACGTGCAGATGACCATCACTCTCGAGCCAAGAAAACGCAGCCTAATGACGGGCTTATCGACGACAACTACGACCCGTTCGCCGAGGCACGGGAAGCCAATGGATCAGGACTCGTCAACACGCGCATCGTGGACCGCGAGAACGCGTACCGTAAGCGGCGTTTCGAGCGCATGTTGTCTCCCGAGCGCGGCGATGCCTTTGGGGACAAGACACCGGCACGCAGCTACAAGGAGATTGTGCAGACGCAGCAACTGGAACAGGAACGCGCTGAAGTAGTGCGTAAGATCCAGCAGAAACGCGAAGAGCAGGAGCAACAGCAGACACAGAGCCAAGAGCCACAAGAAATGGACGCGACACCCAAGAGACGACGTAAGCGGATGCGTTGGGACCAGGAAGCCCCAGAGAAGACAGATGGAGAGAGTCAATCCGAGTGGGACACTGCCTCTGAGAGCTCGTCCAGCTCCCTGGCTGCTACACCCTCCCGTACGGCGTCAAGATGGGATGCCACACCTGTCTCGGGGTCTGCGGTGGGCGCTACACCCGGCAGGAAGAACCGCTGGGGATGAAA
>NW_003303748.1:3690299-3703560 GCF_000142945.1 Phytophthora infestans T30-4 | reverse complement strand
GACTGACACCCGCCTACCCGGTCCTGGAGGACGACGGCGTAAACTCGTACAACCCGCACCTACCTGGAGCTTTGCATTTAGGCTGCATTAGTCTATCCACATGTAATTTGCCAAGCGAGATATATCCGATGGCTGGTGCCACACAGATGATCTTCTGGTGGATGGGAACGAGATCTAAGTATAATAGCTTTGTCATCGTGCAGTAAAAACTACCAGGCAAATATATTCGCGAACGTTTGGCTGCTGTACAGTTGCATTACATTTTTTGTTGTTGAGTTTTTGGCAACACTCATTTTAAGAACTCTGGCGTTGGCATTCTAGTACAGTTTGGAACACCATAGAAGTGTCCATTATAATAGTGCGGATACCTATTGTAGGCGACATTGAACATTGGGCCAGAATCTAGAGAGGCATAAGAGGTCTACATTTAGGAAAACCTAGATCGACATTTAGATATAGGGTGCAATCATGCGTTTAGATTTCGATTTTGTGGTAATTTTTAGCCAATTCCCAGCCGTTTTGGAGCTACAGTCGTTTAAAAATGCCTTCTCAGAACACTGTCATTTTCGGGGGAAAGGCGCGCCAAATACACAGATATGATTGGTCTAGAATCAAAATCCTATGTCAAAAAGGAAGACGACACATCGCCCGGTCGCAGATTGCTCTTGTCGATTTAACATTCAATTCTGCCAGCAGGATGGTGAAAAAAATTATAAAGGTATTGTACATGGATTTTGTTTTGTTTTTATCATCTGTACTGTTCTAATTTCTTCTGAAGAGCGACGAACTGGTCCTCGATCTTCTGCACGTGTCGAAATAGAGCGAGCCAGTCAGCTGGTGTAATTTTGGCTAGACCACACAGTACCTTCTTCTGCCGCAATCCTATTCTTCAACAAGCCCCAAATAAGTTCGATCGGCTGCAAAGTTGGATGATAAGGCGACTGGGCTTTGTACAAATTTTAGTAAAAAAGGAAATGTTACAATATCAGTTATAATTGATATACCTCAAAATCATTGTCTGGGCTATTCTTTTTCTCATTAACCACGGAGTCAACGGTGTTGGGAGCACAACCAAGGCAATCAGAGACCAGTTGGCGTGTCCTGATGCCTTTGAAGAGGCCTTGTTCCTTCTGGCTTTTGAAATACTCGTAGCTGTTCACAATCATCCGCTTCTCTCTTGGGCAGAACTCGTGCTTGCCGGACATTTTCGTTGACCTTAAATGATGCTTCTGGCTAATTGATGAGTTCTACCGCCCTCTCAAGACACTAAGTGATATATAGCACTTTTATTTATATCAAACAGACAGTTATTAGACTTTTTACAGTCTGTTATAGTATGGTTTACAATTTCTGGCCCAATGTTCAATGTCGCCTACAATCTTCAACTTGCCCGCGAATCAGTGTGCCATCTGATTCCATAGCCAACCATCTGCTTCCACGAATATGCCGTCTTTACAAATACCAACATTCGCACTCTACGGCAACAGAGTCAGTTGCGAATTCGCCGCCTCCACCCCACGTCATCGCCGACGTCCCCGAACCAGTGCCTCTTCCTCTCCATGCTGCGCTGTCTGGTCCTACTGCTGCTATCGCCGCTGACTTTGGCTGTTCAGCCGCGCGATTTCCGCGTGCCGCCCGTGGATTTCACGCAACTCTCGAGTGCCACAAACAATGCGCACAACTTCGACTTGCTTGCCAAACTTCAGGAAAATGGCATCATCGCATTGCAAAACATACACATTTTGCCACTTCTGCGACACGAATATCTTCGCACTGCGGCAACTTGTGCCGAGAAAGCCCAGAAGAAAGGGGCCGAGTTTCTCCTGCATCGGCAACTGAGGGACAACACCAACCGTTATACTGTCAGTCTTGAGTCTGGCCGGCAACTGATGGAATCTTTGGACCAAAGTGCCGAACTGTTGGCAATTTGCCCCGAGTACGTTGAAATTCACGCCGCTTTCAGCTCGGCAGTCGAATTGGCGGTTGCCAATGTGGGAACCGCTCTCGACGCCACGCAAAAGTTCCACGTCACAGCCGAAAAGGGAGCTGTGACCATGACGGCACGTAAACTACTGGAAGAATCTGTTCACCTGGACCATTTCCACGCCTACGAAGCTGCTCAGGACATGCGTAGACTGGAAACAGATTCGGAAATTAACGTTTCCGACATGTCACTGGAGTTGCATACCGACAATGGCCTCATGATTGCCATGAGTGCACCCGAGTATTTCGAAGTGTCAAGCACTGGCGAGTTGCAACTTAAAAACACCCAAGGTGAAGATGCGGGTCTATTTATCCAGTCGGCGAATGGACAAATCGTTCGCCCCGTGTTGCAAGGGGATGAGCTCATTTTGATGCTGGGATCTGGAGTTAACGACTGGATTAAAACCACCCCACCCCTCCACTCGGTGTTGCATGGTATGCGCTACCCACGAACCGTCGCTCTCGTCGATGGAGATGGGCAAGGCAAAAAGTTGCTTCGTTCGTGGTTTGGCAAAATGATTTTGCTGGAGTCGCACCAGGTGATGGATAACACTGGCCTCACGTTCGGCCAGTACGCAAACCAGACTACTCGATATCTGGTACAACAAGAAGCTGAAGACCACCAAGCGTTTGGTGCTGTTGCATGTCCTCCGCAACGTCATTTGGCTGCATCAGACAGCAGTTGCTCGGTCAAAACCTGTACGCTAAAAAGCACTTCTTCCGAGTCAGATCTCAAGGATTCGTGCCAGATCACATGCAACCACGACTCGGCCAGTGACGCCACATTATGTGAGCAACATTGCGACTGTGAAGACGCAACCAAGAGCGGCACCACCTGCTGGATGTTGTGTGTCGAGAATTTCTCGTCGGACGTGTGTCCTGGAGACCAGCAATGCAACAACGCCGCGTCGAAAGATAAACTAGCCGTGACGTGTGTTGGTGGGACATCCGCTCCTTCCACGTCTTCACCTTCGACTACAGCTCCCACTAGCACGACAGCACCAGCCACTACCTCTCCAAGCACAATGACAGCGCCTAGCACCACAGCCGCGTCTTATACTGCCGGTACGTCGACTGAAGCTCCAGCTACTACTCAACCTGCAACTACTGAGCCAACTACTACAGTGCCAGTAACTACGGAGCCAGTGGCAATTACAAGTCCGATTACGGGCTCTAACTCTGTGTCGTCTGCTGCAAATGCAGGTTCTGCTGCAGCGTCGACGAATGTTGGGGACGAGTCTACGGCGGCTTCAGCCTCGAGCGGAACGTCTGCTACCGCAGCCTCAAATGCGGATGACGTTTCGTCTGCTTCTGCGTCGGCGTCAGCATCAGCGTCTTCGGCGTCGTCGTCACCTGCGAGTGTCATCCCTGGTGCTGTCTTGGTGAACGGAGTTGCTGTGCTGGTGACATTGTTCTTGTGCATTCAGTAAGAATTCGGCAGCAACGATTTTTGTGTCTTTACTTTGGTAGTTGCTCAAATATCGAATGCATTTGCCTTGTTTTTTTCTCTTTTTGAATTTGTTTTGTTTGGCAACTTTTTTTTGCAACCGTTTGTAGATTCAAGCGAGCTCGGAAGGCAAACGTCGAAGGTGTGAAAATCTACCGATAACAGCGTGATTTCTAGTCGTTGCAAAGAAGTTGCTAAGAGAGAGTTTTCACAACCCCGCGATTTGGCAAGTTTTCTGGTTTGTTGAAGCCTTCGAAACTCTCATACATTCCAAGAGCTTCGACACACGTACCTGTAGGTGGAAAAGCAAAAAGTAAAAAGCGTTTCCAGAGTAGCACACAAAACCAACATGTAAATTTAATAAGAGCTTAAATCCTGGCTAAAACTCCTGTCAACGCTTCTATACTAACTGTACAAAAGGCTCGTATACAATTTTACTATGTCGGACAGGCTGAGCAAGTAAAAGTAGGGCTGAATCAAACATTACCATTGTGTGAGGCCCATCGATTGGCGTTGGACTCTGTACGGGCAGACGTTGATTCGGGCGCTGCACTGTATACAGCTTGAAGAATGCGCTTTCAAGACAGTCTGCCACCGCGACGCAGAGAATATAGTTAACACCTGGGATCGTAGCGCATTTATATGCCTTCCAGTCGAGTTGGCCACGCTCATAACCCATTGACGCAAATGACCGACTTCTACTTTAAGAGTCTGCCACTCACACCAGCGCAACCCACCCGGTAGAATAGCCCCTTATTGAGGAGTTGGGCCATAACTCGGATCGCTTTTGTAGAGCCGAAATCGGACTGGTGCGGGACTTTCCCGTGGGGTAACATGTACCCAGTGAAGACATTGGAGAATGGCTGCGGAGGAAATGGGCACCAAGCTTGGCAACAAAGCCTCCGCGTTCGTGCGACGTCGGTAGCTCCACGGTTACGGCTTTCCCGTCGACCCTTTCCATTTACCTCGCTTAGCCTTCGGCCTTTCGCTCTTCATGAAATACACCACAGTTATCCTCATTTGTATCTCACACTTCATACACTTGATCTGGCGGAGTCAGGCCGACTCGGTTCTAATCGAGAGCAGCAAACTTTTCGATGATCTCGTCCAGTGCCATGTTCGTACAACACACTAGGGCGAAGCGAAGGCTGGGATAGTTTAAAAAAAACGAAAATGTATTGTTTTCTTACTTTTTTTTCTTAAAAAATTCAAAATTGTCGTGTACGAAACGCTAAGTTTAAAGCCCGGAAAGAGGTGAGAACGTATGGGATGGCGCCAAACCACCGTACCAATTACGGAGTAGGTCGGCGCGATCGATCGCAGGTTCCTGTAGAATCTCCGATGCAGGACCAACTGAAACATACCGGAGTTTATTGTACGTAGAGTGTCTACCACTATAATTTCCTCTTCTCGAAAAACACTATTGATTCCACTTAAAACAGCCAACCAATTGAAGACTTTATCCACCTCGATCGTATATACTGCAGAGAATTTTTTCCGCTGAACTCGCCATAATTCACGAGGCCCGATGAATGTAACTCGAGGCATACCTGTTAAATCCACCTTCGGTAATTCACGAGCTAGCTCGAATGGAGCGTTCGTTGGGAAGCAAATGGCGTGACCTCTTGAATGTTTTCCTGACAGCGATATTTCGAGTCCAAAACATCTAGCGGGCGAAATACACCACAAAGAGGCGTCATTTAGAGAGGGCAGCCTTCCGCAACGACCATAATCTTGACCTGCAGCGACACTAAACTCATTTTCACGCGGGTTGGCATGACATCTTTTGCAAAGTGGTATTCTTTCGTGGTCTCGTACGAGCTCAGGAATCAAATAGTAAATTTTATCTCCAAAATAGTAAAGTTGTCTATAGGAACGCATGACTGGTTCGGGTATTTCTTCAAACAATCGTTTTTTTCCTGTTCGGAAAGTAAAACAGTATCCAGCTGCGAAAGCCCGACAAAGAACATCTTGTCAGAATCAGTGTGAAGCAGTATTCGCCCACAGGCCGCGCAAGCCCAAACCGAAGTCGCTTCAGCGGCCTTCGCCGCCACCAATCGCTGGCATTCGGCGATGTCTGCCGCCTTTGGACAATCATCAAACATCAATGAAATCCGCTCTCGAGTGGTCTGTCCTTCGTCATCACACAGCGTTTCGTCTCCATACACGAAAGACCCAGGATCGACACCACAACAATAATAATAAGCCAAAGCCAAACGCGGGTCCTTCAAATACCGTTGCCCTTTAGCCATCCATTGGATATCGTCGTTAGTCAGCGAAGACACAGTGAGTATTCCCTCACTAAGTTCACGCAACAAATCACCCTCTACCTCTGGTCGCCGATTGCATAACTCCTGGCGCACTTGCCTCTCTTGCTCGGCCCGCTCTTCTGCGTCGAGCGGTTCCTGAAGTCGTTGCGCACGCCGTACTTGCTGCTGATGTCTTCGTCTCGCTCGCAAAGTACTCGCCGTAGTTGATTCTTCAACAGCAGCGCGAGACTCGCGTTGCAGGATACGTCGCAAGCGTTGCTGAGTGTTTCTTCTTATCCGTACTTCTTCGGTCCTTGTAGCTACTGATTGCTCCTGAGTAGCAGCGGGGGTTTCACGCTGGCGCGCGCGTCTGACGCGTTGCTGAGCACATCGTCTCGCCCTTCGTTCTTCAGCACGCTCGCCTTCCATCGTCCGATTTCTTTGGGAAATGAACCTATACACGACTGCATCTTCGTCACCGGATTGAACTAATACTTAAAGACTTACGCCCTAACGCACGCGCGCGATCGATTGAAAGAGACTAGTGCAGAATTCCGCTGCTTAAAGATTGGTCAATACACGCAGTAAATTAATTGTGACGAAAACAGTGAGGGCCTAATCACGTACCGGCGAATCACGCTGCTCCGATCCAGCATTGGCTTCGCACTATTTGCTGCAATAATAGCAGTAACAATTGAGCTCTCGCACTTAACTGATCGTAGCCGCATAGCGACACTAAACTCATTTCACGCGGGTTGGCATGACATCTTTTGCAAAGTGGCATTATTTCGTGGTCTCGTACGAGCTCAGGAAGCAAATAGTAAATTTATCTCTAAATAGTATAGTTGATCGCCGTATGCGTACTCCTACGGCGACATTAAGCTTTGGTTCTTGTACGGATGATAAAAAACAGCATTCGACAATTTAAGCCTGCAAAAAACTACATCTCGCCATATTGGCATTCCACATACTTCCCTGTTTGCGTGGGAACGGATACGCAGGCGACATGTACACATTCGTATGCATCCCTAGCTTTGCCACTCGATGGCAACACGTGAAAGAATTCATCTCGGCCTTTTCTCCACGTTGGGATATTCTTCACGTCAATCCAATTGCCAGTTTTCTAATAATCGACCATTTGGAGCCTGTAATATCCTCGCCGGAAACACAAATACGTTCGCAATTCCTCTGCAACAGCAAGAGGAAAAACACACATCTTAGTACTTGTGTAGACATAGCAATTCTACTACTACTACTACTACTACTACTACTACTACTACTACAGCTTACGGCCTCCGTCGTCCGAGCTCAGCAGTACAGCGTGCTGCTGCTGCAGATGCCGCCGCATGTCAGGGCGCCAGGGTAAAGCTGAAGACCTCGAAGCTCAAGCTGTGCTGCACCTGGTCTAGTCCGTTCCTTGTTCTCGCTCAAATCGAACAGCTACCCGGTAAACCGGACACTTACCGGCTTCAGTCTATCGGCTTCAGTTACCGGCTTCAGTTACCGCGACGAATTAATCCGATTTGGGCTGGCTAGCCTTCCAGACTATCCCAGTAAAAACATAAAATAAAAGACTTGCGACGGGGCTTCAAATTTTTCGGAATTCTACCGTGAAATCATAGATGAGAAAAAGTCGTTATTCCATAGCTGGAAAGAGGCAAATGCTTTCTTAAAGAGCTGTCTTGCTTACAGTTAATATCTAGCAGATAGACGGTAACCGAGGAGCATATTGCCGGTATCACTGTCGGAATGTCCACGATTGACGACGCGCTTACGTTCAAACTTCGTTCAGTAGAGACTCACTATAGAAGTATTACATAAGAACACCGAGTGAAATAATCACTTCTCCGGTCCGAAAAATAATTAACAATTAGGTTTTCTTTAAAACCCCTCGCATGTGTGATTGGTCAATGTCCATTCTGAGATGGGTACGATTGGTTAAAATCAGTTCATATGAGACTTTGTATGCACACGGATTGAGAGGAATTGACTCGAAAATGGATTCTATTGCTTTTAGTAATATACCACTAGATTAAACTCTGTTTGCGCTTTTTCTAGTATATTTTAATGTTTAATTCTGAATTTTTAATGTCAAAGCGAAAAATCCTCCACCCCTCCATAAAGCGATAGCTCAAATGGTCAGGTACTAGCAAAATTGGCGGGAAATTTGCTCATCAAAAATTTGTGCTGACGCTTCGAAAGTAGAGCTTTCAAACTAGCTCAAGCATGCTTCCATTAGAGCTGTACTATTAAAGTTATCACCAATTTAAAGAACTGCTAATTCTTATTCGGACCTGACAATAAAGTTACTTAATAAAATAAGTTTTTTTTTGTGGAAGAAGGTCCTCGCTCACACGAAAAACTAGGCATAAGTGTAGCCATAAATATAGGCTCGGATTTATCTTACCTGTCCCAATGAAATTGATTTCTGGTTATAAAATCCGGAGCAATCCGAATGAATGCTTTGGGGGCTCAAAAACCGACTGACGCTTCTATTCATTTAATTAGATCAGTTCGAGTGTAGATGTTAGGCTGTCGGTCGTACGGACTTTGAGATGGGGCAACATCCCGTTTTAGAAATTTTCTTAATTTAGTTAGATCAAAATGTGCATGGTACCAGTAATGCCGAGTCGATCTCTAAATAAAGCGTTTAGGATAGCTCAGGTTGAAACAGTCGATGTTCCGAATAAAGCAACAGGGCTCATTCTTCAATCGTCCGTCACACGCCAAAGGAAATTTCGTATTGACTGACTTAAATTAGTTATGCGTGCTATTCACTTCATGCCACTGGTTCTTGTTAGCTGCAGCACAATTGCATCTGCTGAGCAGGCTACCAAAATAAATGACGTTAAGGCCGGTTATCATCCCGGAAGTGAAGACCGTCGCTACCTAAAGGAAGCATCAAGTCGCACAATACGGATGAGGAGCGAGCTATCACCAGGGAGCCCGATAAATATATTTATTGCCAATTACTGTTAACTGTTTCTCTCAAAAATTTATTTACGAAAAAAGCTTCAGCAAAATATGTATTAACGAAGTTGGAGTACCACGATCCAAAATTTATTTTCCCGGACAACAACAACCAGCAGTTTGTGGTTGGTTTTAAGCCCCTCGCCTGCTCCGAAACGCATATTCTATCTCATTCTACCAATTCCCAGGAACACCTCAACAGAACCTACTCTCTTCTATCACCATGCCCAACTCTCTTATCGCCCCGCCTTCCATTAAGTGCAAGTTTTCACCGAAACAAGTGGCGTCCTTCTACTTCAAGCCCATGCTGGATGAGCAAGGAGACGCAACGGGTCTGCAGACCTGCAAGGCGTGCGGAAAGACGAGAAAGCATGTACTCAAAACTGGGTACACCAATTTGATGTCTTATGTGCGGACTAATCACCCTCGCTTCGAGGTGGAGATGGAGGCAGCCAGTTCCGCTGCCACCGGAACTCTCATCCCGTGGGTTCGTCAGAAGGCGTCAAACCGGTACGCGTGGATCGACTGGATCATCAAGGGCAACCTTCCGCTCGCATTCGTCGAAATGGAGACAACCAGAAGGTAATTCACATGTCGATCTAGACGGAATATTACATTTTTTGTTTTTTATTAGCTCTAATTTTTATGTTAGGTACACTAACTTGGCGAACGTGTGTGAGGAGACCATCACTCACGACATGAAACACGTCACCAAGGCCGCGGAGAAAAACATCGGGGAAGAGCTGCCGGAATGCTTCGGAGTTATTCTCGGCGACTGCACGTTCGGCAGCGAGCACTACATGGCAGTGTACGGCTGCTACAAGCAAAATGGTGTGCGCCGCTGTCCCCTTCTCTCCATGGCACCAGTGATCAATGGTCCGGACGACTCGCTTAACGCTGAGACCCATATGGCTGCGCTTGCCGCATTTCTACCCTTTTTCGGTAAGAGCCTCGCTAATGTGAAATTTTTAGTTGGTGATAACTGTGCAGTCAACAAGCGCCTTTGCCAGAACTTATTGAAGATCTCGCTGGTAGGCTGGTGGCCAGCCCATCGGGCTAAATTTGGCCGTTTCGCAATTTTCCTGGGCTCCCTAAGCAGAGCAGAGAACCTGAAACCAGTTACAGCTAACTCATGAAACACCTGCGCACGATCAAACTAGCTACAAAGCTACGGTACGTATTTCGTGTTATTTTTGATATTTTATTTAATGACAATAATTGACAATACCTATCATCTTTTGTGTATGGTCCACACAGACTGAAGACCTCTCTAAAGCCCAAGCTGCGCCAAGAAACACGATGGTGGTCTGCATACTCGATGCTCGCGCGCTATTTTGATCTGCGTGAGCTCCTCAGCGCTGACGACGAAAACATTGCTGACGTATTGCCCACCCCAGCAGCACACCGCAAGCTGAGAGCGCTCAATGACCAGCTATCGGACGTGGAGTCCGTATCGAAGAAGCTTCAGTGCGATGACCTTAGCTTGCTGGATGCTCGCGACCTACTCGATGGTTTGCTAGATATCCAGCCGTCCTTTTCCAGCTACCTGGGTAAGTCATTTGCTCACTTTTATTTATTTACTTACTATTCATTCTCTTTATGATGAAGAACCAAACGCTGGTATTGTAAACTTGCCTGACTTTGAGTCTGGAGTGGTGAAAGTACTGTCAGGTCAGGTCAAGCGGCTGTCCCGTGGTGAGCGCGCGGCACTTCAGCCTCTGAAGAAGCCGTCTAAGCCTTCTGCCCCAGCTCCGGAATCGACGAAGATGGGCTTTGCCGACAGGATTCAAAAGAGGCGCAAGACGCAAGGCACACCAAGCGAGTACGAGCTGCTGGACGTCATCCCACCGACGTCCAGCATTGTCGAGCGGCTGTTCAGCTCTGCTCGCATGGTGCTACGGTATGAATGCAACAGGCTATCTCCGTTTGAGCTGGAGATTATACTTTTTCTAAGGGTCAACGATGCGTAGTGGGACGTGACTACCGTGGATGCTTGCATTTAGGCGGCTTCAACCAGGCTACGTAGTTTATTTCACTAATAATCTACGTTTGCAATGTCACCACTCCAATTATTTTTTTGCTGAGCTCTTAGGTTGCCGCGCGTTATGTATTTCTCCATATCTTTTGAAATTGATATAAATTATATTTTCGGGTTCCCTGGCTATCACCCCCCCCCGTGGACTGAATCGATATCGGCACTTTTGCTGACACCACGACAAGCCCCGCGTCAATGCACCTCCTATACGGATGAAACATGGTACAAAATCTAATACTTAGAAGTAGGCTAATAGTATGGCCTCAGGTGGCATTAGAAATGTCTTTAAAATTCGTTTCCTAACCATTGTTTATGAAAAGCTAGCACTGTTATGATGGTCAATATTTTGTTTGTCTTCAGTTGCCAAGGCTAAAATTTGGAATTATATAGATTATAATTGCGAGGCCTAAAAAATAAACATTGGAAAAACAATTACTTAGTAGAACACACGTACAACAATGCACTGAATCAAATTAGAGAAGACATATCAATGTAATATGTGCTTGACATTGCTTAGCAGTAACGCTATCGTGAATTTCTCATGTAATTTACCTCATCGTGTTTGAATATTTATTTGTTAGCCTTTTAGAAAGTTTTACTTATTAATAAAACATAAGGGAAAAAAAATCGCTACGGAGATAAATAAAAACTAATACTATTTTAATAAAAGTCATACGAGATTTGTATTATAAAAAAGAAACATTTTTTTTATCTCCGTCAAACTACAGTATTAAAACAGTGAGTGTGATACACAATATGACGAGCTGCAACAACTGTGTACTTCATAAAAAATGACAGTGACTTATGTGACAAAGCTTGTCAAGGGTGCAGTCTTCACCTGAAGTCTTTTCACACAAAGGCGAATTAAGCATTATACTTAATAACCCGTTGCCAGATCCATCACATAGCAAGTGTCCACAAATGACGGAGCATTCTAAATATATCGCTTGGCTGACGAGGACGCCTGTCATATTTTATGAGGACACGCGCTCAACGTCGACCCACACTTGCAATACGCGACACAGCGTTCCAGACACTCGTGCCGTGTGATTCCATTTCGTATTAGCATCATCTTCTCGAAACGAAAGACAGCGCATGCTAGGTAGATGCTTCCGCTGCTGGATCGTTCAGATGGCCCTGGAAATACGTCCAAATACAATTGCTATGCCCAATCGACCGCGTATCAGCCACGCACACGTCTTTTTGAGAAATTCGCAATTGCACCATGCGTGGGAAGCTCATTATAAATTTGTCCTTGCTGCTAAAGAACGGGACTTCACACTAAGTCGCTCTTCAAAAGCAACTATTAATAGCAATTACTGGCGTGAGTGCCGCCGATATTGCAAATAATCGTTCAATTGTTTCAGTATTTGCTACTATCTTTATGCTGCCGCTTCGATTCTTTATTTCTGCATACGCTTAAACTTTTTAATGAAGCTTTTCTTCCCAAGAAGGTTGAACTCTCCGTACAAGTTGAAAATTCTCATAAACTCGTCATTTGGCCTATTTGCCAACTCTACAACCGCTGGGGTTCTGAAAATCTCTTTCACTGTTATCTGTTTCCAGTGTTTGAACATCTTGACCAAACAGAGGATGTCGTCCATTTCGTCTGCCAGCTTGCTGGCTACCGTCTTAACTCCATCGTTCACCTTATCGAGATTCCCTCCCGCTCTTTCTTCTTTTTTTTCGCTGACGATGCCATTCCGAGACTCAGTTTTTAAGCTCCTCGGGAATGTGTCGGCCTCGGCCAGGGCAGCGACACCAATGCGTAAAGGCTGGAAGAGGTCTACACAACTTGAAAGCAGAGTGGTCGCCACGACCAGGTAGTAGTACAGCTTCATGGCTCCACCAACTCGCGGCCCAGAGAGTGAATTTCGAAGTTATTACGGGCCGTGATACGGAGTAATCTACTCAGCGTATTCCGTCCAAATTTGAACGTTCCACGTTCAACTTCAAATCGTAGGAACACATGTATAGTCTATACCGGTACATGTTTTCCTACTACATGTAGGAAATTACTAGTATTTTGATAAATAAAACGAAGAAGGCAGGCAATCAGGCGAAAAAGCGTACCGTACCGGTATCAGCGGAAACGGTAGCTCTAAAATAATTCATACCTTAAACTTGATTATATAGCGCTGTCACGACGGTGGTGACATTCATCTAGTCGATACGAGCACCGCAACAGCCTGTACATGTATTGGACCAAAACCAAGTACATGTACTGTACCAGGTTTCGGGACCGAAACTTTCGGTGTAGGTAGCCCATCACCCTGCCACTTCTGCGAAAGATGATGGCGATTAAACTTGTTTTTTTTAAAGTGCAACTGTCGTATACCTCCTCTTCCTTCAAGGGTCGGGTAGTCCCGCGGGCTGTTCAGGGAGTACGGTCTTGTTTCAGTGGCTGCAGGAACGGGTAGATAGGGAGCACTAGAAGAGGTGAAAATAAAAGTTTGTTGATTTGGCTTGGCTTCCTCTTTGAGTAGAAGGAGGGGAAATATAAGGACTGAGAGCTAACCCGGAAGAGAGACCCTAACGCCTTCCTCGACCTTTACATACCACTACACTACCATATTA
>NW_003303748.1:3535358-3690129 GCF_000142945.1 Phytophthora infestans T30-4 | reverse complement strand
GCATCCATGTGGCCTTGATAGCGTCCCAGAAAGCGTATACAATAGCGTATACTCGAATCTCTTGTACGGAGGAGGACTTCGGGGATGTAGTCGGAGAATGTCACTTTGCAGGCGATCCACCGACTCCGTAACATCCGTCCATAGCGACCATACTTCTCTTCTCCTTTGAGTAGAACAATAGGAGGCACAGCAAATAGCGCGCTCCACACTCCATACGCGTAGGTAGCACCCCGAAGTTGACGAAGTTCGTTTGCCTGAAGTACGTCTCGGTATAACGACGCACAGTCGCTCCAGGTATCGCAGTTCAACTCGATCACACGCCACACTTGGACCAAGAACTCCCAGGTAACTTTACGTAGAGGAGTCGTTAGGACCCAGACCGTTACAGCCCCTACGTACACGGGCCACAGCTCCCAGTGGGCGTACTCGTAGAAGACACTAGTATGAGGCTCCATTTAGAGGAGAGTACACTCGGCAAATAAGAAACTGAGTACACCCCTGGCGACCCTTCTCGACGTCATTCGACCTCCATCCGTCTTAGTCGCCACCCATCTGTCAAGTCCAGTAGCTGGGAAAGGAGAACACCGATTCCTCGTCCTTTTCAGGAGTCTCTCTTGCACCCAATATACAGTTATCACAGGGACCTCGAGAGAGAGACAGGGCCAGGGTCCAGGTACCGACGGGCAGCCTTCCTGCTCATTTGGCAATTTGGCCCCGACTACAGACGCAACCCTCGGCGCCCTCTCTCCTCACCACCTCAGTATGGGCACCACGCGTGGAACGGCAACGCGTCGACTTAAGGCCGTCTGGAACGTGGAGTCTTCGGACTCCGACAATTCTTGTTCAGATGACACTCCGGCCGACGAGCGCTTCTGGATCCTCATGCGAGACGTCCTGGCCGTAAACGCTAGCTCCATCGGCCTCGAGCTTCTGGACGACATCGCCGCCGCGATCTTGGACGACACGGGGAAGGCTTCGGACGCTCTGACGGGGCCGGTAGTTATCATGCCCAGGCCGCCTCGGCAACCGACTCGCGGGAAGCCGCCTCGGCACCCCCGCTTCACACAAGATGGTCGGTTTCGGCTCAAGAGCATCAGCACTGGCTCGACTAAGAAGAAGACGGTCACGGAGAGTCCTCGTTCCGGCAAGAAGCGTCCGAGTCACCCGTGGTCTTCGTTCGCGTTACCATTCAAGCTGTCGGACACGACTCCTTCTCCCGTGGTTGATGATCTGAAACGGGTTTACTACGAGGCGGCCGAGCTAGGCCAGGAACCGTACCAGCTGGCGTATCCGTGGCCGGGCTCGCACTTGTGGTACAACCCGCAAGAGTACCCGCATGTGCACGCTTCTCACTGGCGCTTCTGGAACGAGAACCGTTCCAAGTTCTGGGATTGGCAGGCGAACGTCCCGTGGAGGACCTCCAACGCGCAGACTCAGCGGCGCAAGGCTAAGATGGCGGCAGTAGTCGCACGCGTCTGGTTCCTGAGCATTTGTATCGAGACCTGGGGCTACTTCGGCTTTCTTCGTCTATTCGAGAGCTGCGCGCACCGTCGTCGCCTTATGTGGATGGGAGGACAGCCTGGTCGGAACGCCCCAGACGCCAAGTCCTACAATGGCCCCGTCATCGACAACTTGTCTAAGCTGTACTCGCGCGACTCAGGAGCGTATTCGCGAAAAGTGAAGAACGCTCTCAAGCCGTTCCGGATCGACGAGGGAGGTTTCACGACCATCCCGGAGCATACCGGAGCCCTGGACCCAAATAGCTCGAAGCCCGACAGTCAGCTCACGGACCGGGCGTTGGCCCTCGTTCTTCTGGACATTAAGTCGAAGGAGGATCATGAACCTCATTGGGTAGGGGATCGTTCGAAGGGAGTCTGGTATGCACTTAGTCACTGCTCGCGTCTTCAGAAGATGACTGCCAAGCTTTCGCGCGAACGGGAGAAAGGAGCTCTTCGAACACCCAAGGTAACCCCTTACGATTTAGATGCGTCTGAAGCTGACTCGGCGGGATACGCGGCGTATGAGCGTACGGACGGCACTTACACGGCGATTTGGGAGGAAGCGAGTGAGGAAGAGTCGGCTTACGAGGAGGATGAAGCCGAGAGCGACTCTGAAGAACTCCGTCCTGTTAAGAAGCCGCTGCGCCTTTCTTCTAGTTCCGACGAAAGTTCGGAGGACGACGAGCCGGTCCTCAAGCGTCTACAGCTCTCTCACAAGTCTCGGAGGGCGAAAGAGCGCGCGAAGCGTTCCCGTTCCCCGTCTCGCGGTTCTACCTCCCTGAAGAAGCCTCGATTAAGTTCGTCGCGCAAGCGGTCCTCTTCATCTTCACGCGCTAAAGACAAACTCAAAGCGCGCGCTGCTTCCGCCAGAACGTTCTGTTTCCCCTTTACGGTCACGATCGAAGTCCCCAGTGCGCAAGAAGTCCCGTCGGTCACGTTCTGAGGAGCGTCCGGCGTCTCGGTCGATGTCTCCGACGAAGTCCTCAGCCACCAAGGCGAGTAGGGAATCCCGGCGGACAAAGCAAGATCACCTTCGCACGCGAAGGGGAGTAAAGACACTTCTGACAAACCGACCGACGGCAAAACGCCGACTCCTCCGTCTGCTCCAGCGTCGCGGGACGGCACGCGTAAGCGGTCGCGTTCGGTGTCTTCCTTGAAGAAGGCAGTGCCCCGTAAGGGACGCTCGGCCTCGCGGTCCCCGTCAGCACCTCGGAAGTCGAGTTCGCCGGGTGAGCATTCTGCCCCTAGTTCGCCGGCTAAAAGGTCCGACAAAACAGCCTAACGAGCGGGCGTCGAGAAGCTAGTGATTCGTACCATTCCAGAACCGTTCCTCACTGGATGAGAGTAAGAGTACTGGCATTGTCTTCCTTTTTAAGTTTCTTTTTGTTTTTCACCACGATTCGTCCCCACTTGTTGTTTTCGTTTATCCTCTTGAGATCGCGGTAAACTTGTTTTTCTTTTTGGTATGTAGGAGATCAGCAACTTGTGAAGTAGAATTCAAAAATATACAAAGTCGTAAGAAGTGTTCTTCAGGACACTTTCGAGGGAGGCGGGGTCGTGAGTTTACTCTGGCTCATTGGGTCGACCCGCCACGATTCCCCCTCCCTAGAAGAGTAGCTCTTCTTCTTCAACGGCGGCGTTAGCGTCTTCCAACCGCGCGCTGCGACGTAGTTCTGGTAGGTCTCCCTCCCGACGACGGGTTTCTTCGAGCGCCTTGATCAGAGCAGCGTAGGCGGGCAATAGAGTGTTTCGTGGTCTCCAAAGAGTCTCGTAGGTAGCCAACAACACCAGAAACTGCTCTTCACGGTTCTTTTTGCGTCGGGCGATTATGTCGATCACAGAGTTAGGAACTCCGGTCAGGGCCGTCTCTTCCCCTCCAATCTGGAGTCTCTCTACGAAGCTAGTAGAGGGGAGGTCTTCTTCAGATAGAGGTCCGTCGTCGTCTACACCCGGACTCGACTGGACTCCCTCGGGTACTTCAGACGGGAACGGTCGGCTCCACCGCCCTTGAAAACGTTTCAACCTATTGACGTTAATGGTCACGACCCGGTTGGGGTGTGAAGGGATGGCTACTTGATAGGAGTTCTCTCCCACGATCCCGACCACACGGTACGGACCATGCCACGCGAAAGCGAGTTTCTTCGTGGTCTTTTCCCCGCGACGAGCTCGGAAGTACTGGTAGACCCACACCGGGTCTCCCTCCTTGAACTGAACCGGCACTTGGTTGCTCAGTCGTTGCTCGTGTCTGCCCTGGGCCTTCAAGAGTTGGCGCTCTACCAATCGTCTCGTATCTCGTAGAGATAAGAATAGCTTTCGTCTGTAGCTAGCGACTTCGTTACTCTTCCATCCGTTGTTCGTGTTGAGAAACGCGAGGTCCAGAGGTAACACCGGGTCTTGGCCATACAGGCTGAAGAATGGTGAGTCCTTAAGGGCCTCGTGATACGACGAACTGTATGCGAACAGTACTCGGGGAAGATATAAGTCCCAGTCGTTCTGAGCTTCGTTGACATACATCTTAAGCATCCCGATCAGCGTGCCGTTGAAGCGTTCGACTAGCCCCTGAGTCTGAGGATGGTAAGCAGCTCCAAACAACTTCTTGATCCCGAGTGTTTCGTAGAAGGATCGTGCCAGGTTCGAGATGAAGTTGGATCCTTGGTCGCTCAGTAGTTTCTCGGGGACTCCGTGCCGCGAGATCACTTCGTTCACCATAACTTCCACGAACGTTACAGTGTCCAAGCGGGCCACTGGGAACGCTTCGACCCATCGAGTGAAATAGTCAGCGAAGACGAGTATGAACTTGTTGCCTCGAGGTGTAGCCACTAAGGGACCTATGGCGTCCACCACTAATAGCGAGAAAGGTCCCGATAGTTCTTGTACGGGCATCCTCTGCATTCGACCATTTGTCCAAGGGCGATAGCCTTTACCACTGCCGCACACGGTGCATTCCTGAACATAATCGGCCACATCCTTCTTCCACCCGTGCCAGTAAGCGTGCTTGCGCACTTTGTCGAGCGTCTTAGTAACTCCGACATGAGCGGCAAGTACATCCTTATGACAGTGATGTAGTACCGTCGATATGAAAGGCAGGGGAATCACAGGAACTTCAAGAGTAGACGCCGGTCCAGCGCGAGCCTTCAGGTGTATGAGTACTCCGTTCTTTACCGAGTAGTTAGGGGCCATCAGCAGGATTTTGGTGCGCATTTGAGGGTCCAGAGCTAGAGCTCCATCGCTAAGGAACGCTGTCATAGCTTGGATCCAGGGTGTCCTCTTCTGTTCTTCCACGAAGCGAGTTTGTTGTAGCCCGAACACATCAACGGGGGACACTAGGAGTTGGTCGGTAACATCTTCTTCGTTGGGGAACGGCTCGGGTCTAGTTTCGCCAGCGTCCTCGGGCAAGGTCCCTGAAGGGAGCAGAGTCGAGTCGAGAGTCGTAGTCTCCCCGACTTCGACAGTACTAGGAGGGGACTCGTCAGAATCGTTGAGTAGCTCCGCCATAGAGATAGCATTGATGGTTTGGGTATGCAGCCTGGACAGACCATCCACATGACCCATCGAAGTACCAGGCTTGTGGAACACCTTAAAACGTAATTGAGACAACTCCATGGCCCACCTAGCCAGCTTAGCGTTGCTCGTACGATTAGTTTCGTTGAATACCCACGTCAAAGCTTTGTGGTCCGTGTATAGGTCGAGCTCGCAACGGTTCAGGTAGCAGCGGAACTTGCGCGTGGCCCAAACGATACCCCAGCACTCGATCTCCGACGTACCGTCCTCCTTATGGACCCAGTTCTTCTCGGAGCCAACTAGTAGCTTGCTCGCATAGGCCACGACTCTCTCGCGCCCCTCCACGGTTTGCATCAAGCACGCCCCTACAGCTAGCTTAGACGAGTCCACATATAGATGGAAGCGTTTCGAAAAGTCGGGATACACCAGGATGGGAGGTTCCACCGGCTTACGCTTTAGTTGCAGGAAAGCGGCCTCGCAGTCGTCGCTCCAGAAGAATCGGGCCCCTTTCATCTTAAGCCGTTCGATTGGGGCCGATATTGGCGCGTACCCCGGGATGTACCGCCTGAAGTAACTAGTCAAACCCAGGAGCGCCCTCACAGTGTGCAAGTCGTGCGGTCTGAGCACGTTCATCACCGACTTGACCTTCTCGGGGTTGGGTAATATGCCAGACGGAGTGACGATGTGACCCAAAAACGCTACCTGGTCGCGTGCCCACTTGCATTTTTTCATCTTGAGCTTGAATTCCGCCGACCGGAACCGTTCCAAGACTTATTTTAGTCGTACTAGGTGGGTAGGAAAGTCTTCACTGAAGACCACGCAGTCGTCGAGGTACACTAGACAAGTCCGCCACTTAAGGTCAACAAGCACAGTCTCCATCAGTCGTTCGAAGGCCGGTACGGCATTACACAGCCCGAACGGCATTACGAGCCACTCGAAGAGACCATATTTGCAGGTGAAGGCAGTCTTCTCCACGCTATCAGCAGCCATGGGGACACTCCAGTAGCCGGATGCGATGTCCATCGTAGAGAACAGCTTAGCGTTGCCGAGTACATCTAGAATGTCATCGATGAGCGGCATCGGGTAGCAGTCCTTGATAGTCACAGCGTTCAGTCTTCGATAGTCGATGCAGAACCGTATCCCGCCGTCAGGTTTGCGGATCATAAGCACCGGGCTCGCCCAAGGGCTAGAAGAGGGTCGTATGAGTTCTTGCCTTAAGTATTCTTGTATCTCGGATTCCATCACATCTCCTTCCGCCTTGGACACTCGGTAAGGGGGTTGCTTTATAGGCGAGTGCTCTCCAGTATCAATAGAAAACTCGAGCAGGTTCGTCCGTCCGGGGCGCATCGAAGTTTCGACGAACATGTCCTTGAACGGTTGGAGGAGCTCCGTGAATATTCTCTTTTGTTCGCTCCCCAATTTAGACTCGTCAAGGTCGACGTAGAGCTCCTCCTTGAGTACTTTGTCCACCCCTGGTATGGATTCTTGAGCGACTTCGGTCGTCGAATTAGAGGCGCTAATGACCGAGTGGATTCACAGGTCTTGAGCTCTTTGGTCCCTAGTCTGGGCCTCGCCGGGCAGGGCGGTTTCGTGCTTTACACTCGCAGCGGTTTCTTGCTGAAGCGCCGTCGCGGGGATTACCGTAACACTCGCCAATCTGGTGCTTCTCTTGATGACGGTGTTCTCGATAGAGGAATTGCATACTTCCACGACCACTAGGTCGTTATACACAGTGCACAGGGTCCTAGCAACTTTAATGGAGTCATCCAGCGCAGAAAGCCCCTCTATGATGACGGTGGTCCCGTCGCTCAGTTGACCTTGCACCTCCGCAACTACTAGAGCTTGTCCACCAGGGCAGAGTCGAATGGTAGATGAGATGCGGGACAGGTAAGAGTCTTCCACCCGAGGGGACACCAGAGGGAACACCTCTCTCGTGTCTTTTAGTGTGACTGTATTCTCGTCCAAGTCCACCACGGCGCGAAAGTCCTTGAGAGCGTTGGTGCCCAGGATAGCGTCGACATATAGTTTAGGTACAACGGCAAACGGTATTCTCTTCTCGACAGAGCCCAATGTCACCGGCAAGTAGATTACTCCTTCTATATCGAGCGCAGACCCGGACACACCGTTCAGACTGCCAACGTAGGGCATTAGAGGAGAGTTAGTTAAGCCGAGACGCTTCAATACCCGCCTATGCACTAGGCACGCTACGGCTCCTGAGTCGATGAGAAGTTCGGCCGGGAGGTTCTCGATAAACCCCCACGATAGAGCTTCCACGCCCCCTACCGATCCGATTACTCGCTTGCCGAGGGGAACGATTCCTTCGTCCTCGTCAGTAGAACAGTTATTAGTAGAGCTCGGTACTTCCACCAGGCCTGGCTTGGGGCGAGGTTCTGGAGCGTCAGCGACGACTTTCACATAGCCGTACAGCCCGTTTTCCTTATCTCGTGAAGAACAGTTCGGTCCGAGGGCTTCGGTACGGTTACCGAATAGAGAGGAGCAGTCGAAACTGACTATCTTCGGCGCTGGAGAGCCCCTAGGAGCAGGATCTTTCCAACGACAGAGTCGGCAGGGTGAACTCCTCTCGAGGATCTTCAAGCGGAGTTGGTCAGCCTCCTCCTCGTAAAGGTCCGCAATTCTTTTAGTCAGTAACTCTTTCGATCGCGAGTCAGTGGGAACAGTGAGGCTATTGATCCAGTCCTCGATCCGGCTTAGGAGATCTTGGAGCCTAGAGGGGGGCGGGGAGTCATCTTTCTTTTCTTCTTCTAGTGATCCTTCGCCAATACACCCTTCACACCAGTCACCCCCACTTGAAGCTTCTGCCTTAACGAGGAAGTATACTGCTCATCGCACCATGGCTCGCCAAGGGTCCGGCACGATACCGCGAGAGTCCAGCAACTCGTACTCGGTTTCACCGAGGTCGGAGGGCCTTTTGGGTGAACCTCCGAGGGTTAGCGCGATATTGTCTTCCACTACAGAGGGGTCCGCGGGACACTCTTCTCCTGGTAGAGGAGGAACTCTCAGCTCCGGGAAGTGCACTACCGTCTTCGGCGCGTCCTGCCACGAGAACCTCTTCGTCGCGGTCCCTCCTCCTTCATCGCGGTAATCGGAGTCGTCCGACGTCACAGAGTTGATCCGTACTGGCTTTTCCTCTTGGAAATTACGGTTGGCTCGCTTCGCTTCTCCGGACGAGGCTAGTGTCTTTTGGAACCATTCCAACCAGTACTCAGGAGTAGATAGTCGACCGGGGAAAGAATCTCGGGTCCTCACTAGTTGTTCTTCGGGAATGCCTAGTAAGTCACTCAGCTCGGCAAGAGACAATTCCTTCGATTGTTCCGCATTCTCAACTAACCGGCGCTTCAGTTCGACTTCATCGAGAGGAAACAGTCGTTCTTCGAGCTCTTTGTCATATTCTTCTTTCTCTTCAGCCAGCTCGGATGGCTTACCTTCTTCCAACGTATCTAGTTCTTCTTTGGTGAACACCCTCGCGAAGGAAGGCTCCTTCTCCAGTTCATCCTTTGGAGACTTAGCACTGGCGACGTCCTCAGAGTCCCTTTCGGAGGCGTCGTCTCTCTCAGGAGGGGTCACGTCTTTCTCCTGCTCGCGTGGTTCCGTTTTTGATACTGGCACTCTAGCTTCGGTAGCCCCGTATTCTTCTCGGGTTGGGCTTTCGAGTACCCCCTTCACGTCTGGGAGTAACTCCTCCTGTATAGGGCCGTCATAGGATTCACCCTTCTCCTCGTCTTGATCGAGCACGCTCGAAACCACACTCTTGTGGTTCGTTGACGCCGACGGGTAGTCTCGTTCCGTCGAGGACGCCTGAAGTTGGGGCTCTTTCGTCTCTCCTTCCTTGTTTAGTTTTTCGCTCGTTGTTTCGATTTCGCTCTCGTGGTCATCTCTCGTAACCATTCTTAGGTTCATATTGGAGCGTGCGTCGACGTGCGCAGCTATAGCGGAACCGTCCACTACGGGTCCCGAGCCTACCTCTTTTACAGACGCTTCTCCCTCCGTCTTCCAACAGTCGTTGGGGTTTGAGACTACCGATACCCCGTTCCACACGGGCGCCGTACGTCCTTCATGCTCAAACGGCAGTATTTCTTCAGTTCTCGTCATATGTTCATTGCTTACGTTCGTTTCATTTCTTTCCGGTAAGGCGGAACTCATCCCACCTCCAACAGGACACACTTCATACCTCTTGGTCGACTCCTCCGCGGAGTTCAAAGTGTTCCCATTTGTGTCGATCCATAGACAAGAGGAAGGAGCGACACTCCCTTCCCCTCCCTCTCGCCCCCATCATTGCTGGTTGGGCGCTTGTCCTAGGACAGGTCCCACCGTCGCCCCAGTCGGACCGCCAAGTCTCTTCAGTGACGTCTTTAGAGGGCACTCCGCCAACATATGACCCGACTCATCACACAGGAAGCACTTGCGTCCGTTCCTCGGCTGGGTGTTCCGAAATCCGCTAGGAGGGTCACGCTCACATTCAGGACCGATGTGACCCACTTCCTTACAGTGAGGACAGGTGGCTTTGCCGCGGCGACAGTGAATTCGACTACACCCCAGAGTGTGACACCGACCGCACACGAGAAGACCATCTTGGGTTCGCAAGTCCGGACCCACACGAACGCCCCTGATAGGCGTAATAGGAAGCGTTCCGGTAGGTTGATAGTGCAGAGAGGGGTTCGGATCAGGAGGAGAGTAGGCAGCAGCTACATTCATCGCTGGGGAAGCATAGGCGGTCGTCAGAGGACGCTCCATCAACTGCTGTTGCTGTTGAAGTTGTTGCTGTTGTTGCTGAGCGAGTAGATTATGCGTCTGCTGCATCATGTTCATCATGCGTTCGAGGACAGCGCTCTTTTGGGAAGCTTTAGGGGGCGGCACATTGTCGAACTCGGAGCCATCTTCAACCGGACGGTGCATATTCTTAAGGAGCAGCATGGCCACAGCCGCAGGGATGGAGTCAATCATTGTCGTGGTGAGCGCGTTCCTCCAATCTCGGTTCCGAAGTCCAGACAAGAAGTACTGGTAACGCATCTGAGTGTTGTAGCACTGAGCATCATCGCAGAGACTTGAAATCATGTCGCCCCACACTTCGGCGGACATTCCCCTGGGTCGTTTAGTGTTCTTCAGGTTCTCAATTAGTTGCAAAGGGGTCTGACTGATGAACTGGTTGTGGAACCGAGTTCTCAGAGCCTCAAAGCTGTTGATGCGCGAGTACATCCACCAATCTTCGCCGACCTTGCCTTTCAAGCACTCCCTGAAAGCGCTAAGACGCAGGGGTTCGTCCAGCCCGATAGTGGCGTTCTCGAAGGCCTCCCAGAAGGATCTAGCTTTCTCCACCGACGCTCCTTCCGAGTAAAAGGGTTGGAGCATGCGAATAGCGTTTCGGATGTTAGTGGGCATACCATACTGGCCACTAGTAGTCGAAGGCGTATTACCATACGTAGGCGAGGAGTAGTAGGAGTTACCTCCATATTCCCCATACGCAAGACCCTGATGGGTTCCGGCAGAAGCCGTAGTTCCTCCGTTTCCTTGTGAAGCTCGGTTGTTCTCGTAGGGTCGACTCCGTACGCGACTCCACTGGTAATCGAAGCTCGAGACCCCGGGCCTTGGGTAGGAATTTGAACGGTAGGCGACGAGGTCTGGCAAGGAACCCTCTGAGGAACGGGAACGGTTACTGCTGGAGCGTTCTCCCCGCCACCTCGCAAGTTACCCGAGGGCTGGAGACCCCAAGGAGGAGCGTTAGAGGTCCTCGGAGGAATACTTGCGGGGGAAGCACGTCCACCGTTTTCAGGGACAGTTGGTAGGGAGAAGAACGGGTTGAAGTCCTGCCCATATGACGTATTCGGGGTTCGGATTGTGAAACCTTGGTACGACGGGATTGCAGTCCTTACTCGAGTCGTAGGAGAAGGAGTCCCCACGAGACCGTTCCCACCAGTTCTCTCCATAGCGGCGGCAATTTCAGGAGGGGTCATGGATCTCAACCAGCTGAGGGAGCTAAGCCAGCCTTGCACCGTACCTCGGCCGCCTCCGCCGTTCAGGGTCAGCATCGAGTCCAACCCTTCCGAAGTGAAGGTCGCAGGGACCCCGGAGCCCAAAGCGTCCGCGGGTGGCTCGACACCAGCACTAGAGTTGTTCCCCCCAAGTCGGTTAGCCGCTTGGTCTATGATATTCTGCACGTTTTGGAGGCCTTGCGTAGTCGACAGACTGGGTCGCATTCTCGAAGGCAGACTCTCGGTCGGGCCTTCTTCTTCCCGGACAGTGGCGCTCTCATCTTCTCTGTTGCTAGTAGCCGACATCTTGTCCTTCCTTCTGACGTTCTCCGCGAGACTTCACTTGGAGCAAGACCTTCTCCAGCTAGCAGACTACCCTGCTTCTCCACCAGATGTCGTATACCTCCTCTTCCTTCAAGGGTCGGGTAGTCCGCGGCTGTTCAGGGAGTACGGTCTTGTTCAGTGGCTGCAGGAACGGTAGATAGGAACACTAGAGAGTTGAAAATAAAAGTTTGTTGATTGGCTTGGCTTCCTCTTGAGTAGAAGGAGGGAAATATAAGACTGAGAGCTAACCGGAAGAGAGACCTAACGCCTTCTCGACCTTACATACACTACACTACATATTAGAAAAAGGAACGATTCACCATGTTTGTTGTCGGCCTTCGTGGGACAACGGAGAGCTTCTGGGAAGGGGCTTGATGTCGCGAGGTGCTTTTAGTCCCACGACGCCAAGACTCCGGCGTTCTGGGGCCCCTTATAGGGCCACCCTAACGGGCTCGGTCCGGGGCGCGTGCGTGGTTGAGTTCAACGGGAACCACCCTGACGGGACGGCGGAGTGAGGAGTGATTCCAGGGTCTCGAGTCATCCTGACGGGAGGCAGAGCTCCTGGAATGACCCCTCCGTTCCCGGGTACGGGACACAACAAGAATCTGGATGTGAAAAGTGTGCCCTATCTTGTTACAGTACAAGATAGGGCACCCTTTTCACATCCCAAGGTAATATCAGATACAGTTCAGTACTGTATTAAAAATCTCTCTCCTACATGTAAATGAACCCTGAGAAACCTGATGTCCTGTCGTACATGATTTAAGTCCCATAGATTACTATGGAGTAAACTTGATATTGCTCAAATGACAAACCTGATACGATATTTTGAGGACAGCAAGTGTACCGGTACATATGGTATATTGCGGGACCGGATTCGCAGTTCTAAAAATATATATTATGTTTTGGAGAAAACAAAAACTATGATGAGACTACGACATGTAGACTGGCAGCAATGATGTGGGACAATGCTAAAGGCGAGCGAACTCGAAGTTATGTTGCGGGAGCGAGTTGCATACCAGGCATGGAGTTGTGTAGTGCGATATAAAGAGCTGGCTCCAGCTGAAAAACTGCGTGGACATCAGTGCTACCCAGTGCTCGTCCTGTGTTGCTATTGTCGATAATGTCACCATTGACCAAAATTGGGCGGATGTTTTTTCTTCATCTCGGAATCAGCATTACCGCGCTGCGAGACGACATACGTGCAAGTATGTTGTTGTCCGACACCAAAGTATTTTGAATATGCAATACTGAGACGCTTTCCACGAAGCATAATTAATTATTTTATTTGATGAATGTCTTTTGTTTATTTTAACACGGCGCATCAGGCGAGAAATGGTCGGGGTCCGGTGGTCAAGCAATAAAAATGAACTTTTAAAATTGCACACCAAACGTTTTATACGATACTGCATCTGCATCTCGATCCAGTCCATTTTCTACTTTTAAAGGTCGGTGAGTGTCTTCTTCTCCTGCAATGGCAAGCTTACTGACAGCGGCTCTGCTCCCGACGGCGTCTCCGATCTCAGCCACTGGTCCTCTCGAAAGTGCATCAGCAACGGAGTTCTCACGTCCTGGGCGATACTGTATTTCAAAATCGTACTCTTGTAGGGTAAGTGCCCAGCGATGTAGGGTTCCTTGGCCGTCATATGCTACTTCAATGCAATATGGTTCGTCACGATAGTAAAATGTCGTTCATATAGATGCGGGCGGAACAACCGTACGGCCCACACAACAGCAAAGCACTCCAGCTCAGAAATTCCGTACTTGGTCACGGCAGGACTGTTCACCTTCGAAGCATAAGCAGCTGGTTGGCCCCCGCTTCCTTGATCTTGCGAGAGAACTGCACCGAGCCCTGTCTTCGAGGCGTCCATCGTTAATTTGAAGAACAACTTGTAGTTAGGGTAGATCAAGACTGGCTTCGTGCTCAACCAAGCCTTCCCCCACGCAAAAGCCTCCACCTGCTGGGGTCCCCAGTCTCATTCACTGCTCTTCCTCAACAAAATGGTCAACGGGGCCATCTTCGACCCAAATTCTGGCAAAAACCTTCTGTAATAACCGGCCAGCGCCACGAATCTCCAGACTTCTGCTTCATCTTTAGGCTTCGAGAAGCTTACAATGGCATTCACAAGCCTATCCGTTGGCCGTATCCCTTCCAGGGCCAGGTCATAGCCGAGATACTCCATTCTCGAAGTAGCAAACGAGCACTTCGTTGCCTTCGGGCTGAGACCAGCTTTTGCTAACCGCTCCGAGACCACCGCGAGCTCCACAACGCAACCACACTCCGCGTGTTCGTGCTCTTCACTGTCTGCGCCAGCCGTACAGCCACCTTCTCAGTCTGCCCAGCCTGTTACAATCAACTCACTCCATGACACGAGAGCGGGATGATCACTTTCTGCTCTTGCTCGCTCACGAACTCCCGAAGTCCATGTTCACCTGAAGCTTCACCATCCAGTCCTCGCCAATAAGGAACTCGTCTCCTTGTCCTTCGACCAGCAAGGCGTCCACCACTACCCGCTGCTGAAGCTGCGTCGTGCCGATGAACCTCCATACTCCAAGCACACGGCTCGTTTCACCGCCGAATCCTTCGACCAGATCCACAGGGACATTGCGTGTAAGGCAGCGCTCAGAGCGTCGCAGT
Organism: Phytophthora infestans T30-4; assembly: GCF_000142945.1. Classification (NCBI taxonomy): domain Eukaryota; phylum Oomycota; class Peronosporomycetes; order Peronosporales; family Peronosporaceae; genus Phytophthora; species Phytophthora infestans. The sequence continues at coordinate 3,676,180 of NW_003303748.1, read as the reverse complement.
TCTTCGCCGGCTACACTGAACTGAGCACAGCTGTTCAACCTCACTTCATGCGTGTGTTTCTTCGTCAATACCAGCAAGGCTGTGGGCAAGCAGCTTCGATCACCTTCATCAACTGCGCGTAATCGTGCTACTCATCGTGGCTGTGCATTTTCACCTGGTCGTAGCTCCCGGTCTTCATAGCAATCAAGCTGCTGATACGAATACTTCTGCCGTTGCTTTCTCTGTCTCACTTTCACTTGCTTAGGATGCTCCTTAGCTTCGTCTGGGCTTCTAGTCGCCACCCGAGCTTCACGTTCACGCTGCTGCTGCAGTCGCCTGATGCGTCGCAAGGCACGGAACTTCTTGACGGCCCTGGCTGCAAGACGTCGTTCCGTTCTTATCTCTGCTAACGTTCCAGTCTTTTCAAGAACTATCGGCACTTCAGCCTCGAGCCGCGCCACTTCCTCAAGCCAACTATCTTCTGAGCGTTGTGGCGGTTGAGTAGGTGATATAAGTTCTGCATCTCTGATTTTCCTTCGCCGTCTAGTTTCCCTTCTCTTAACTAGGCGTGCGGCCCGCTGAGCTTCCTGTCTCTTCCGCGGCTGTCGGCTCCGAACTGCATCTCCTTATAGTTCTTTGATAAGATTATGTACCTGTACTCGCAGAACTTTGGATCGCTCTTCTCTCTGTTCGCGTACTTCTTGTACCGGTATCCCTCGCACGGCTGCCACTTCATCCTCAGCAGGTCGGTATCGTCTTCGGCCCGCTGTCGTCGAGCCATTACTCAAGCTCGTTGCCAGCGTCTAGACGGCCGTCGGTAGCACCAGGGTGCCGGTGGCTGTTATCTTTCGTGTCATCACGTTGCTGAGCTCACTCCTCGTCGCTGCTTTACTGGGCGATCCGGAACAGCAGTCGCGGTTGCTGCTTGTCTTTCCACGCGTCCAACAATAACGCCTTCAGTGGCTGCTACATAATCAGCTGGCGGGGCTCGTTTCTCTTCTGTATCGCTGTCAGCGGCAACAGCTTCTGTTCCAGCATTTTCAGCGATCATCACGGCTTCATCTCAGCATCTTCGGCGATCGTCACCGCTCCATTATTCATATCTTCATCATCTCCAGTGACTGTCACCGCACATCTCTGTTATCCTCGGCGACCGCCACCGGGCCCGACTGTCACCGCACATCTCTGTCATCCTCGGCGACCGCCACCGGGCCCGACGGTGTCACACCTCCCTTTGTTTTCGGCTCGGCACTCTTCCCCTTGTTTGACCACTCCCCCGGTTATTCCGCTCAGCCGTAGACGCTCATTGTGCTGCTTGGCTTCTTCTGCGCCGACTGTTCCGAGTGCGCGTCCCGCCTGCTTCTTCTTCACTAGGGTATTCGTCAAACGTGAGCAGTAGAGCCTCCACTTCTACTGTCGCTGACAATTTTCCTGATTCGATTGTGCGGCGGTTGCATTGCCGGTGACGGTAGCAGAACTTATGGCGTTCTCCGTCGGCGGCGCTGGTGTTGCGGTCGTCTGCGTCTGCTGGGGTGACCCCGTCGTGTTACCAAATGCGGCTGCTCGTGCTCGACACTAACGCCACCAGTGACCTCTCTTACCGCAGTAGCCACAGCTGGTGCTGGCCTTCTGTTGCTGAATCGGCTGCGCTCTTGCTGACCCGTAGTGTACCAGGTTGTTTTGTCCACCGTAGCGCCTTCCACTTCCTCCGGAATTCTAATTCCGCCAGTTGCTCCGCTGTGCTGTTCTAGCAGGCTGCTGATTGTCGTATTCTTTGGCGGCTAGGACAGCCGCTTTCATCTCTTCTGCCAGTTCGGCCTTCATTTCCAGCACACGTGCCTTTGGCTTGGCTACAGTCGACTTGCTATGTTGATCCTCCTGCTGTCGGTATCCTGCTGTAAGGATCGGCGCTTGCTAGAGAGCGGGTCCGTCTTTATCACTTTGCTCATCTGGTTTTCCGGGTTGCCGTGCACGTCGAACTGCGGTGGCGCTTCGTCACTGCTGCCCAGTCCAAGTCCCAGCTTGCTCCATTCCAGCTGCTCCATCAAGATCGTCGCTTCGCTGGCGGTGCTCCTTCCTCCTCTGTACCCATTCCTCGGTCTTCACGGTAGCAGTCAGTCACCTTTAAGCCCTCACCGTACTCCCCACAAGTGTCTTTGGCGTACTGTAGTGCGTCTTTCAACGTTCTGGGGTCTCGTCCTCGGATCTGCGTGGCGGCTGTCTGTTTATTAATGCCGTGGAGGAATGCCTCCACATACGACTCAGCAGGCACTCTCTTTCCAAAGCCAATATCCATTATCTTGGCTGCGAAGGCACTTAGACGTTCACCGGGCCGCTGTTCGCGTGCGGCCAGCCGCTGCTGAATCTTGAAAATGTTGTCACGGTGGCCGTATTGCTTCCGCATCTTCCTCACCGAGTAGCTCAGGGTCATGGCTTCGGGTCGCATGTCCTCGGTCATCGTGATCAGCCACATACTTGCTGCATCTTTTGGGTGGGCTGTGACGCCGTAGTACAGCGCTTCTGCCGTCCACGTGTCACCTCCTAACCCTGCTTGTCTCTCAACTTCCTGCGGTATGGTTGCGAGCCACGCTTCCACCGACTCAGCGGACGTGCCTCGGAAGTCAGCTAGGTTCAGTGTCTGCATCTTCTGTCTGGTAGCAGGCGCTGCCGATGCGGGACGATCACTGGTGCTGGTGCCGGTGTTGCGGCCGCTGGTGGCTGTACTAGCCGAGCGCCGCCGCTACGCGGCGGTAATTTCGGTTTTACTCCAGATTTTTGCCATATGTACGTAAATCGACTTCTTTAATTTCATAAATCTGCGTTTCATTTGCTACAAAATGCTGAGTTCCCAGTAAGCCGTGTAAATATTTCTACCGGTACAAAAGACTGAGCCCCTAGCATCATACTTACCATGCTCATAAACGATTACGCTAGTGATCTTGGCAAAGTCTCTTTATTGTTGTTGGCTATCACTGTACCTTAATCTTCCACCCAGAAGCACCTGCACTTCAGTCTAAAACCGCTAAATAAAATATTTAGTTTAGCGTCGTGCTCGATTTCACGGGCCGTTTCTGAAACCTAGATTGCATCAATGCAAAGAATATCTGTCCAGCTTGCATCAAATACCCGCTTGTACTGCCTGGTTAAGCTTGTAATAAACTGACTATTAACCACTTCGCATACCAAACTCGCTACTTTGAAAGAAAATTAAAAGTGTAACAGTTTGAATATTTAATAAAAATATTCAGGCTGTAGCATTTTCTTATGCATTGAAGTGTGTTCATTTTGTGCTGATTCAGAATTAGTCATTAGACACTCCAATCTGTGCCTGTTATGGTTATACTGTAGCCTTTGGATATAACGATGCGTCGCACGACGCCTTTTGTTGACGGCGGTATTTTTATTTGATACTTAAACGATGATTCCAGGATGGTTAAACGTAGATTAGGCTCTAAGTTGATTAACGTTTCTTTACGGGCCTTCTTATAATAACCAAAATTGACACCTCTCATGTTGTGCTGTTATCTTACCACTGCATATAAAACCTTATTTTACGCCCTTGTCGGCAACGCGTCTACCTATTAAGAAGTATCAGAATTTTGTTGTCTAAAAAAACGCTAAGGAAACAATGGTCAAGTTCAATTCGCTTACAGTAGTAATTGTCATCAGCACATATAACTTCTTTTTGTTCACACGTCAATCTAACACTATATATCTTTGTGGATCAAGTGACAACGTTTATAAGCACAGTTTTGCTCTTACGGCCAGTCTACACGACCGGCTACTGCTGTACATGTAACATGTACGATTTAGCAATACCAGAAACCCACTCAGATAACTTATTAATGCTAATATTTTTGCAGTAAGAAAAATGAAATTTCATTTTAGTCAGTGTAACACACAGATCCTACTGAGTACAGAGTATTTAGTATACTTAAACCATGTCCTCGGAAACACGCATGCTTACGTGTACGCTAAGCACCCTACCCTCCGTTTACTGTAGTATTCAAATATCAATAACAACATGCATTATGAAAAAGTATTTAATATTTAAACGATGCCGCCTTCGGACTTTGTGCAAATCCCCATATGTAAACTGGGAAACACATGCATTTATTGATGTCAACTACACATTCTAGTTTTAACCAATTGAAGCCACCTTCGCTGCGCTCGGCAGCCAGTAGGAATATTTAAATTATTTTATCCAATGATTTGTCCGGAAAAGCGTGACAGGCACGACAATTTAGTGTGACGGACAGACAGGTTGCTGCAGTAGATGTTTAAGATGAGAAATCTCTTCATCGTCGAGCGCTGCTGTCCTGCCGTCAAGTTATCCCACCAGTCCATGTTCTCCAAGTCGTCATCTTGTACTTGGGCTTCAGGGGCGGAGGCAGGCCCTTTTTGGGGGGGGCCATGCCCCCCCCCCTCAAAATCCCCAGATTTAAAAAAATGCAGAAACTCTTTTTATTAAACAATGTTCTGTTTTTTTTTAATACGCTTAAAAAGGAGTATTTTGTACCTTAATTAACAGTAATAACCAATACAATTTGAATGTGGTAAAAAAAATACTGAAAGTATAAACATTTGTTGTGGGATTTCAGTAGATTAACACCCTTTAACTAGTACTTATAGAGGTATTCGCCGTTCTGATGCACTACTGATCCGATCTATTACCTAATCGCGGCTGATACGGATTGTAAGGTCATTTTCTGTGCTCAAAAGTAGAAGATCGGATAGGCATTCGTCGCCGATCTTCGTCCTTAGACGAGTTTTAACGCGTTTCATTACTGAAAATGAGCGCACAGCGCTCGCCGTTGACACTGGTAGCGTACAGACTAGTTAAATTACTCGGTGCAGCGTAGGAAATATTGTATATGCATCTGAAGCAATCATTGTGACACTAAGTTGATTGACCGAATTGGTGTTCTCAAAGCGACGGTCATTGATTGCAAACTGTTGAGGTTTAGTACTGCTCGTTGGTGCTTACAGTTAGTGTAAGACAAAACCACAACAGAAAAGGAAAGAACGAACTCATTCTTCAATACACTACGAGACACACAGGTGGTTTTGCCGCCAAGCTACAGCTTCTTTCTCCTCCTCATTCTTGCTGCAGCTGAGAGCCATTGCTCTTCTGGTTATGAGCCCAAAGCTCCCGCTAGCAAAGCACAGTTACCACTAAGGAGTGATGGCTGAGGTGAACAAGGTGTCTACGCACGACAGGAAGTCCATCCCGCCGTTTGACGGTGCCGACTTCGAGATGTGGCTTGAACGGGTCAAACTCAAGCTACAACGCAAGCATCTGTGGCAGTATTGCATCTCGGATGTTACTGAGCCTGAGGAGAGCAAACAGAGTGATCATGAGGACTGGATTACTAAGACGGCTCGGACTAAGGAGATTCTGTACGAATCGATGACAAATCAAGTAATGAAGACAGTCAAGTACGAGCGGACTCCGTATCGTGTAATGGAGCGTCTGAAGCGGCGATTCATGGGGAAGACCTACCTGAAATTCGCTGAAGAAAAAAGTGAAATTGAGCCGCCTCCGTATTGAGTCCAAAGGAAATTTGCCCGATCACCTGAGCGAAATGCGGCGGATTATGGAGACCATCTCGGTGGCTGGCAAGCCTGTAGATGAATACGATAAACCGGCTATTCTGATTGGCTCACTACCGCGAGAATACGACAATGTTGTCCAAACGTTCTTGGCGAGCCACACATCGCAAAAGCCGGACGACCCACCAAACTACGAGCAGCTTGAACAAGCCCTGGAGGCAGCTTATGATCATGACCAAGTGCGGAAGAAGCAAGGAAGCAAGGGAAATGAAGATGACAAAGCTCTTCTTGCTGGAGGAGGTCGTGGTCGTGGACGAGGAGCTGGACGCGCCCGAGGACGCGGACGGGGTGGCCGTGGTACTCATGAACACGAATTTGGCGGCCGTGGTGAAAGAAGTCGAGTAAGCAGCCGTGGAGCTGGCCAAGGACATGCCAGTGGTGAGCATAAGCGAGGTAACGGTTGTTTTCATTGCCACGGAGACCATTGCATGCGTGATTGTCCATATCTTGGCAAGCGTCCTCCGACAGACAGTCAAGATGATGGATCTGCGCACAAGCGCAACAAATCGAGTACCAAGACCGGCAGTAAGAGTCGCAATGATAATGAAAGTGATGAGAACGCTTACGTCATTATGACTTTGATGAAATTGGAGAAGAATGTGGCTGATCTTGCTCATGATCGATGGTATTTGGACTCTGGAGCCACGAGCCATATGACCAATCAGAATATTGACTTCGTGTCATTTACACCGTTGAGGTCAATGGTGCGAACTGGCGGAAAGAATTGGCTTGAAGTTGTTGGCATAGGTGATGTGAAGAAGAATATTGTCACTCCGACTGGAAGATATTCTTTGCTGCTGCATGGAGTAAAATACGTTCCAGAGTTGCAGTGCAGTTTATTCGCAGTGGGAAAACAAGCTTCGCGTTTGCTAGCACCTACAGAGCGAGTCCGATGTCACTTTGATGAAGAGGACTACGCAGATGTACTGTTGCATTCGAGCAGAATAAAGGCGCACAGAGATGAAACCAATCTCTTTCGTCTTCCATTTGAGAAATCAGCAGAAACCGCTATGGTGGCAGTGGGAAAAACTCACCATGTAGAGTTGTGGCACGATCGCTTTGGGCATCCAGGACGCAATGCTTTCAATGCACTATTTCGGCACGCACGTTGGCCGATGAAGAAACTCGATCTGCGCGAGCCGGATGATTTTCAATGCGAGTCGTGCATGAAAGGAAAGATGACTAGAAAAAGTTTTCGTTCTCTTGCAAGCGCGCCATCGCGTGAGTGGCTAGTTGGTGAACGTACTCACTCAGATATCTGGGGTCCATATGCAGTGGAATCATACTCTGGTAAACGATATTTTGTACTGTTCATCGATGAAGCAAGTCGCTTTGTGACGTTGTTTCTTCTAGCAGAGAGATCTGAAATTTACGAAAAGTTTGAGATCTACTATGAACAAGTCAAGACCCAACTTAACGTTCGCATGAAGGACATTCGAATGGATAATGCTCGTGAATACGGGAAGCTGAGTGAAATCTGCAAGAAGAAGCATGGCATTACCTGCTCTCCTTCCATCAAGCATACGCCGGAGCAGAATGGCGTAGCAGAGCGAATGAGATGTCTGTTAAATCACTTCGCATTACCTCAAGAGTTGTGGGCGGAGGCAGCAGTGACTGCAGCTTACTGTGTGAATATTATGCCTAACTCAACGAGGGATATGGAGGTGCCGTATTCGATATGGTATCGAGAAGTGCCATCATATTTGCAACTGCGTACGTTTGGGTGTGCAGTGTTGGCTTATGTGGACAAAGTAGAGAGGCGAAAGATGGAAGCCAAAGCGCGTGAAGCAATTTTTGTTGGATACAATCGTGAAAAGCGTGGATATCGCTTGCTGGACAGCAAGACGCGAAAGGCTTTCTACAGTCATACCGCGGTGTTCTATGAGGATAAAGCAGGCCGAATTCCAGCAGTTGAAACTTCAACGTTGATGACGCCGACGACGATGTCTAGTGTGTCAATCCAGCAATATCTGGAGTTAGATGACGCTACCGTGAAGAGCATACCGGCAATGCTGGACGAGATGGACGAGTCCGATCCTGAAGACATCGAGCTCAATCCTGAAATCAACAATACCAACCAGAACCTGGCAGGTGGGGCAGTTGATGAAGGAAATGCCAGAACTGGTGGGGCTGTTGGAGGAAGGGCTACTGGAAAGAGAAAACGCCATGATGTAGAAGGTGGAAATTCTCATCAGAAACGAGTGAGGTTCGAGAAGGAACAGCAGTCAGTCGAGTCTATGGCAGTGCGCGGCACTGAACAGCAACAGGCTGCAGCAAACCACCTGCGAGGTGAGTGTGTGGCTGCAGACATACCTGCTTGTGGAGAAAGCACAGCAAAAAGAAAAATCGACGCAAGCGAGGCAGGTGCGCGGCGCCGACAGTTGCCGAGTCAGGGCAACATGCCTCTAGCGATGTAGCTGAGTCAGAGCAACATGAGTCACGTAGTGAAATGCCAACCAAGAAGCCGACTTCTTCTCTGGAGACTCGCGAGATGAAGACCGTGAACCCGGAGATGCTGCAACGAAGTGGTGCCTCTTGCACGGAGCGTTTGAAAACCTCCTCATGCAGAGCATTGCGAGAGTATGTAGCGCCAGAAGGTGTTCGCACTGAGGACTACCCAATAACGCGGAGTGGCCGTGTGAGCAAACCACCTTCATGGTTCGGTGATTGCATCTACGTTGCGTATTTACACACGAATTCAGAGGAGTTCGAAAGTGTGTCTCTAACCTTGAAAAAGGCTCGAGAAGACATGCAGCGAGAAATGGCAAAGGCACAAGCATTTGCATGGTGGCAGGACTACTGCTGCCTGACCTCGAGCGCAATACAAGAGCCCGAGACATTTGGAGAAGCGATGAAGAATGAGTTTTCCGCGCAGTGGAAGAGTGCTGCACAAAACGAGTATGATGCGTTGATGAAGAACAGTACGTCGGAGCTGGTTCCACGAGCTAACAATATGAAAGTATTGAAGAATCGATGGGTGTTTCGTGTCAAGTATCTTGCCAATGGTGAAATCGACAGATTCAAAGCAAGATTAGTGATCAAGGGCTTCAATGGCAAGGCCAGGAATTGGATCGACACCTACAAGCCTTTGCTGATGCTGACTTCGCGAATCGGGTGGACGATCGCAAGTCTATTGCAGGGTATTTTACGAAGTTTTGTGATAGTGCAATTTCGTGGAGCAGTCAAACTGAGAAAACTGTGGCACTACATACAACGGAGGCTGAGTATATGGCTTTAAGTTTACTTGTGCAAGAAGTTGTACATATTCGGCAAATGCTGAAAGAACTGCAAGTGCAACAAAAGGCACCTGCGGATATTTTTGTCGATAATGAAAGTGCCAAGAAGTTGGCAAACAATCCTGAATTTCACAGCCGTACGAAACACATTGACGTTCGTCACCATTTCATCAGAGAGCGCGTCAACACGAAGGAAATTGTCGTGTCACGTGTTACTGGAGTCGACAATGTGGCTGATGCTTTCACAAAGCCTCTCTCGATGGCGGTGTTTGAGAAACACAGAGACGCAATGGGACTAATGTCAAAAGAGCGGTTTGAGGAAGCCAAGTGCACCGACGATCAGTAGGCGGGGCTGTTGAGGTTTAGTACTGCTCGTTGGTGCTTACAGTTAGTGTAAGACAAAACCACAACAGAAAAGGAAAGAACGAACTCATTCTTCAATACACTACGAGACACACAGGTGGCTTTTGCCGCCAAGCTACAGCTTCTTTCTCCTCCTCATTGTTGCTGCAGCTGAGAGCCATTGCTCTTCTCAAACTCACGGAAGCTGATTGTCTCCTGCTTCAAACTTTCAATTTGACTTTCGAAGTCTTTCGGATAGTAGTCGCTTGTAATTTTAGAAATTGAGTCAGGGTCCCAATAAATGAACTTCTTACGAGCGTTTAATCCTCCGCAAAGCTCCATCAGATCAAAAATGTCTCCACTAAATCGTCGTTTTAATTAACTAGCAAATCCTTTAACCACAGCTAAATACACGTCTTCATAATAGTGAAATTCTTGTGTGACAAATTCATTTCGATCAGCACCGGGGACACCAGACTTTCCTTTTCCCCTGTTACGTGATCTCCTTCGTGACCACGGTGCTGTTTTGACCGGTACATCGATAGGGTCATGCAATGATGTGCAGAATGCTACCGCAGTAGCCCAAACAGTAAAAAAAAAGTATTTTCGTCGTCTTTTAGTTTGTTAGCTTGCATATTGTTGAAGAAAGTTTGCGTCTGTCTCACTAGTCCTGCAGCCAAGGCTATATCCATGCCATCCTTTTGTAGATACTGAGACAAAATGTTTACTTTTTCCAATACCATTATGATAATTTTCATGTGAGAAACGAAATCAAATGTTTGCATTTTTGGTAATAATGCCCTTTGCATCAGCTCGCTTGTCAGGATTGGCTCCAACTGATTCCACGCGCCTCAATACTTGAATAATTGGAGTCCACAACCATCTAATACGTAATAAAGCTCGCACACGACAATTCCAGCGCGTGGCACTTAAAGCCTGAGTTGCAAGAGGCCGCTTTTTACCTCGACCGGTTTCCAGATAACCACTGCTGATTAGTTGTTGTAGTTCGTCCTGCGCGTAGCTATACAAACTGTCTTTCCTTTTGTATGATGCACTACAAGTAGCGTGAATAGACTGAACGATGTTGAAGCATTCCGTCACAGAGACAATCTGTTTTGATACAGTCACTACTACAAGATTAAGGCGGTGAGCGAAGCAGTGAGCGTAGTAGGCGTACGGGCAAGTATCTCGGGTCAATTTTGTAGCCCATTATATCTACCGGACATGTTTGAAGCCCCATCGTATCCTTGGCCACGGCACCGAGAAATATTTATTCCCCAAATTGTGATATGATTTATCAACGCAGATTTAAGTGACTCAGAAGAGGTATCGCGAACGTGAACCGAACCCAGAAGACGTTCTCGAATTTCACCAGTATGACTGGATAAAAACCAGACTACAATTCTTTTCCACCTTCACATGTTGCTTCATCTACTAGGAGCTCAAAATACCCTTGTCCAAGTTCATTCTCCACGATATGTTCACGAACTACATCCGCCGCGCAATGAATAAGCTCCCGTTGTACTATAGGAGACGTGTACTTGGCATTTGCGGCGGCAGAGCTCATCAAATCCGCGAAATCTGGCATTCTCTGAGCCAAAAAAGACAGCATTTTAAGAAAATTACCCCTATTGCAGGACGTATCCTGTTGAAGAATCAAATACTGTCAATTAGGACTCCGTTTAAACGATAATACTAATAACACTTACCTTCTCGTCGTTGCCTCTGAAAGCAATACCTTGTCGCGCGAGAAATAAACACACGTCTAAAATCTGAGGAAGTCTTTTCCTATTTTGTTCTCGCTGGCTTGCATTTGTTCTTTCCAGAGCTATCGTAATATCACAGCTTCCCCTCAGGACTTCGTAAAATGCAGCTTCAGCATTATGATGTCTAGAACAGGGCTATCCAACGAGGGCGACAAAACCGTCTTTCGTCGTGGCTTTTTTCCAGTTATGAAAGCCCAGAGCTGGACGCGCAAACACAGATGTGTCCTTTGCTGTCATTGCTTCTCGGCTTAAGTAACACCATCTACATTACACTGCGTCTGCTTTTTCAGAATACCCCAACCACTTATATTTTTCGAACCATTCAGGCTGAAATGATTTCGAACGCTTGCCATAGGAGCGGCTCGGATAGCACGTTAGGCGGGGTCGAAATAAATTCATCTTAGAATATGCAAAAATGACTCCACGACGTAGCTTCGGATCCTCTTGCAGCTGTCTAATTGCAAAAATATAATAGGAGGACGGTCCACAGGATCGCAACGAGCAAAGTCGTGAACACGGCAGTCAAGTGGGTCTTCAGCGATGCCATTTTCGTGGCACCATTGAGCTGCAGATGACGATTCTAAGTCCGCACTACGTGAAATAGGTGGAGTAGTAGGCTCTGCTAGAGATGAAGTTTGTATCGGAATATTAGTGCGCTCTTGTATATCATCCGGGGACGGCCGAGGTTGCTTGGCGAAGAAGTTTGTTATTGCTTGCAGCTTCTGTCTCTTGGGCGACATCGTGCTTCAATACGGAAGTGTGGATTTAATCGTGGAGATACTTAACCCTACTCGCTATGGCCCCCTCTCTAATTTTGGCTGGCTCCGCCCCTGCTGCTGGTGCGACTGCCCTGGGCGCTGGTGCTGCGGCTGCTTGACCGCCATACTCTTCCCTCTCGACGGCTGCTATGTCCATGGTCATCACTGTCAGAGTCGTCCTGGCCACCTCCTGGCGCTGGTGCACTAGCTGCAATTGTCACGTCCGCACTCACGCTACATCTCCCTCCTCGTCTGATTTATCCTGATTCGTTGCCAGTCGGATCCGTGTCCTGGGCTGACTGGTACGCTTTGGGGTGGCTGGGGATCTTCTCGTCGGGGTTTGGCTCGTCGGCGTGCTACTGAGGCCTGGGTAAGAAGGGGTCCCACCATTGTCTTCGTCAATAGTCTTCTGTTTGTTGTTTTAAGTTTCTTCTGCAATCTGTCAATTGTGTTTTCTTCAACTCTTGTCGCCAGCTGACTTGCGACTGTTTCGCCGGTTTTCAGTCAGGCTATCCTCTTCCAGCAAGCAATCTGTATCCGTTCTCGTCCTCGGCTTGCTTCTCTCTTCCAACTCCTCACTCTTTCACTTCCAACTCTTCACGCTTTCACTTCCTCAATCCGCAGACTCTCAGCTCCGTCCCGCTTCACTTCTTCCCCGCGGCTAGAGTTCGTGCCTCAGGGCCAAGCCTCGTGATGGATCTCGATAATCGGGAACCGACCGTGCTGGAAGGCCCCTGTATGACCGCCAAGTAAGCTCCTTCTTAGTACTTGCGCCTAGTTCGTCACTACCACACAGCTGATAGCACGGGCCTTGATCAAGGGCTCGGCTATTTGGCTACACTGTCCCAGGCTCCAGAATACTGCTACTTACTGAATATACACAGCCGTAGGAAGCACACTCCACACAAGAGCTGAATACAGCATCTGAGTCACAGTAGGGTCTTCTACTGGCGTCCGTGCTCTCAATTGAGGGCTCCGATACCCGCTGCGGGCTGCAAATACCGCAATTTTGAGGACGTCCAGCAGGCGTATCCAATCTTCCTCCCTTTACCCTGTGTGTGCTCTGACTTACTAAGACATGCGGCTAAATGTCGTCTCCAGCCCTCCACCCAGACCGGTGTGGCAACTACTTCTGCTACAGCTAGGACTTGCGTCTTTCGCTGCTAATCTTGTACTTGCGCTGTTCGGACCCTACCGCGTCTTCACTGGATTCTCCTTCGCCTTGGACCTCCCCGAAGCCGCACATCTGTCTTAGTCTCAGCATCAGCGACCCCTCAGCATTGCGATCTTCTATCTTCAACAGCCATGGGCCGGATATGGGTTGGTGGGTCGGCCTGCTGCATCTTCAAACTGTCTGCGTCGTCGTCCGTCCTGCACTCCTTCTCTTCGACATCTGCTGTCCACTGCTCTTGGTCTCCTTGTAGTTCTCCTGATCGCTCTTCGCCAGCCGATGGGGACACCCTCAAGAGGAGCCTTCCTCTTACAAAAGCGTTAAATATGATTTAGCATCCTCCTGGCAGAAGATGCGCAGCGACGAAGTAGCAGGTCGACCACGATGTTATGAATCGACCACGAGCGCAATTGGCCCGGAATGACGTCGAAAAACGGTGAGAATTCCAAATAAAAATATGCATTTCATTCAAACACAGATGACGATAATTTGCATTCTATTTTTTTGTTTGTGCTTTTCTAGAGAAAGGCTGACGCACAGAAACACGAGGCCTAATAAGAAAAACTTAACATGTACGTAGCATTTTTTTGGACGAAGCTGGTGCGTACCCTTGGTTTAATCTACTATTCAAAATATAGATGGGGTAGTGTATGTCGCAGAGCGGGTAGATATATAGGCTAGGATCCGTTTGTCGTTATCTTGCGTCTTCTGAGCACATGCGGTATCCACTGTAATACGTATGTTTACGAGCAGTGAAGTATTTGGCGGCTACGAGGCCCGGCTTATAAAAACAGTTAAAAGGAAAAATCTGTAAACACAACGACCCAAAGATAGACTATCCGAAAGTAACACATATCACTGCTAGTTTTGTTTTTGCGGTGACTCGAATCATCTCCAAACGTTTAAAAAGGCCAGTAAAATTTGACATATTGGTACTGCACTATGAACAACATCCATAGAAGTGCTAGGAGATAGATAGAGAGAGAGAGGAGGAGAGAGAGAAAGAGAGAGAGAAATAGAAAAAAAGAGAGAGAGAGAGAGAGAGAGAGAGAGAAAACGTTCCGATATCCGGTGTCGGTACTACTATTCCGATGTTTGTTATTTTTCCGGCTCCAGTCAGTTATCGGTTTTAGCTATCAGCTTCACCTTTATTCCGTTATCGTTACGGATGTGTCTACATTTTCTGCAACTTCTGAGCCTAAGTTTAGCTGCTCGGATTTAAATGTTGCAGGATGACGATGGCAAAGCTCTAGCACAGTTCTTCGAACTGCGAATAAGTGTAGCCTACGACAACAAAGTGGCCGTAAAAAAACCCTGTAATTAATTAAATATGTCAGTAGCCAGCGACCAGCGAAACAACCTATAATATGTATGTACCAAAGCCTGTAGCTAGTCTGGAGTAAATTTTAGTCTGGCACACTCCTCAACGAAACACACAAAAAGACCGTAAGCTCTATCGTTGTTATATCTAGAAATGATTGTCATCTACGTTTTTTTATTAGGTGCGATACTCCATTGCAGTTTCACACAGGTGCGGAGCCAGTCTTAAAATGGGGGAGGGGGGGCATTTTCTTTAATTTTTTTTAATCCTACTGCTGCCGTTGCCACTAAAACCGTGCAATATTCTTAGTTAGACACGTTTTACTCAACCAAAATGCGAGGACTTTATTTTGAACGAATCATGTCGTTTGCGGAAAACCAAGCATATTACTTGGTTTTGCCATAATATTTGCAATAATATTGGTAAGCCCAAGCAATATGATATAATATGCCGCGGGGTGCGGAGTAAAACACAGTATACAATATATGCTGGGTTTATATTATGCATGTTTTACATTTTGCTGTTGGATAATTACCGTACAAAATCCAAGTAAACTTCCGGCAGCAATAGGGTAATTTATAAAAAGAATCGTATATTTAACCCCTCCGTTACCAACGTCGTAACTTACGACTTCATGGAGGGCACAAGTCGTAAGTTACGACGTTACTGGGATCCCTAGATAGAAAATGGCTCGAACAAAGTGGACACGATACTTTGATCAAGTCATTTTTTGCTGCCAAAAAATACAAGCTAGAAGAGGTAAAAAAAGAAAAGTCAAAGAAAGGGTGGGGGAAGGGTAGATGTGCTGCAGCAATCTGGTCAGTCCGGACACTTGGATGAGTGGTCGAGGCTGCCGACTCGAAGCAGCGGTGTCTTATTCCAGAATTTGCCACAATGGCAAGAGTACGATCCAGTACGAGAGCCAGCTCAAGACACGCTTGGGGTTCGAGCGGTCGACTTCAAGCATCTGTGCGGCAGCTCCGTGGAGTGGGGTGGACATCGAAGAGGCCGTCAGGCTCCGGAATCGTGAAGGAGTGGACGTATACGTCACCGACCGGGATCTCGCTTGTCGGTACGCAGCGTATGAACGAAGCACAACACAGGTATCTAAATAAATTGTTATTGTAGACTGAGATGCAGTAGTGACGTTTGCGATGGCGTCGGGGCTTCTTGGAGAAGAGAGTAGCGAGAGTGGGGGGATGCGAGTGTCGATGAGGGCTTGCCAGCGAGCGATTCGGTGACGGAGTCGCAGATCGACACGTCCATTGCGCTATCAGCCAACACAATACAAGCGATGCTCGGATCGGATAGCAGCTCCCAGTCGGATCGTCTGGACCAGGCAGATCTCGAGCTGGTCGTCGGTGCCTTTCAGCGCCTCTTGTCGGGCGCTAAGTCTAACGACTCTGATAATGGTAACGCGAGCGACGGTGCCAGTGTGGATGATTATGCGAGTGTGGAGGACGCTCCGGATGACCGCGTTGCCGTAGCGGATGACGACGTGAACATCAAGGCGGAAGAAGAAGTGTCGGACGCCTATGAGGCCATCAATTCGAGCGGTAGTGACAACAGCGATAATAGTGGAGATGAGGTCATTGAGCGGCGCGAACATATCGACGAATCACTGGAACCTGACGAAGATGTCGGCCTAATGGACGATGCCTTTGTGAAGGCGATGGGTGGAAAGCTTACCCTGGAAGATATCGACAAGAACGCGCTTCGGCAATTCTCGTGGCGTGCACACTCGTCCGAGCTCGAACGTGATCGTGAAGCATATGCGCATCTGTCTACTGATGTTGCTACCCCTACGCCAGAGATCCAAGCCATCGCAGACTCGCCGATCCTGCTATTTTTCTATTAGCTGCCGAAGTCACTGTGGGTTAGTATTACGAAGGAGACCAAACGCTACAAGCGACACACTGCACACGCCAGAGTAAAGCGAATTCGAACAAAACAACGAAAGCGTCATGCTGCGACGCCAGCAACTATCAAGCAGATTGAAAGGCGTCTTCGTGCCGAGCCTGCGTACCAAACACATGCGATCTTACATCTAATGGGGCTTTTAGTGGCAAGAATGCTGAACCCGATGACGCGGCGTTTCTCACGACATTGGGCGATGGCCGATGATGACGCCCTATCAGCCGGTAGCTGTGGCAAGTTTATGGCACGCAACCGGTGCACTTCGATCTTCGCGACTTTCACGTCGTGAATAATGAGGCCCCGCGCGTTCGCGATAAGATGTGGGAGTTGAGGCCGGTTGTGAACGTGTTGCAGTCTCGTTTTTGCTCGGGTTGGACACTTGGTAGCACGTTCTCCTTTGATGAAGGCGTTCTACCGTCGACATCGAAGCGAAACACAACACGGATGCTCATGCCCGACAAGCCTTACCGCTACGGAGCAAAAATTTTCATGGTGTGCGATTCCAAGAGTGCGTACTGTCATCGGTGAGTTTTTTTATGCCGTAACTTTTGGCATTAATTTCTTATTTGATTTGTTCCATGTCGTAACTTGCGACTACAGCTTTGAGGGCTACGTCGGAAAGCGAGATACCGAAGATATGGACCAACACGAGGTCGACAACAAGACGGGGGCAGCAGCAGTGAAACGAAACATGAAGGCTGTTCTGAGTGGAGCATCTCTGGGATTTCAATTAGCTGTAACCGACCGGTTCTATTTCTCGATACCGCTGGCCATGCAACTTCTATCGATGTCGGTCTACGTGCTAGGGGCGGTCATGATTAACCGACTGGGGTTTGATAAGCAAGTCATTGAGAAACGCAAAACAAGACCGCGTGCTATAGAACGGGGATCTTTCGCGTTCTCGCGGTCAGATGCTATTCCGACCATGATTGCCTGTCATTGGTGGGACAGGAAACCGGTACACTACCTAGCAACGGGCTCGATCATGGTAGGAGACTCAATCCATAGAAATATCAAGATGGTAGGACCGTCAAGATTTAAGTGCCCGAAGCTCGTTTCCGACTATCAACGCTGGATGGGCGGAGTTGATGTCCATGATCAACTCCGCCCATCCAGTCGTATTTGATTCAGACAGCGTTCCGATTCCGAAATACTACAAATCACTGTTTATTGGTTTGGTAGACATGACACTGGTGAATGCATACCTCACACAGAAGGAAACGTATCGGCTCAAGCGACTCTTTCCTAAAGACCGTGGAGACTGGTATATCCTCCTGCACAAACAACTACTGCAGCTCACGGCAGACAGCTTTGTCGACGCCTCTGCTCCTACTCCTTCTCCTATGGCGCGCTCCAGAAAGCGCCGCCGACTTGATGGTCACGCGCATGTGCAGTTTGACGACTAGGTCATCGTATCAGGCGTCCGGAAACGCCGTCAACGTTCCTGTAAAGCTTACGCTCTTTCTCCGCGGCGAACGAAAGAAGTCATTTAAGACCACTTACCACTGTGAAGACTGTTCACAGCCTGGTGCGAAGAGCTTCCTGTGCCCCAAGTCGCGGCATTGTTACGGGGGTGTACGAAAGACATGCTACCAAATTTGGCATGAAGCCTTCGAGAGTGGCATCTCCATTCCACCATCCCTCAGAGAACGCGTCGTCTTGCGGCGCTCAGCCAAGGTGGGTGCACGTAAGCCCACGCGACAAGAGTTGATTTATCAAGATGGCGACGCTGATAATGAGGCGGAAGAGCTTGTCGACCAGAATGTTCTACAGTCAGAAATCGTATAAATGGATTAGGTAGCACTGCATTTACTTGATCTTTGTACAATTTTAGATGCGCCCGGATCTGTATGGATTAGCAAGGATGGATCTGGGGCTAACAAAAAAATGTGCGTTGCAGTCTGGAAGTCGTAAGTTTTGGCTTTCTGAATTATGATTTGATCGTAACACTTACGACTTAGATTTCAAAAACATTTGGGAGTTAGTAGCGGAAATCGAGGAGATATTGACGTGGACAAAACACGCACATACAAATAGTAATATAAAAACAAAGTCGTAAGTTACGACTTATATTAGGCGGTTCCAGCTCGGATTTTCTGGTAACGGAGGGGTTAAAAAAAATTAATTACTTTTTTAAGAGCTTCATACGAGTCTGAAAGCTGGACAACAGAGGAATACATCTTACCGTCGTAGAGCTGAATGTGTGTCGAGAGCTGCGTCTTTGTCAGTTGGGTTGGTAAGATCTCTTTCGACAGCTAGAAGCATCAGGCTCGATAGCCATTGGTCGCCGATGATAGATCAAAGTCGCATTTTATTCTCTTCATGGCTGAAAAGGAGGGCTTGGTACTTGCGGTGGGAACAGGAAGTACGCAGACTAAGCAGATAAACCGGTATAATACTGGCTTAGTACACAGCTCTTCCGTAATCTTCAAGTTCTGCAATGTTTTGTCGGTCTTGGTTAGCTCGTAGAAGCGCGTAGCTTCCTCTCTCAAGTCTTCTAATTATGCTTTGCCATCGCCGTGATAAAACGTTGTAGCCAATAGAACGACATTTTCGACATTACAGTTCGAAAACTTTCGCCTTGGGGACAGAGAACCACTTAATTTCAATAAACTCAAAGCTTCGTCATTGAAGCAAGATTCCAATTCAGAGAAAATATCTTTAATGACAGCCACAAAACACCGTTCTGGTAGTGATATTCTTGCGTAGGGAAATTGGAGCCGCGGCAGGTATCTGCACCTGAAATACCTGGTCGTCCACGACCCCGACTTCTAATTCCTCTCCTTTCCCACAATAATGTGCTTTTTGGGATAATAGGAAGATCTTTCACTTGAAACTTCTTTCAAAAACTAACTGCCGAATTCCACACAGCCTCAGTACGGTCGGGCTCTGTACTCGTATTGTTCTTGTCACGCACATTTTACAGCTCTTTACGCAATAATTTAACCATGTTAACAGCCGATACGATATCAACGTTGTCTCTCTGCAAATACTAAGACAGGCTGTTCGTTTTATTCAATATTGCGATCAGTACTTTAACATGAAAATGACATTAACCCTTTCGCGGTCAAGGGGGCAAAATGCCCTCTCTGACAAATTTATCATTACGGGGTGTGAAAACGGCGTGCCAAACAGGGCATTCTGCCCCATTTCGTATATTTTGACCAATCATATTCACATTAGTGGCATTTAACTTGGCCAAAAAATTATAAATCAAGCGACGTTAAATATTTTTGTAAAATTTTCACATTCCTACAAAAGTAACGAGCAGCGTGGGGCGCACAAGTTTTGGCGCGAACGAGCATTGGTGCCAGTGCTTAGGGCGCACAGATGGGCTGTGCTGTGCGATGTTCGAGGGCTAACATGGTATCCTATACTGACATGGAGATCTGTTATGTTTTAGTAGTACGGGAGCGTCTTGGCGTCCTTAGGACGCACAGGTGAGCTGGTATGTGCGATGTGCCGGGCCCATATGCTATCATGTACTGCCATGGGGATCTGTGTTATGATTTATTAGTGCGAGGGCGTCTTGGTGTCCTGAGGACGCGCAGGTGAGTTGTTCTGTGCGACGTGCCGAGCCCTAATAGTACTAATGCAGTGCTCTGTGTTGTGGCGTGGTTGTTTAGTAGTGCAAGAGCGTCTTGGTGTCCTTAGGACGCACAGGTGAGTTGCTTTGTGCGACGTGCCGGGATCTAATAGTACTAATGCAGTGCTCTGTGTTGTGGCGTGGTTGTTTAGTAGTGCGAGAGCGTCTTGGTGTCCTTAGGACGCGCATGTGAGTTGTTTTGTGCGACGTGCCGGTATCTAATAGTACTAATGCAGTGCTCTGTGTTGTGGCGTGGTTTTTTGCACTTCGATAGATGAAGAGTGTGAGAACAAATGCAATACTCTCACCATTAGCACCAAGTGCCATACAAGCACCGTATCCTCGAGCGCCAAGCCAGTTTTTCCGTCAGCCCTTCTGTGCGATCACTTGTATGTAAGGGTGTTGGCGCTTAATTGTGCTTAGGTACGACATTTATATTGAGCACTAATTCTTGCAAGCAGTAATTGTATCCGAGGTGCCTTCGTGCTTCTAAGTGGTACGCATTTTGCTAATTTAGCTACTATACGGTTAAAATCTAGCGCTATGACGAAGTCGACCTGGATGAAATGCTACTTGCAGCCAAATTGCGTGACAGCTCGTTCAGTATTGATGCGGAAACACTTGTCGGCAACGCTTTGGTGAGAATTTTGTTACGATCTCGTGTTGATGCATGCTAAAATGCTCGTTTTGCTAGATTTTCATGCAAAGCCTGCCACGGTGCGGATAGGATGGACGAGACTGCTACCTTAAAAGAATTCGAGCGCGACTACATCAACTGTTGGCCATTTAAAATGAATCGTTATAAGTACATTGTATTAGGTTGACATACAGATCGACTATTATTCGGTCTTCAACTGAGAGAGGTAGGAGTTGGGATTGGCAATTATTATTCAGGATAGTTCGTCACTGGATAGTGCTGATATATTTCTTACGATACCAATATTTGAGCAGACCGACTGGAATGTGAAGAAGGGCGACAACGCTACGCGCTTTAGCTACGTATGGCTGTACAAGCGGAAGAAGTTTTTCCGTACTAAAAGCGTCCTAAACGTCCTAACTTGTCCTAATACCTACTGTCATAAATTACGGTATTGGCACAAAACTTCGGCATGGGTTATAGGATCGTTAGAACAGTTAGGACAGTTAGGACAGTTAGGACAAATACGAAAGTTGTAAGGCTACACTACCCATGCCAACGAGAGATATCTTATGGCTTACAGAATGCAGAATGCTACTCAAACGCCATGTATTCCCCGGGGCCTTCAGCGTCCACAGACCGCGCATGAGCAGGAGCGCTCTGTCGACCATGCTTGATGTCGTCCAGTAGTTTTATGTAGGAATGTGCCTCTGCCTTTGCAGCTTCAATGAAGACGAGAATACTTGGATGTGGCGCACCAATGCGAGCAGCAAAATCGCGATTGTACTTCTCCAGCGGGTTATTAGTCCGATTTATCATGCTCACATTGTTGCGCCGCATCTGGCTCACGTTCCACAGCGACGTGTCGAACCTCTTTGTCCACGTTCGCACAAAATACTTCCAGAAAGCGTTCCATTTAGTCTTTGCTGCGGTCACATCGATGATGCTTCGAACATACCGTAGTCCCTGCCAAAAAAATTAATTTTATTTTAGTAATATTTTCCGTAAGTAAAATACAAAAATTACGTACCTTGTCCAGCACTTCTTCGGCAGGAATGACAGTAAGCACGTCCAATTTCCCGACTTCATGGCGTCTGCGATCTGTTCCTTGGGAATCTTCAGTTCTATCATCTTCCTACGTAGAGCCTGCTTCCAGTGGAAGAGGCAGCCAACAATGTTGGCTGCAGGGAACTGCTCAATCACAGCGTTAATGAGCGCAAGCTCAAAGTCACAGGTAACATCACGAGGCTCCAGCTGGCGGTCGGACGCCATGATGAGCTGCTCTAGTACTCGCCAATACGTTTCTTGGCTTTTCGAATTGACGAGTACGTAGAGTAGTGGCACGTATATGTCGACACTAGGATCGTAGACCATAGCAATCAGGCACTGCGAGAAACCTTTTGGCACCACCGAAAAGGTACCATCAATAAAAAGGGTCAGCTGAGGGTACGTAGAATTCGCAGTAAGTCCGGATGCCCAAAGCAGAGCATACGCTGTATGCCGGCGGTGGTGGGGCGAGCCATGCTGAATTGTAGGAACGGGCGCGGGTCTGAGTCGCTAATGCTTCGCACCGGTGCAGCCTCAATTGCACGGAAAATGTCGCCACCGGTGGCACCTTGGCGTACGGTTTTGATGATCGTAACACCACTCGGACGCGCAATACCGTAGATAGTTGACGGGTGATGCTTGGTACGGAAACTATCAAAGACGCGCTGCCACAGAACACCAGGTGCAACAGCGAAGTCTTTAATGGCGCGATCTTGCAGCTCCAAAGACATGTCGTGGCGTACGTCTGCGACTTCTTCTAAAATTTCTTGGTCGCAGCGGTGAATATTTTTTTCGATGATAGTGCCCCCCTTCTTGACTACAAGACGTGCTGGACACCCAGTCCGGAACTTCACGCAGCTGAAATAGGTTGTTCCTGTCTCCGGGACGGTGCGCTTCTTGCAGAAGCGGTAGTTCTTGTGCTCCATGGACAAAGCTGTCAAGTGACAATAAAAATTAAAACAGCTATGTGTTTCTGCATGATTGGTTCCCGTTAACTTTTTAAAAACCTCAATCCCAAGTTCGACTCAAAATAGGTTTTAGGATATGTCCTAAATTTCCGACAAAAATACCGTTTTTTAATTTTGGACAGTATTAGGATTGCAATGTTTTCCCGGATTTAGAACCTTTTTAGGATACATTTTGCAATCTATTCCAGTAATTTACGACGTATTTTAGGATTTTGTAGGACAGTTAGGACAGGATTAGTACAGAAAATTCGACACCTTATTACAAGCATGTGTTCAAACGCGTTTTGAATGCCATGAGCACGAGCGTAGCTATAGGTTCTGCAAATCCAGCGAGGCTTTTGGTATCCAGAAGGGCGAGCACGCGGGACCTTCTTGATTTTAGGCTTTTGTGACCGATCCAAATACCGACTGAAGTAGACGTACAGTAGCTTGAAAGTCTAACACGGGGTAACTTGCCGTCCGAGACTTCTCGTAGTTAGTGGAGTGTGAACGAGCCATTGTCACTTTAAAAAAACATGGAGGAAAACGAGATAGGTCGTTGCCGTAAGCGCGCTTTAGTGTTCGAAGTCGAGTTTCTAGCGTCTTCGGGCTCTTGGAGACTCGCAAACGCCGTTGCATCTTTCGCGCAAGATCGGCCTACACGACGCGTCGGTTTTGCTGCGCATATTTGAAGGCGTACTGCATTAAGAGCTTATCGGCTTCGTTGGAGAAATCGGTGATCATGACTGCGTTTGGTAAGACCAAAGGGATAATGTGCCAATACATTATGCAAGTGTAAAATATCTATAGTTTAATCAAATTAATTACACTGGTCAACTGAAACAATCATTTGGATGCATCATACAACAGACACATGCAGTTTTGCTTACTTTATTTGAGTTATTTACACGTTTATTGCCACTGTGCAGATGAAGGGAGCTACTGCTGACAGCGTTAGCATGTACGTTATTTCAGAGTGAGCTTAGAGTGAGCTTCGCATCTGGGTGCTAGCTTTGTTAGCTAATCCACACGCTACGCTGGGTATCAAAGGAGAAGTCATCATGACAGGGATTCTACGCGTATATGACGCCACCGACGACTCTAAGACTATAGCGCTTATCGGTACGGAAGTGGTTTAAGCAGATCGTGGAAATGATTCAAGTGTCGATGCATATAACTGTGAAAGAGATCTTCGGCAGTTAAGTTCTCAGTAACTCGACAGATCTATAGTACTCGGTATCTATCTTTATGTACGTCTGGCAACTCGCGTTTGATTGGCAAGAGATTGACTGAGTGTAGTAGAATATTCAACTACTATCTTTGACATTTTGTGAAATCATCACAGTCACGAACACTGGAGAGACCGGATACAGAAATACAAATCAACATATAACTTAGGCAGCGTGTTCAACCCGCTAAAGAATAACTTGTCTGACTACCGATCGATTGTCATTACCGTAGATCTCACCCACCTGATTTATACTTGCTTTTAGCTTGAATAGCTGAGACGTCTTGCGTAGCTTCCCCTTACTCGAAAACAAATTTTTGTGTGCGTAGTACTGATGGTATTTTTCCCAACACGTCCACGTGGCTTGGGGACACATGTATGGAGCGGGTAGTGAATCAAAATATGCCTTGCAAAGGCACACACACACCATGGATGACGCAGTAGTCCGTGACTTCAGTGGGATATCTTTCTTCCCATCTGCACACAATACACTGGCGACGCTTGCGGTTTTTTCCATCGTAAAACTGTTTTGATGCAGCTGCAGAGCACGTCTTCTTTGGGCTCTCGAATGAAGTGCTAACAGTGTAAGCGGGACTAATTGGAGCCGGTACCTGTGATTCTAACGTAGCCATGTTGCGGCTTGAGTATAAAATCTTACCTTCGCTCGGTGCGTTGGACCACTTCCCGGAAATCAATTCAGAAGACAATTCCAGCATGAAAGAACGGTGAGGGTCCCGGGTATTTACTGGGGTATACACCATTCGGCGGGTAAGGTACGCGTTACATCGAGCAACATCAACTAAAGCCATAGCGAGCTTCTTGTGCCATTTTTTAAACGAGTGGCCGTCGGCAATAGAGAAGCGTGCACCGAGCTGGTCTAGCCGGTCAGCACCCTGCATGTGGGTGTTATAGTTCTTCACACAATCCGGTGCCTCGAATTGTTGATGCTCGTTGGACACGCGACGTTGGACAGTGTTTGACTCGGACGCATCCGCATTTGAGACTATGCTAACAATACTTTCGTCGCACCACGAAGCCCCAAGCATATTGTGGTCAATGGAAACCCCTTGGCGGTACTCCCCTCTTGTACAATCACCCTTTTCCAGCATAACGTGCTTAGGAAAATGCTTGCTTGAGCCCCGTACTGTACCACGACCAAATAGCCCTTTGAGCTTTAAAGCTTGCAGGAGCTGTGCTGACGTGTAATAATTGTCAGTATGTACAATCCATTTAGAATCGTAGATTGGTCGAACAACTTCAAGAACGTTCTGGCGGATTGCAGCTCCATGTGAAAGCTCTTCGCGGAGAGCTTCAGTCGGGGACATTTACCACGCCTTGCAAACGATCTTCGAGAATCCTTTCGTAGTGTAGTCTGAAATTCACAGCGACCCATGACGTTGCGCAGCACATCATGTACAACTTGAAGTGGTACTTTCCACCGGGTTTACGTGGGTTGTAAACGATAAGGTGGCGTCCGAATCGACTTCTACAGACAACGCTCGCTTCATCCAAAGCAACATTACGACCAAGCTCAAAATACTTCCCGCCAGTAACTTTCATAACATTCAGCAATGTGCGAATGCGGGCAGCAGGGCCTCGCATTGTGTCCTCCACTGAGACACCACTTCGAAACAAAAACGATTGCCGAAGAAGCTTAAACCGCTTGAGCGGCATCACATGCTCCAAGTCAATACTAGTACCTCCAAATATGTCTTCTTCTGCCTGGCGACCCCAGTAATTCGCATTTTCCCCCTTAACTGTAACTTCCATATAGAACAGTATTCCCAAAAAGGTCATCAATTCTTGTAACTTGAACGGTTCGCCGATGAAAATCTGGTTGGCGCTTGCGTATGCATTGGTCTCGAAAGCAACTTGTTTCCAGAAGTAAAGAGGGAGATACGCAAAAAAGCTCGCTGAAGCCGAATGATTAAAAATGTATCGGTACTCATCCTTAAGCTTGGTTTCGGTCGCTCCATCGTCGCATGTAAAGAGATCACCAGGTTGTGCCATGTGCGCTTTTGGGTCAAATCGCATGGTTTTGATCGCCTCCACCTCCGCCAAGCTTGTTGGTATCACTTGGCTGGGGCTGTAGTGAACCGAAGCTTCTTGTAGCCCCTCAAGGCTGTCTGTAATTGCAAGCCGGTTGTCATCAGTGGCCTCACAGAGATCTTGCCAGTGCAGTGAAGTTGTAGTCGCCATCAGAAGGTTGTAATTAGCATGACCTTTCTGTACTAGGCCGAGCGAGATATCCTCCGAATTAGATTGAAATTGAGAATCAATCCACCGTACTTGAAAGAGAAGTGGTGTCGCTTTTTTTTACGTCCGAGCTGCTCCTTCTGGGTTCTTTCCTGGCTTCGTTTTAGGTTTCACAGTGCAACATACCCGTCCGACTATATAAGCCGCGCCAACTTTCTTGTAAACCTTGTCTTTCATCCAACTTTCCTTAGACGGAGAGAACGCAACCAACGTGTTCACATAAAGTGAGGGGACACACGCAACTGATGATCTTCCGGCTGGTCTGTGCGATGGTAGAGGAGATAATGGTGGCATGTGACTTTCCGAGCGAGAAATTCCTGAGGTAAAAGTGTTAAAATAAACTGCTGTGAGGTGGCAGAGCCGATTGTAGCTAAGCAACCGCCACTTACCTTGTATTGTCGAAGTATTGCCGGTTGTGTTGGAGACATACTCGGAAGCACCCCCAGTGGCACTTCTTGATATTGGACTTGTATTAATCGCGTCCATGGTGTGCTCCGACTGGTTGCCGGTAGATGTAATCCTCCCCCCGAGAGTTGGCAGTAGATGATTCCCATAAATAACTTGTAAAACAAATTCTTGTCATAACGACAGCATGAAACTCGATGCAAAATTCTTCTGATGCATGTACTTACCTGAGTGACGATCCTCGATGTCCTCGTTTGCCATAGCGGCTACACTATTCATTGTAGCATCATCCGTGCTGTCAGCACCCACGTTTAGCTGGCTGTATTGCGTTGCGTCCGTTTGCGTCCGATAAGTGCGTGCACTATGGATACCACAAGTAAGGTGCTCATTCTCGCTATTGGCATTTCCCATCACAGTACGCCTTTCTTCTGTGTCTACAACCTCTTTGGCGGCGTCCAATCCCTCGTTATCCATCGTATATCCATTACGAGTGCTTTCTTCAGCTAAAATTCCTCCGAATACCACATTTTCAGGATTTGTGGCTGACGTTTGGCTTTGCCGTTCATTGTACGAATGATGGCATGCGTGGGTGATACCTAGCGTTTAATTAGGCATAAGCATTATGGTCAAAAATTTATAGGACATAGCAACTTACGGGTGGCGGGCGATAAAGCAATTTCACGTAGATAAAAAGCCAGCAGTGCTTCCTCTCCTACGAAGAAATCTTTCCCCCCCTTGCCCTTTAAATCCGATCCTGGGCGAATGTAGCGATAGAACGAGTCCAGCGCATTTCGTGGGGGTCGCTTTGAGGTCCATCTTTCCTCGCCAAGCTCTTTCCAAACGACTTTGAAGAACATTGAATTATCGAATCGAGTGGTACCCTCTGCTTCACAGGCCGCTGACCTCGCCTAGGTCTCGTGCGCTTGCTTGAGTCTACAGGTGCGCTATCTAAGCTTCGCTTGCGCCGGCCCGCCATGCTTGAATAAGTCGTTCGGAGTGACGGCCAAAGGATATATGAGGGAATGGCTCAGAATATTTCGCTACATCGTGAACTAGTTTAAGAATACGGAGGTTGTAGTAGCTTTTCCTTAAAGTGATTACCAAAACGTATCATAGCAATTTGAGTAGTGTATAAAATTTGATACAAGTATCATTTTTTGTAGTGTATGTGTAAGCAACCATAGTTGGCTCAAGTCATTTACACGCTTTGCTCTCATGGGTCGATTTGGTACCAAGCGTTGCAAGTAATGATAGCTAGCAATGCCAAAGGCTGCCGGTGCGTTAATGGGTTTGCTAGCCTGATAGCACAAAAGCCGAAGTCAGAACGAAGCTCATAAATGCTTAAGTGCACCTTGATCAAACGATCGACTGTGCATATTGATGAAGCCGATATTTTTAACGAATGTATCTTGTATAACAGGTAATTAAAGTATCGATGATGAGTTAGATGCTCTGGGGAGTGAGTTGCTGGCAGACAAGCACGACGACTTGAATGCTGCTGAATCGGGCGATATCGGAGATCAGTACGGAGCAATTGAGTCGGGATATGAAGCCGAGAAGGATGATGTTGACCTGGTAGAATACGAGCCTGACCGAAGTGTGGAGGAATACTGTGCTTCGAAGGTTCTTATGGATGATGTAGATGAGACCGAAGCAGAAATTGCGGAGGAAGTGTTATTTGGTGAGAAGGTTTTGGAGCGTTTTAAAGGACCAGATGAAGTTCTAGCCGGGAACCTGAAGGACTCAGTCTTACGGTGCATGTCTGCAACAGGCTGGGAAGATGTCGTGGAACCAGACCTTCACGAGAATATGATGGAGCCGTACGAGCCCGTCAGCAATTCGACCAGCTATCCAGGCTTGCGGCAAGGATACTCCGGGCCTTCAGCAGAGGCCCCGCGCCACAGTGACTCTCCTATTGCGCTATTTTTCTACTTTTTGCCGGTGGTTTTGTGGCAACACATTGCCGGATGCTCGAATGACTACCACCGAGAGATGCTGCCATTGCGGATTGACGCAGCCTACTCATGATATCGGAAGAAACAACGCCGCCGTCCTGATTTGCCCCGCACGACCCGTCGGGGCTTTCGGAATGAGCTGGAAACTATGAAGCCTATCATGTCGCATTAACTTTGCCGATTCATTGGTCTGCTGTTTGCCAAAACGGTAGCTCCAAACCGTGAGTAGCTGACCAACCACTGGAAAACTACTGATATTGGTGCAGGCTCGCGAGGGTGTTTTTGGCTCAGTGTTACCGCGAGACCGTTTCATGGAGATATCGAGAAACATGTACTTCAATTCGAATCAAGACCCTCGAGCACAAACAGATCGCGCGTGGAAGATAAGGAAGGTGGTGGAGGTGCTTCAAAGGACATTCGCACGTGGGTTTGTTGCGCCACCGTACTTGTCGTTTGATGAAGCTGTGCTACCAAGTCGTTCATCTTTCAACAAGATGCGCGTGTACATGAAGGGTAAGCCCCACAAGTGGGGCACAAAGCTCTTCATGATTTGTTGTGCTGCTACCGCGTATTGGATTCGGTACGCCGTTTTTTGTTTGGCCCTCAATACCGTATAACATGAATTATGCAGTTTACTAACAATTTTTTGTTCTCGTGGTGATGCATATATGCAGCTTTGAGGTCTACTGCGGTAAGATATTACATGCCAGTGATGCCCATAAGCCAGATATGAAGTCGGGACCCGCTGCCGTAGTGCGAAATTTACTGGAGGTGTTTGGACAAGATGCACGGAAACAAGGAATGATGCTAGTTGTTATTGACCGTTTCTACACCTCGGTCGCATTGGTTATTCAGCTCCTTCTTATGGGATTCTACTGCGTGGGCACCATTATGACGAATCGCCTGGGCTACTGCAAAGAAGTCATTGAAAAGATGAAAAGTCGACCACCGACAGTCCCGCGTGGTTCCTTTAAGATTGCAAGCTCAAAACTCGTGCCAAATATGAAAGCTATTAGCTGGTGGGACTCCGGACCAGTCCATTTCCTATGTACTGGAGGAAGCACTGCGATTTACAGAGTGGGGCGCCAGGATGGACCTGAGAAGGTGGAGGTCCCGTGTCCAAGAGTTGTGAAAGACTACCATGCCTACATGGGAGGCGTCGATGTACATGATCAGTTGCGATTGCAACGGTACTCCCTATAACGCGCACTTCGCTTCAAGAAAAATACTACAAGTCACTGGTGTTGAATATGATCGATTTAGCTATTGTCAATGGCTACATCATCCACAAGGCGTACCACAAAAACAAAACCACACAGCCTTTATCGCATGCCAAGTACATGATCAAGCTTCATCTTCAGCTCACGCAGTTCCACGCCACTGACATGTACGAAGGCAACACCTTCGGGGCTCAGGTTCCTTCTGCTGAACCTAGCTACGAATACATTCCTGTCGGCCCCAATCAACGGTCAAAGTATGCAGCGCCACAGGTGAACGAGTGGCGCGATGAAGGCAACCAAGCAAAGCGCCGTCAGAGAGCATGCAAGGTCTGCTCTACGCTTCGTCACGACACCAAGCGAGCATCTACGACTACATACTTTTGTGGGGACTGCAACAACGTGGGTCCAAGCTTCCTCTGCATGCGTGCTCGGCGAAATGTCCGGGGGGGGGGGGGCCATGACTTGCTGGGATATTTGGCACAAGGAATGGCACACAAGTTCCTGTGGAAGACGCGAAGCCAATCCGAGTCCGTCGTAAAGCTGGACTGCCTGGTACGCCGTCGACACCCGGGACTCCGGCTGCACGCAAGAGCCACCGCACAAACCCGTAGCTGCTATCATGCATTTTAAGCTGTCTTTAACATGCATATATTCAGCAAGTTATTGATTAGGCTCACCTTTGATGGATCACATGTAAGCAGGTATCTGAAGCGCTCATTGAACTTGATTGCTTCCGTCTGGTTTGGCACACGCACATCCGAAATTGCATCCTGCTCGCCCTATTTACACGCGAAAGTGTGCGTGTCAAGTGATTGCTAATGAACCAAAGAGCCTCAAGCTTGAGGCTCTTTGGTTCATTTGAATTTTGTATTGTGCATAGAACGCATTCGATCGCAACAAAAGCTTTGCGTTGCCTGTAGATGTGACACACCAACTTTCTATATGAGCTTTTGTATGGGAAGTATTGTTTTCTAAATTTTGGAAAATGAGGACTGCGGGCAGATTCGGTACTGTTCAGCGGGTTCGGCTAGCTGTCCTGTTCTTTTCCACACTATGTAGCATTATTCGACTGGCAGTGCTACGTTTCGAGTAATTATGCACCTTGTATGCTACATTAGCATGGCTTTGCCCTGACCCGCCCATGTTGCCTTCCCCTAAACTTTTTTAAATACAAACGCCAAGCTTAATAATGTAGCCTATGCAGTTTAGATGTTCCAGCGAGCTCCCGGTCTGGAGGGGTTAAAACCGTTTTTATTATATTAGTATTAGTAATATTATTTTTCAAGTTTTAAAATAACTATTTCGGAGTACTGAATTACTACCTAGCTAAAATGCGATCCAGTCGTGTCGCCAGGGCCTAAAAAAATCAACAGCGCCTATGACGATATAGTACGTGTGTGCACATCGGCGCATTCTACTATTGCTAACTAATGTGCACACACGCAGCGTCCTTAGCGTGAGGTGGTGCTCCAGCGTTTAAAAAGGAGGCAAAATGAAAATTAAACGGTGCTTTTAAGTACGATGTGTAGACCACATACAGTGTGTACATTACACAATGTCAATTTTGGCGAATCCACGCCGCCTTCGCTGCGCTCAGCAGCCAATAGAGCGCCCGCATTAGCGTGATTTTTATTAATCCTAGCCGCGGACGGACTGACAGACAACACACTCCACTGGAGGTGGCCACTAGCCGTTCGCCGCCGCTACGCGGCGGAGTGGCATGGTTTGTTGGAGATGAGGTGGCCGCAAAATTAGTGCTCTTGGTTTCGTGTGCTTTGTGAGCGTCGTTCACCCCAGTAGGTCATGGCTTCGTCAGCTTAACCACTTACCATTCCGTAGTCTCATGTGGACCAGTATAATATCGTTGTTTGGTACGCTTCCGTTACACCGTACTACAGATTGGATGTCATGTTCTTCAATGACCGGCGCTCTTCCGTGATCGTCCTGGCTTCGAGGTTCCCTGCTCACCCGTGACACACGCTGCTTAGTGGCTACGCGCTCTCTCTTTTGGGACCATGCTCTTTAGTACGGCCTCATTTGTGGCTGCTAACTATTTCCTGTTCTCAAATGTTTTCGTGGGTTGCACCGGCTTCGTGGTACGTCGTATTTCGTGGCCGTTGGCCTCCCATCGCCGGTAAGCTAGCCGAGGGGTGCTATTCCGTGGTTTGGTGCCTCCACGCAGTCGTGTTGTTCCGTCGCTCGTGTATCGTGCTCTCCTGGTGAGGTATAATCGATCGCGTTATCGCGCTATCATGCAATCGCGAACTGGTTCTGCTGTCCTATGATATTGTGCTCGCGTAGTGTATCTGCGCTGTCCGTTTTATCGTGTTCTACAATGGTATCGTGCTCCGCGCTGTGCAATCGTGGTATCTCGAATCGTTCCCCTGTGACTTCGTGGCTGGCCCGCCGTCCGTGCAATCCCGTTCTAATGAACGACTGTCCTCCGCGGCTCGGGTTAATCAGGATCTACACTCGTATCGCTCTCCGCGGCTCGGTGATTTCCGTCTATAGCTCCGCGGCTGCGTTCTCATATGGCTAAGTGACGCCTTCCATGTTATCTTGCTAGCTTAAGGTGTCGCGGCTGGTCTGTCGTCCGTGTGATTGTAAGCTACCGTAGTATCGTGCTCTAAAGCTCGATGATTTCCCGTTTTTGGTCTCCCGCGGCTTCATGCCTGGTCCGTCGACCGTGCTCCGTGCTTTTCTGCGGTGCTAAGGATGTGTTTCTGTCATACACTCTTACCGCTACGTGCTTCGAACGTGCGTACTCTTCCGTAGCCACCCTTTTTAGCATGCTGGGTGTCTGTATATTTAGTTCCCTTATGTGGTCCGTACGCTCCCGTCGTATTCTTGTCCCTCTGTCCTTTTCATAGCTGTGTGCTCTTCCGGATTTAACGCTACGCATAAAACTTCGTAGTTTGCATCGGCTAAGACTTCCATCGTCGTCCGTGGCCTTCCGTGCTTTGTGTTGCTCTTCTATCCCATCGTCTATATAGTGTGGGTCGGTGTTCCTTCGTGTTTCGTGTTCTTGCTGAGTAACGTGCCTCCACGCTAAATTAATCACAAACGCTGTTCCGATTTTGTTTGATTTACGCAGCATATATTGTTGAAAAGCTCGCACAATATCTGAAGGTCGCACACTACGCGCGCAAATACAAAGGAAGATGACACTTTTTCTCGGAGGCAGTGTGGGGTGCAGGGGTGTAAGCCACAATAGTCATATTTTTAAGTTTACACATTATTAATAGTAGCAGTAAAATTGTGATTTATTATCTAGCGCTAATATAATAATTATATGGACTACTACTACAAATAACGGCAAGCAAAAATATGAAATGTCTTTAGAATACTACTACGCAAAACAGCATTGTAAGTTTAATTATTATAAAAGTACTACGAAGCCTAAAACATCATTCTAAAATCAATAAGTACTAACGTTTCGATTGAGGCCGAAATATAAGTCACCAAAGCCTACAAAAAAATTCAACAGCTCCTACGATGATATAGAACGTGAGTGCTCATCGGCGCCTTCTACTAATGCTAACTAACGCACACACAGGCAGCGCTCTTTGCGTGGCCTCGCGAAGCGCAGCTGCAAATGAGAGCAAAATGAAATATGAGCGGTGCATTTAAGTACGATGTGTAGTCCACATACAGTGTGTACAAAACACAATGATGGTTTTAGCCAATGGGGGCCGCCTTCGCTGCGCTCGACAGCTTTTTAGCGAATCGACACCGCCTTCGCTGCGCTCGGCAGCCAATAGAGCGCCCGCATTAGCGAGACTTTTATTAACACTAGCCGCGGACGGACTAACGGACAGCACACTCTACTAGATGGGGTAGACTAGCGCTATTGTGCCCGCAGAGCGGACGCTAGGGCATAGTTGGTTGGTGTAGAGAGGGTCGACCACCTTCGCTGCGCTGCGGTGGGCTTAGATTTCTTACTAAAACCAAAACTATTTAACTTATATGCTAACGATGTTCTACTGATTTTGCTTAAAAACACTGTACTCAATATTTTGGGTGTCCACATGTTCAGTCTCAGTATCCTGAAGTCACTTTTGTCAGCATCACGTATAGAAATGTATGCGTGACTATAACAGCCAGTTATGAATAGATCCCTTGTGCTAGATCTAGATCGAATGAATATTGCTGGCATCACGCTGAGGTGCGCTTCGTTGCAAAGTCACTCTCGGTTATTCAAAAGGGTGGCCGTTATCCTTTGTGCGCCAAGCCTCAACATCAATCGAGATTCCAGATAAGTTTAGCGATAGTAAACACGCCTACCAACGCGTATTGGGACCCCACGCCACAGTATAAATTGGATGACAGGTACTATTTTGTCTAGCAGATAGGTTTACGTTATCATATTGCTGCTTGCGACGGCCAGCTAGAGCAAGTTTTGATCACCTCCGCATGCATACTATGGCTTATAACCGTTAGTATCTGCCGATGGTCACCCAAATGACCAATTCCTCCCTCCATTTGGCTCGCTGAATTCTTCCTCATTTAAGATAGTACTGAAGGGCGTTTACTCAATGTTCACTGACTCGTTTTAACTAATCGGATTGACATTAATAATAAATTCCGTTTTCATGATAGGATGAACGCCATGGACTTACTTTCTGACTAAATTGGATAGCTACTGACTGATAGCGAGGCGTAGATCCTGTCCTAGTGGTATTTACTGGATCCGACATGTATGACGCTCTTTCAAAGCCTCATGGGCGGTAGGCAGAAGATGCAACCGTAGTGACGTTTAGACTTGAATCGAATAGTAGTCCATGTACATTAAATGAAGTACTTTCGCTTCCTACTTATCAGCTCGACGTGTTATTTGATGTGTCCATGCAAACTTATTTCGTAAGCTCGCCGGAGCCACGCTCTCGCGGTAGCCAAAGCACATGGGGTACACCTATAACCATCCCCAGCTCTGATCTCGACCAATTTGAACAGGGCGCTAAAGTACGGTACTGCGTACAGACACATCGACTTGCCACATCCACTTGTTTGATCTGCATTACCGCACAAGTGCTCGTAGACAG
This sequence comes from Phytophthora infestans T30-4, assembly GCF_000142945.1. Classification (NCBI taxonomy): domain Eukaryota; phylum Oomycota; class Peronosporomycetes; order Peronosporales; family Peronosporaceae; genus Phytophthora; species Phytophthora infestans. The sequence continues at coordinate 3,641,754 of NW_003303748.1, read as the reverse complement.
CAGCGTATTCGTCGCGTGTAGTGCTCACTCAACACTGTAATTTTAATTGATGAGCGCACATTAGTGACATATACGCTGTGAACATTAACAATACAGATAGCGTGGTCTTGCCTTTGTCCTAGTGGGCGAGTGTACGTGTGACCCGTATGCAGATAGGGACGGCCAGCTTGCGGCTGTCCACGGTAGATACCATGTGCTAAATATTATTCGAAACGCGCTACGCTATTTAGGTGTGTCAACACTATTGACCGCGCCATAAGCAGATTACCGTGTGTGCGGCTCCAAATCTCGCACTGTAGTCCGGTATACTAAATACAAAAATCGTTAGGAAAATGGGGGCCTAAAATAGTGTATTTACCAACTACTTGCTCTTCTGCTGCTTCTTTTGCTCAATGTACTTGGCGTTTCGGGCGGTCAGCTTGCGAAAGCGGCTGCGCCACTTTTTCTTCTTGGGGTACCAGTGAGGACCCATCGCCTTCTTGGCGTTTGACAGGCTTTCCTGGCGGCGCACTTCGGCCGAAACAGGTGGAGGGGCTTTTCCTCCCAGAACTCAACCGCTTTTGGGCTGCTCTCGCAGGCAATACAGCGCCGCACGATGTCCCGCCCGCTGATTGTACGGAATGCGTAGCCGTACTGCAGCTTCCCGCGACTGGTTGGGAAGATGTGGAGGAACCAGATATGTTTGACCACATGAACACGTCGTACGAGCCTGTGGACAACCCACGAAGCTACCCTGGGCTACGGCAAGGCTATTCGGGCCCCACAGCTGATGCACTGCGCAATGCTGACTCTCCGCTTGCGCTTTTCTTTTTCTTTCTACCAGTAGTGTTGTGGCAGCACATTGCGGTGTGCTTAAACGCGTATGGGCGTGAAATGGCACCCCTTCGTGTTGACGAACGGTACAAACGCTACTGTTGCAAGTGTTGGTTCAATCCTCAACTACCAAAGAGGTCCAAGCGAGACATCCAGACAGAGCTAGAAGGCGCCAAAACCGATACAACCTCACGATCTTTGTCGCTTTATCGGCCTTCTAATTGCACGCACGATTGCCCCCAACCGCGAAAAACTTGCAAACCATTGGAAAACTACTTATGAAGGCGGTATTCCACGTGGAGCGTTTGGATCCGTGCTGCGTCGCGATAGATTTATGGAGATTTCTCGAAACCTACATGTCAATCCAAACTCTGATCCAAGGGCGGTCACAGATAGAGCATGAAAGCTTCGCAAAGTTGTGGAAGTTCTACAAAGGACATTTGAGCGAGGGTATGTGGCTCCAGCACACTTGGCTTTTGATGAAGCGATGCTTCCTAGCCGCTCGTCGTTCAACAAGATGCGTGTCTATATGAAAGACAAACCCACAAGTGGGCATGAAGCTCTTTATGTTGTGCAGTACGGTGACCGCCTACTGCATCAGTTTTTTTGTTTTTGGTTCAAAGTTTTTCTTATGCTGAATAATGTAGACTAAAGCTGGATATTTTGCTATGTGTATGCTGCATTTATGCAGGCTCGAGGTTTACTGCGGTAAGAAACAGCACTCCAGTGATGCACACAAGACCGGTATGAAGTCAGTGCCTGCTGCAGTAGTCCACAATCTTCTCGCTGTGTTTAAACCAGATTCTCGGGTGAATGGGATGAGACTTGTTGTAGTGGATCGGTTCTATACGTCGGTGGAAATGGCAATTCAATTGCTGCTCATGGGATTCTACTGTGTTGGGACTATTATGACGAACCGGTTGGGCTATTGTAAAGGAGTCGTTAAAAAAAATTGTCTAGATCTGCTACTATTGCTCGCGGACCAATCTAAAGTTTAAGGATCAAAGTTAGTGCCAAACATGACTGCTGTTAGCTGGTGGGACGCGTGGCCGGTTCACGCCCTGTGCACTGGCGGGGGTCTAGAGATGGATCGTGTTGCTGGCCAAGAATTCGCAGAAAAAGTCGAAGTTCCTTGCCCTCGCGTCGTGAAGGTCTACCACGCCTTCATGGAGGGCGTGGATGTCCACGACCAGTTACGTTTGCAGCGGTACTCTATTAAGCGGGCCGTGCGGTTCAAAAAGTACTACAAGTCGCTGGTGTTGGGATTAATTGATTTAGCAATTGTGAAGGGCTACATAGTCCACAAAGCCTACTACAAGCAGAAGTCGTCTCGCTTATTGACGCATGTGAAGTACATGAAGAAGCTGCATTTGCAGCTGTCGCAGCTGCACGCGTCCGACATGTATGAAGGCAACACGTTTGGTACACACGAACCCTCACAAGGCGCTTCCGCTTCAGAATCTGGAGGTCTGCGAACTACTCACGCTGTCCGCCAGCTTGATGAGTGGCGCAATACGACGACGCAGCCGAAGCGCCGACAGCGCGCGTGCAAAGTCTGCTCGCTTCTCCGTGTTGCAGACAAACGCGCGACAACAACATCGGTTTTTGTCAAGAATGCAGCAGCACGGGGCCAATGATCCTGTGTATGAAGCCGCCCCGACAGATACACGGAGTAGCTATGACATGCTGGGATATCTGGCACCGAGAGTGGATGAACGGCAAGTTGGTTCCGGTCGACACTGGTAGAAATATAAGAGTCCGTCGAGCTGCAGACACGTCGACTGGAGCTCCGTCAACGCCTGGAACGCCTGTCACGCCTCTCACACCACTGGATCCGGCTAGTAGAGGAAAGCGACGTAGGACGGACAATTATATGATAAACTGCATTGTTGTGCTTGATGTAACTTAAATAAAAAACTTTGAACAGAATATATGCAGTCTAACAAATCAGGATGATTGCTTGCGCGAACGTCCCGCACAAGGTATTGCTTGCTCATCTGACACTGTGCCTAGTCCATCTGACTCTTTTGTCAGCTGATCTTTTCACTTGATTTAAGTAAACGTACCTCGAGCTGCCAGCACCGCATCATGTGATGGCGTTACTTTCTGTGGGTGACCCCCATCGGACCCAATGACACTTTGTATGGAAAGTTTTCACCTCAAAATTTCTAAAAATGAAAACTCTACCAAATACACAGACCGATGCGGATGGCTCATATCTGTATAGCGTCTGTCTATTACCGGTCCTGTAATGCTGGATTATGCAGACTGTCCAGGTCAATTCAGCTCTTAATATGCACCTTATGCACAGTTTAGTCTGGTCCATACCCATTTACGACTGACTTTACCCCGTTTCCCGCCAGTGGCCCAGCCCTTTATATAAAAACATCAAATCATGGTAAGTTGCATATGCACTTTAGAAGAAACAAAAATCGCTCCGGGTAGGAGGGGTTAATCGTTTCTGCGAGTTGCAATGACTATAATAGCTAAAGCTGTTTGTTGTAGAAATATTAACCCCCCCCAAAGCGAGCGGATTTCGTTGCGCCTATTTACCGAAACCCCATACACGTTATAAATAGTGGGCTACAATAGTAAGACCCAGCTATATTTTATCGTGTATTTAACAGAGTCGGTACAGCGCCCCACCCCTAGGGTCTTCATTTCTCGATATCGTATCAGGTATACTAACATGTCTGCACTGTACGCGATAACGCTGATATCGTGTCCTGAGTGAACAAAGACAACACAACATTTGTACAAAAACACATCTAGCGGGGAGGGACGGGTCATATATTTGTCGATATTTAGAGAAGGATTCCACATGGTGATCTGTACGAAAAACATATATTCAAATCAAATTATTCTTGAAGCCGAAACATGTGCTCTGACGACGATCTCACTAGCTGCCGTCATCGTTGGTGTGTGGCCGCGATCCCGAACAACCCTAAGAGAAAAAAACTTCCGATTTCAGCTCTAGACTGCGACTTCGAGTCGCTGGCATCAGAGCCACCGTCACTTGCAGCGCGTGCGGGCTTCCGGGCTCAAATTTTGCGCTTGCGTCCTGATTGAGGGATCATAGTCCCATTTTGCCAGTGTTTATGCCAGATATCCCAGCACGAAGTAGGTTCGCCTTTGCTGCCATGCTTCACCTTGTTGCAAAAGAATACACGTGCGGCTAACATGTGTCTTGATGTTGGTTTCAGCTTACATTCAGCGCAGAAGAATGTCGTTTCCCCTCCTCGAGACGTAACAGCGCCTTTTAGCACTGAACAAACCTTGCACGCACACTGCCTACGCTTTCTCGTCTTATCGGAGTTTCCTTTGCGCCACTCGTCGGCCTGTACAGGCATGTGCGCCGCTCGAGCTTGTCGTGCCCGCGTTGGCATCGTGTGATGCCCGCGGTGGCGAAGAAGCTGCACCCAATCTTCCGGTAGCAACTGACAGAGCTGTAGATGAAGCGTCTTCAGAAAAGTCACGTGGGAAACCCTTGGCTTCCCGGTTGCCGCCCGATGGTAATTGTGCACATTGAAAGCATTGATGATAGCCAGGTCTATCAGTCCCAGAAAGAGAGAATTGTAGCACTTCTTGTAGCGCCGAGCCAATTGCAGTGAATACCTAATAATACGTACAATACAAGTTAAAACGATGACGTAAATGTCTATGTACAGAATATGATCACTTGCCGTTGTAGACGCAACTGGTCGTGAACGTCGACACCGCCGATGAAAGTCTGATAGTCTTTAGCGATCCGTGGACACATCAACTCTGTCTGTTCTCCAGCAACTGGATTCTACGCACGATACGGTCTGGTACTGCACTTCCTCCAGCAGCAAGCAGATACACCGCTTGATTATCCCACCAACGGACGGCCTTGATCGATGGCACCTTTTGGAGGGTGGCTACGTCATACGTTCCCTTGACGATGTGTGCAGGTCGCTTCTTGGATTCCTTCTTGCCGTTCTTAGTCTTCTTTGGTAGAATTGCTTATAAGTAATCCAAGAAAATAGCAATTTCTCGTCCTGAAATGTCCTTCGTGTTCAGCAGCTTAGCCTTTATGATATCCGGAGGTGAGACATGGAAATCAGGCCTTTTCAACTTCCTATCTAGCTGCTTGGCGTGTAGACGCTCCACTCGCGCGTCCAGGTTCTCCATAAAGTAGTCGTTACTAGCACCCGTAATTCTTTCTAGTAAGTATGGCGGGACGAACTGAAAAAATGCACTAATTGGGGTCTCAGCAGCGCTCAACGCTGCAGCAGTTGGTCCATGTTCACCGCAAAGAGATTCGGATAGTCAATATTTGCCCAATCATCGCGACGCATGTCGTAGGGTTCATCCATGTATGGGTAAGGCGTCTGATTGTGTACTGGAGACCACCCGTTTTCCTTCATGTCGGCTAAAACATCAGCCTTGAGGTTGCCACGTGCAATCTCGTGAACACCACCTACTGCTTCAAGTAGAGACGCATCAAATGGAAGCTCAGGTGGGACGACATCTTCATCTTCAATGCTGGGATCAGGCTCAGCGAACTCCAGCTCCTCATCATCGTCGTACACAGAGAATCCTCCCCCCTCCTCGTCCGAAACAAGACTTGCAAAGGCATACTTGTCATCGCCGGGCGTTACAATGTTAGGATCGTCTGTTAAAAAATATGCATGATAGCTGTTATTATCATGTATGTGTATCATGTATACATAGGAATTGTATATCGTGTACATACACGTTTGACGAACAGGAAAACGCAGCGTTCGATGCCGCGTCCACGCGATCGCCGTCTGCGGACTGTTGCACATTTGTGGGGCTTTGCGGAGAGTCGTTAGAGTCAACTGACTCATCTGAAGACTCAAACAGTTCGTACCGATCGCACCTTAAAGTGGTTGGCACAACTGGAAAAATACAACGTTGAAAAGAGTTAGCTACAGCACCTTCGAATTGTATGGATGGCACAGTAAACGTACCAGGTGTGTCTGGACTTGACGAAAATAAAGCATCGATATCGGCGTCAGCTTCATGCGGCGAAGAAGCAATTAGCGGTGCACTGGACTGAGATTGCATTGGAGAGCTGGAGTGCGTCTGTGGTCGTACTGGCTCTTCACGCACTGTACTAACTGCATAATACACGATAGTGTTAGACAGGTACGGTGTAATGTACAGGCGTTGTAAAATATACCTGTTGGAGGTGTAGTAGCGCCATCAGGTGGAGTGGCTTCATCGTCTTGCATCGAGGATGCGTGTGTGGCGTCATCGGTCTGTCGTTCATCTTCTTTTTGCCTCGTAAGCTCATCTAAACACGCGTCAACGGTTAAGTTCAGGTTTTCAATACATCATTAGAATACACAACTTACCAAGGTCTAGTCGATCCAAATACGGCATCAGCTCCTTCTCCCCTAAAAAGAAGTAATTTTGCGCACGTCTGTCTTGCTTTTACCGGGCTGCAGATAGGTGTGGTCATCGGAGAGGCCTGTAGGAGGCTTGGAGGACCAGCCTTCCTGCCGTAGTTCCTTCCACCGGGCCCGAAACCCCGACATCTGACTGGAAGCGGGAGTTTTCTGAAATGAGCGCCAAAATGAGTGGGGTTGAAAATCCCTGCAGTTTCTTATATTTATTTGGCGTGAACCACATATCGCTGAGTTTCCTCAAAACTTTTATTTAATGAAAAATTGTGCAATCCACCACACCGCTCCAGGAAGGATGGGGATCAGGTTTGTATGACCGTATACAAAAATAAGGTGAAAAATTAGCAGATCATTCATGCACCATTTATCGTGTATGATACAGGATAAGCCCTTCCTACAAAACGTGTTTAATACAGGCCGTCGCTTTGGGGGGGGGTGATAAGAAATTATCTGAGAGTGAGGTAACTACTGAGCTGCCTAATTGTATTACATGTACAACAGAAGCTGGTCGTAAGAGCTGGCCGTAAGAACAACGCTGCTAATAAACGTTGTCACTTGATCTACAAAGATAGAAATTTTAGATTGAATAAAATGAACTCATGTGTGTTACTGCAGTAAGCCATTGTTTTCTAAGAATTGTTTAGACAGCAAAATCCGATATCACTTAACGGGCGGACGTGTCGCCGACAAATGCGTAGGTTATGTTTTTAAATGGAGCGGCAAGACAGCAACAAAACACGAGAGGTGTAAATTATAGCTGGCTAAGTAGACCCATAAAGAAACGTTAATAAACTTGGAGCCTAAATGACGTTTTACCATCCTAGAATCATCGATAAACTATTAAATAATAAACACTTCCGTCAACAACAGCAACAGCAAGGCGTCTTGGTACACATTATTCAACATGTAATTCTGAATCAGCACAAAGTGAACGCTACATGCATAAAAATATTAAGCCGTGTTCGATCTAAGCTAAAACCACCTGTAATTGTTACTGAAGAGCTGGAATGTCTCAACCAGCTTTATTCCGCTAAGAAACACAAAAAATGACATCCGGCAGGATAGCTCCAAACGACTGGTTTCAAAATTCAGCTATGGGTTGAATTTTGATTCGTTCTCCTTTGCCCCTTAAAACAGTGACAGTAGTTCTAAAACCAACGGATGGAGCAGTAGACGGAGAAACAGAGGGCGACCTGGAGGCGTGTGGATGAAAAGGCGCTGCTTTAGCACGGCCAATACTTTGCGTCGATATCTCGTTTTGGGTGTGATCAATGGCTCACACAAAGCAAATAACGCGTCGTAGGAGCTTTTATACATTCTGAAGTGATCGCGGAACAGAAATGGATTAGGACTGGTGAAGATTGAGTGGAAAAAACGTGGCTGGGGGGTCTCTGTGCTCAATAGCCGTGGTATAGGTTCCTTGAGTGCTATTTGCTTTTGAGTTGCCGCCTCCTGCATTTTAGCAAGCGCTTGGAGGAGCCACAGGTCATCGTCGTCGTCGTGGTCGCTGTCTACCCTTTTTCCCTGGTGATTGGTCTTTTTTGCTTTGTCTACCTGAGTATAATGGTTGGCGGCTTCAAATCCAGCCTTTTTCTGATGGAACACGATCACTTATTTTTGTTGGCGGCTTCAAATCCAGCCTTCTTCTGATGAAACACGATCACTTATTTTTATCTTTATTTTACTTAACAAAACGACTGTTCTACAGCTCTAGCTTATTTTCAAACAAGCTGGATTTGCCCCTGCAAACCGAACACGGCCTTACAATTTGAATATGTTTTAGCTTTCATTGAGTTTGGTATGAGAAGTGATTAATCTTAATTACACAGTACAAGCGGGTATTTAATGCAGGCCATTTCTATCCTTTGCATTGATTCGAGCTAAGTTTCAGAAACGGCCCATGAAATCGAGCACAACGTTAAACTAAATATATTGTGTAGCGGTTGTAGAAGTGCAATTTGAAGTGCAGGTGATTCTAGGTGGAAGATGAAGGTACTAACAATAATAGACTTTGTCAAGATCTCAAGAGTTGTCGTTTTTAAGCATCGTAAGTATGATGGTAGAGGCTCAGTCTTTTGTAAAAAATAATTGATAGTGTTGAGTGCGGCCAGCAACTATCTATGCTTTCTAGACCAAATATTACTAAGTTATAAAAGTTTCGGCAGCATTTGCTCGCAGCAGAGCCTGTATGACCGTCTGTGGCGACTTCCAAGCTCATATTTGCCTACCATTATCTTTTCTACCACACTAGCTAAGCATTATGCATGTAAGGGTCCACAAGCCATCGTGGTAGCCAATTTGGTTATCACAGTAGCTTGTGGACGCCTTCCGGCAGTCGTCCTCCATGGCCTAAAGAGCTCAGCGGCGAGCAGTGTCAGTGCGCCTCGTACGTGCATATTGAGTTGTCTGTCATAGCTTTTAATGTGCGAGCACTGTTGTGTCGACTTATAAGAGCCATTTGTGACATATTGAATGAACATTCATGACTCTTACGAGCTGTCTAACAACAACACCAAATAATAGACCGGCAGAAGTCTTGAGTTGGCCACATACTCGCCCTGTTAATGACAGCAAGACATCCCAACTCAACACGGATTGTATGACGTTCTCAAGGTAACCTATCAAAATTCATGGAAATAGCGATCTGAAGAATATCCGACGAATTCCGTCTAAGTATCAGTTTCAGTGTATTGAAATTCATAAAACTTTTTTGCAAAGCACTGAATTGCAATTATTTGCTTTCCACGGTACGCTTTTCTATCCAAAACGTACGTGGGAACTGCCGTTCACATTTAAAGTCTGGCGTGGAGTTGATGGCACTCCATTCTGGGCAGGAGATTTGGTAGGTTGCCCAGTGCTGTCAGCCTGCCGATCTAGCTGCTGCAACGACTGGCGGCAGTTGTTTGCATACTCTTCTACCATCGTTTTACGTCGTGCAGTCAACTGCAGCTTGGTCGAGCCTAGTACAACGCCCAGGACGCTTTCCAGACACATGAGGCGGTCTCGACGCTTCGCCTGGTTCACAACCTTCTCCACAGTCTCCACCAGCGTGAACAACGCAGTGGTCAAAGCCACCAACTCGGCGTGCTCAAATCCCGACCATAACGAGTCCACCACGGTCACCATGCGACTCAGATTCACGTCGTACGCACCGAGTTCGAACTTGTCACGCAACGTGCGTACCTCACGCGAGCAGCGGTGAAGCAATGCTCGAGCCTTTTCCGCGGACTCAGTCTTCTTCTCCTTGGTATTCTCTGCAGATTTTGTCTTCTTGGGCTTCGACGAAGACGCAGCAGTACTCATAATTGCGGTCTCTCCGTCATCAGGAAGGGCAATCGCTCGCTTCTTCTTGGTCTTCGTAGCTGATACCGACTCGGCTGTTGATACAGACTCAGCAAATTGTTTTTGCATGTTCCTAAACAAAAAGAAACGCTACATTAGTGTATGTGCTACACAAAAGACCGTAAACAAAAGTCCGTACGTGAGCCAGTCTTTGAGTTCAGGACACTTGACTTGAAGCTTCTTGAGCGACTTATCCAGCCGACTCAATCGCTTGACGGTTGTACCATCTCCTCTCACCAGCTCGAGGGTATGAGTCGCTGCTTTCTGCACGTGTTTCTTCCACCACTTTTTCTTCTTCTCGTCCTCGTCCTTCAGTATTGGCATCAGTCGCTCCAGCTGTTTTATTTGACTCACTGCGGTCTCAAACTCCTTTGTTTGCAAAATCTGCCTCGCCACCGTCTTGGCCTCCTGAGATGTCGAGGTCTCCGCAGTGTCCACCTCCTCCTTGACTTCAAGGTCCTCTTTTGTCGTATCTAATTCTCCGTTCTGTAGCTTGCGACCTAAAATGAGCGTATCTATGGACGCTCCTAATTGACGATGGAGCACTTCTAACTCATCCAACAGCTCGCTCGATACAGCGGCACGTTGACTGGCGTGGAGTTTGCGTGTGGCGTCCTCCACCTGCTTAGCCTCCGCCATAGACGCCGTACACGAGCGCATTTGGCTCTTGACATGTTGCAGATCTTGCTCGAGTGCACGACAGCAGTACTTGCGGCGCGTGGCCTCATCCAGCCGCACCAGGATACGCTTAAAGCCGCTCACGCGGACTTGCTCGACGTCCATGGACAGGGTTCCCAATGGGGCTTTTGTGGGATGGGTTACCCCAGGCTTACCCACCCGTCCACCCCTTACGAGCAAAAAATGGATTATTAAATAACCCATCCACCCCGTTTACGGTAAACTTTTATGAGTAGCCGGCCGGTAAACTTTACCGGCTACTCATAAAAGAAACAATACTTGTATTGCTGTTTTCAAGCGACGTATCCAGTAGCTCAGTGATATTATAGTAGTACTACGCATACTCGGCACTCACTCGTGGACGCTGAGTCGCGCACTACGCTTACGTGGACTCTCAGCTCGCAGCTTGCGTCGTCGCCCCGCGTAGACTGGTACATCCAAATAGAATCAATAGTTTCTCGCTCAAACTCACGAACTGCTTGCCACGGAATGTTGGCTACAGGTTCCCAGGTCAGTTCATGGAATTCTTCCCACTGCACCAGATAGAATGTAGCCTCATTAATTCAGCGCTTAGCCCACACCTTCTCGAGAGCATACTCGTTCTCTGCAGTGCCACCACGTCTCGTAGCAAACAATCCTCCACCACGCCGTCTACGAACTGCCGAACCTCCTGTGTCTTCCTCATCACTAGTAGACGGGTCTACATGCTCGCTTTGCAATCGCTTCCTCCAAAACGAGCCGTCGAGGCGCCTCATTATCACATTTTCTTTAGGTGTGTTCCACCATGATGGTTAGGCTACTAGCTTTACTATTTTTTTCTCTTCTAAAGACAAAGTGAGAAAGTGCTGCCACCGATGTCGCTGCAAGAATGCTGCGGTGGCCATAAAAAGTCAAAGCCCACTTCCAGTCGTCCACCAGCCAACAGACAAGCATTGCCAGCCATGACGGACGAGCTGGAGCTACTGACGCCGCCGCCGCAGGCCGCGCCATCCTCAGGGCGCGTGGGTCTCTCCGCCGCTACGCTCGTGTACTCGTCCGACGGTCGCTACGTGTTCCAGCGTCAGGCGCACGTGGTGCGCGTGCTGCACTCGCAAAGCGGTCGCGTCCTTCACGAATGTGTTCGCGCTGACAACAAGAGCGCGGTGCGCGCGCTGGCACTGCACCCACACAACGCGCTGCAGTTGCTAGCTGCATACGAGGATGGCTACATCATTGTGTGGGATTTCGTTGAGCACAAGCCGCTCGCGGAGCTGGATGCCAAGGCGCCCGTGCTGTGGATGGGGTCCAGCCGCACGAGCGCGTCGCAGCTTCTTCTGGTCGTCCAGACCGACGCAAACACCTGGAGCCTAATAGAGTTCAGCCTAAAGAAAAAGAAACGCGGTCCTGTCTGCTGTCACGCTATTGAAATTTTGCTCTTCCTGTGTATTAAACACAATTTCCTAATAGTGACTAGACACTGTTTTTATAGGTGAATAGGGCTACAGAAACCCATTATTTAACCACCCCAGCAACCTCTTCGACCCACCCTATGTCTGACCATGGACGCTTTTTCGCTCGTTCAGGTCGGTTTACACAATCCGAACACAATAAACACATAAATGAAACACAACAGACACTTCAACAAAAATCCACGCCCCTATTCAACTGTTTTTTTTCAAATACTGTATCATTTTACGTGAGGATTTAAAAAAGAATTACTTCAAGTATGCACTTTGGTGCCCTGGTGGACAGCCTGCAAGTATTTTAGTCATAACAATCTTGAATAGAAGACGCATCGACAAACAAAGATCCATTCGAATGGAGCAGCTTCACTCCCACAACACTTGGCGACAGACTTCTCGTCTGGCGAGGTCAAAGATTATCTTGATGACTGCAGTGGGTAAAGGCGTCACCATCGCGACACTTAACACTGCAAGACGATGCTGGAATGGCAAATTTTCGTGTCCAAGCAAAACTCCATTGTGGTCCCTATCAAATCGCCATCGGAGATTTTTGGAAAGCGTATGTTTTTTATCCATCGATAATAGCAAACATCTGAGCGTCTTGTTTTTTCGAAGGGACGAATGGAGGACGTTAAGAATCCTGTTTGCAGGGCTTGTCGGGTTATCCTCGAGATGAAGAATCTGTAGGTGGCGAATCGATTGGCAGCCTGGATCTCCCACCAGTCGAAAAAAATCTTCTTGGTTTGCTGCACTGATGTGGTTTTGGGCTGCGTTTAGAGTATGCAGAAAGCAGCTCTCTTGTCTAAACGCTTTCGTTATCGGCGTAATATCTGTCAACTCACAACCGCTAGCATCCAGACTCTTTAACAAAGGGCATCCTTCCAGGATAACAGCCAACGTGGTGGTCCTTAACGGGTTGTTTGGTAGTCGGAGCGTCTCTATCGACTGTCCGATAGCCTTCACCCATCCGGCTAACACACGAGCATTGTGCTGCTGTCCCAACGATCCAGTGAGCGCACCATCCTTGTTAACTCTGAGCATTTGCGACGTCGTCTTGACTTCCATCATCGTCAAAGATTTCAACTTGCAAGTGCGAGTATTTCTAACTCGGGTTTCCCTTTTGACAATCTTTAGATTCTTGACGTACAATTCCCCATAACCGGGGATCAAAACACACGTCCACGATACTCCAGAGTCCAGTACTTCGCACCATAATTCTTTCTCAAGCTTCAGACCGGATGGAGGTCTACCCCTGGCGTGTTTCTTCGTATCTCGAGGGATTTCTAAACGAGTACCGGTCGGTAGAAGAGCCCAATGACTTGGTTCACTGCACGACTTCTCAGTCGCTTCAGTAGTCGTCTTCTTTTGCATGAGATGTAGAGAATAATCGGTAAATTTCAACAGATATCGTACAGCTTCCACATCTTCGAGTCGTAGTACGCAGTGTGATAAATCCAAGCTTACAATGGAAGACTTTGACTCAGGGTGCAAGCCACAGCCACGAATCACTGCCCTCAAATCCACGCAGAGATAATTCACGGATTCCAGATCTGCTGTTCCCTTCGTGTATAGCTGAAAACAGCGCACCAAGCTGGAAAGTGCTGAATGTACTGAAATTCAAGCTTAATACCGTTAGACTCGTAGTCACAGGAGCGTCAGACCTCGAAAGAGCTAAACACGCAGACACGAACTCGCAGAATGAGCGCATAAATCGCTTACAGCTTTTTGTAGTAAACGTCCAGTCCAAATGTAGCTCACTGACCGTTAGGGTCGGTAAAGCCACAATCTCTGCTAGTGGGGTCAGATCGCGTTCGGCGATCGTAGTTTCACTCAAATCCAAACACCGAATCGAGAACAAAACCATCGCTGAGCTCCCAGTTCCGTGTCTATTTGAAGCTGCCAAAAGCAGATTCCGGATTTCAGCCTTCGAATCGCCCACTCGTAGTCGGCTACATGAAAAATCCAGACCGATCTTAACCCTTCGAGGCTGTCGCGGAATAGAAATGCCGAGCTTGGACATGATACCATACACACGTTGATCGACTCGTTGGAAAGTTTCGTTTGGTGACGAGGAGAAGGCTTGAGCACACAACTCCAATAATTGATTTTTTACTTTCATGCTGGAGAATCTGAGTTTAAACTTCGGCATCGTATGAACCTCACCGGCGCTTCTCACTGGTGTACATGTACAAACTGGACGTTTCTCACGCCGTCGAAGTCGCTGTAATGAAAAGTACTCATTGCAATTAGCTATATGGCAGATGTCGTCCAACACGTGGTTCCAGAAGTGAGGGTTGCAACGCCACGAATATTCTTGGCAACGCGCAATGAGGGTCAAAAACCGTATCGCTACCAGTTTATCATAAGCTCGGCGCATGGTCGCGTCGTAAAGACCAACAGAACTAGAAGATATGGCGTTTGAAGTGGGTGTATTGTCATTGAGGCCACTGCATAGTGCAGTATCGACGGTCTCAGCTCGGAAAGTCACAGTAATCCACGGAACCGGCAGCAGCTGCTCGGTCGATTCAGCACGTGATATCTGACGAGGCAAAAGATAGACGTCTTCCTCCAGACACGCACACACTTCTGCAACGTGGCGCTCGACGGCTAATCCAGGCCGGAAAGGCGTCCTCCGCACCATTGGCACTTTAATCTGAAGAGAACCACTTGGGTGGGACACTGCGATATATAAACAGGGCTATGCTCTAACTTTCTGCGAATAAAGATCTTAAATTTTGCGTCCAGGTATTCTGATTGGCTTAAAGCGAAATATTATTAACAGTGAAATGTTAGCTTAGTCCATTTCGTGTAAACAGATACTATTATAGCTTGATTATCAATCGTACAGACAGACCCACGCAGTGTTCAGGTTAATTCTCCTTAACCCGAGAGCTTGTATGAGACACGATTCTGCAAAAAGCTAAGCGTGCTGAGACACGTTAACCCTTCAATAGCCTCCGGGGCTAAGCCCCGAGCGCTTTTTAAACCTAATATTTGAAGGTCCCCTCACAATTCTAAATCAAGAAGGGGTAGGCGGATTTCAATCTTTCCCGCACGTCATTACATAAATGCGAGTGTGGCTTAATATTTGTATTTCTAGAAGATTATTGTGCATTCTAATGCTTTCGTCCGAGCCTGATGCTCGATTTGTATTTAATAGAGGTCGTTTTATTAAGTCGAGGTCTATAAAAAGTACAAATCGGTATAGCAAGACTGGCTGATAAATTGAGCTACGGCAGTCAAATCGACTGCTCGGGATCAATCAACCACCAAATTCACTTCGATATCCTGAAAATCGGTTTTTTTGCCGTTTTGAAATGGTAATTCGATCACAGATAAAACATATCGATGCCTGCCTCTTTCCAGCTCATTTTTACGCGTGATTTAATGCTCCACCATGCTCGACATTAGCTACAAAACGGATGGACATTCCGGGATCAATCAACCACCAAATTCACTTCGATATCCTGAAAATCGGTTTTTTTGCCGTTTTGAAATGGTAATTCGATCACAGATAAAACATATCGATGCCTGCCTCTTTCCAGCTCATTTTTACGCGTGATTTAATGCTCCACCATGCTCGACATTAGCTACAAAACGGATGGACATTCCATCTCAAAGCACAATAAAATGATACGGATTTTGATGGGTGCCACACAAATCAGCATGGAGGATTACAGGCAAATTCCCGCGCCACTGATTTCTCGAGCATTCGGGAATTTCCCCCGCTGCATCAGAGGTGTCCGGGATCAGAGCTCAATGGCGCGAGCTATTGTGAAAAGTATGGAAATCAAAAGCCCCTTCGGGTTTGTCAAGCGACTACACGTCTCTTGTGCCGGGAAAGACGAAGAAGGACATGCGTGATGTGATTTTTTGTCGGGGAGGCGGAGGTAATGGCAACGTTTGACTGTGTTGCCTTTGGTAGATTTGTATCGGCTTTCATGATCACCGTGTTGACTTAAGAATTTGTGTTTGACTAGAGGAGATGAGGAAAGCAGCCGTGGCAAAGCACAAAGCCAAAGCAGTGCCCCAGCCTACTTTTCAGAGCGATCGGACCCAAACCGACGTGTCGCGCTGTGAAGATGATATGTTAAGCCTTGTAGTGTATGTACGTGTTACCATTCGAGCGCAGTTGTGTCTGCGAAAGATGACAGTCCTCTCGGCCCTGGTACAGTGCCCGCAGATGCTGCCGTTTTGAACGGTGAAGCGTCGCACGCAGCTAAATCCAGTACCCAAGGTGATAACTTCTTTTGTTATGTGTAAACGTGCTATGATTCTGACTCAATTATATCTGTGACGAAAAATGAAGCTCTTGCATTGAGAGGCCCCGTTGCATACGACAATTCGGCTGTACAGTTGTAGCACCCCACGTTGTTGCAACTACCAACTTGATTGTTGATGCATCACACGATTCTCCTCGAGCGGTCCATCCAGCAGCCAAGGTATGGGTAGTTAATTATGATGTACCCCCTGTTTCAATTCACATTATATCGTGTTTGTGAGGGGTACTGTTACCATCGACAGCCCAAAATATCGGAGTACGAGTGCTGAGAGGATTATTGCAGACGAGGTCCCCACGTGTAGTTGGAATGCTGAATTCGATGCCGCTGCTGGATCCGGGCCATAGCATGCCTGTTCAGAAGCTGGGGATAGCGACAGAGACCATGAGCGAAATCGACGGACAGTGTTGCAAAACACCAACCATGAGCTTATTACGTATACACACGATAAGGGTACCCGGTATTGATTCTTATCGTGCATCCTTTGAAAATGACCCATCCATCATTGGGCCCGGAGATAATCTAGCAGGATTTGCAACGTTTGACTCCGACGGTGGCAACGAAAGTATGTATATTTACGATGATGAGGACCTAGGCTTCGGAGAGGCAGGCATACATTTTGAACCATCTCTACTTGAGACAGCTTGCACGTGGAAGCGTACACAAGGATGTGCTAAAGGGAATTAAGTCCACTGGATGGAATGGAGTCAATACGCATACACCTTTCCTTACATGGAGGATATGCGACGCACGTCCTGATGCTTGCCTAACTGAGGAGTATCTTAATATCTACAACGGTGAGCATGGACCTACTGCAAAATCTCTGTCTGCTGCTTCGGCGGCGTTGGTCTGATTTGTGGCTCCCCAACTTTAAAAAGACATTGATGGAGCAAGTGATGACTATTTCGTTTTAAATTTGATTCAGCGTGTGATCACTTAGCATGCTAAGCAACAAGCCAGGCATCAGAAGGACATCGACGTTGAAGTAAAGTCGCCGGAACAAATCAAGGAGCACTTATTGGCTACACCTGACATTTCTGGAGAGCCCATTGTATATTTTTTGGACTACGCATGACCAGAACAATTGTGCCGAACAAGGAGAAACATGACCACCACTGGAAGACTACCGACGAAGGAACCATTCCACGTGGCATTAATATGAATCGAGATCGGTTTACTTACCTCTCGCAACATGCATTCCAGTCGCAATGATGCCCCTAGGGCTGCTACTGACAGTGCGTAGAAGCTGCAGCCTGTGATTACTGTACGGCAAGACACTTCCAAGCAAAGATTTACGCCTCCTCCGGTCTTGACGTTTGATAAAGCGATGCATGCTTCAGTTTAGATCGGCCTTCAGCCGCATGAGGGTGTACATGAAAGTCAAACCTCACAAACGGAGGACTAAGCTCTTCATGATGTGCTGCACTCAGACGGCTTATTACAATCCGGCACGTATGTGTCGCCCATTAGGGTGCGCTTTGTTTGCTCTACCGTTGTCCTATCGTCTTTGCTACACGCTTACATATTCTTTATCATATCTGATACGGTCTCAAGGATTACGGCGGTAAATGACAAATGTAGGACGACAGAGCTCCTCCCGACCCCTCTGCTCCCCCCCCCCCCGCCTTCCGACTAGTAGTAACAGATCGATTTTATACGTCCGTGGGACTGGCAATGCAACTACTTACGATGTATTTCTACATCGTCGGGACGTTTATGATGAACAAGCAAGGCCTGTGCAAAGTGCCCTTACCTCTCATACAGATTAATGGGTGAAGAGCGTCGAACAAGCGATCGGCTGACATTGATATAGAAACGTATGATGTGGCGACGTCCGTTCATGCTCTGGTGATGAAAGTAATCCGCTGGTACGACATTTAAGGAGTGTACATTTTAGCAACTGGTGGAAGTGCGCGGCAGGACAGAATAATGGGCGGCATCGATGTGCATGACCAGCTGCACCGCTAGAGGTAAGTTGTGCTATCGTGTATGGACAGCTTTATCATTCACGCTAATCGTGTTTGCTACATGCACTGCATAGATACTTGTTACAGTAGGCAATACGATACAGGAAGTATTACAAATCCTTGTGTTTAGGCCTAATTGATCTGACAATTATCAATTCATGTATTGTCTACAACAGCCTGGGGGTAAAGAATAGTGAGCGCAAGACATCACTCGTGCAGCACTTCAAGCAGCTACACCTCGAGCTATGCCAGCTTCAACCGGAGGCTGAGCAACAGCTACGGCACCACCGAGGATTCCGAGAAACACCAACTATAGCCCAAGAAGCTGCTCTACACGTCTCTGTGCTGACCGACGCGTGGCGTAAAGACAGCGCCACAGAAGCTCGACAACGCCGTCAGCACGCCTGCAAGCTCTGCGTCTTGCTCAATGCAGATGAAAAGACGCGCGGGGGTGATACTACGTTCTTTTGCAGCGAGTGTAAGTTGCAAAAGGCTTCTAAAAATGCTCTAGCAGCTCAGGCCTTCCTTTGCAACACATTGAAGCACTCGGTAAGCGGTGTCTTGCTTCGAGATCTCGCATAAGCATTGGAAGAATGGCATCTTGATTCATCATATCCGCAGCAAGCGCAAGATTCGTGCCGATAAGCTGAAGAAACATACCAGCGAGAATAGTGGTTACGCCAACAGCTCCGAGCATCGAGCGATGATTCCAGAAGTGAGAGATGTCCATCAGAAGCGATCCCACGGAACTAATGACAAAGTTTAGGCAGGCTATGGCTCTATTTTTGACTTCCTTTGATTAAACCGTTGTGCTCTCGGAGTTCCATCTGTTTTTCTAAATATCTACAAATAGTGAACTGTCTCCACTTTGAGCTGTATCGACTTTGTGTACAAGAGACACAATAGTGTCGTGCGCGTGTGTGTAGATCTAGGTAGAATAGCAAATTAAAGAGTAGGAATAAGAGTTAGCTTTCGTGCCCGGCGAGTTTCGGCCAGTCGATACTAACAAAAAGCGGTCATACCTATTTTCGATCTGTTTTAGCCGGTTACACCTAACCGGCTTCTAGAAAGCTTCTATTGGCTGTATTTTGCACGGTATGAAAAGACAAAAAATTGTACACGGAAAATACCGTAGATATTTTACGGATGTTTTCCGACCTGTGTAGGGAATCGGAGCACATTCGTGATAACCTCGTCAAATATACTAATTACGAATTATCCCATCCTTGGCAAACCTATACGCGTTTGTCATACGCAAGTATAGTTTTTAACGCATCCCGCCATGCTCATCGAACAGCTCACATCTTCCTTGGGCTTACCAAAGTAGTTATCTAAGTTATTATTGGTGCGGTTTTTGAGGTGCGGAAGAGCGGTTTGACAGCAATACACCCATCGAGAACCTTAATTCTTACCGAAACATGTAAATAATTCTGTCTATCCGATGCGATCACAAATGCCCTAAGCGATCAATGAGCTGTATCGTAGCTCCCCTCGCTCACTGCATAAACCAACTTGTGGCATGCAGCATCCCCTTGACTTGCATCCGCAGATGATATTGTTTCAAAGTCCGGCTTGGATTGAATTTTTTTTTCAAGTACTTAATAGCGTGAAAATGACAAATCAAATGCGAACCCCAGAAAAATGGCCTCTATCACGCAGATATCATTGAGATCTTTGTCTACCACGTTAGCGCGAAGCAAATTATTCTAAGTAGGATGGGAGCGTTTGATGTGAGCGATCGATCTCTCGATGTGTCAGTCTTCGTTGGCTTCGATAAGAGAGTGTTGAATAACTGCACCATCCCCAAATTCGTTCATGTCATGAAGGGCAAGAGCTGGTAATGATATCTGAGCGGTAATAAAGCAAAGCTGTCAATACGTAAAAAAAAAATACGTAGATTATTATGTACAAAATAAAGCCCTGGAAAATACTGGACTTATCAGATCTCTCACATGTTTGGTTTGTGACGGCAGTCCACGAGGAGAAACTCGCTGAATCGGCCGTACATACGCTGCTTTGACGGAGTAGCTAACGAGATCACGCCTTCTTTACAGTCTGTTTCCGCAACGAACAATGCGCCGCTGCTAGCGGAGCAATTTCTCACGCAGACGCTTCGGTGTCGTCAACGGAAGACACAGACGAGGTGTGTTCTGGAACCAAACTGTCCACATCTACCTGAACTACATATTAGTCAGCATCAAGTACAGTAGGTAGGCGTATTTCCGACCTCTTTGCGCCTACAGACAGCGTCCCTTTCACAGGCACCCCTACCAAAGTCTCAACGATTCCACGAGAAACAGGATACGTCGCGTAAACCACTACAGAAACTTTATAGTTGCGAGTGAAATATTTTTTATTAAAGATGCAATCGAGTCAAATCTCATTGCACTACAAATCTGAATGAGAAGTCGGTTTGACGGATGTGTTGAGGAGACCGGCTACCCTCGCTTCTAGACTTTCATTTTTTTTCAACCATGAGTACATATGAGTGTACGTTGGTACGGAACACAGCCTTCAGAGACTAGCCGAGTGTTATATTCCCCTTTCTTTGGCTTTTTACCCTCCGCACGCGACACGGTTTCTTTAACAGGAAGAACTTGCTTCAATCTGTCACAGTACTTTAAGAGGTACGTCTGCCACACATCCCACGTAGCGTGCTAAACAGAGGTGGCTGCAATTACACCCGTGTCGCTTTCCTCCTCTTTAGAATCATCTGCGTCAGATGCACTAAAAGCTGCATCCTCCCTCTTGCAGACCTCATGACCGGTTTCCTCTCCAGCGTGAAAAATATCTCTCTAGCGTGAAAATCATCCACATGGTCTTCGGGACTGAGCTTTTCCTCGTCATCACCATTCAAATGGCTCAACCCCATCGACTGATGGCGGTTAGCACCTGCTGCGTTTAGTGTCTCGTCTCATTAAACCCCCACACCCTGCTCACCAGAACCAAAACATAGCGATACCCCCGACAAACCTGGCCCTCGTCGCCGCCAGGATTTATGGCGTCGTCTTTCCAGCAAACTCGCATCGTCCTCATTCACGTGTTGCTCCGTACTACTTTACGGAAAACGTGAATGAGATCTGGTGTGTCTTTCGCATGTAAATAATCGACGCGATTGTTTTTCGTCGATCATGGCCTGTTCGGTTCCATGATTAAAATCCTGGCCTGCAACGGTTTCGCTGAAAACATGACATCTATTTCGTCTGGCTGGCTAAAACCAGTAGTTTGTTTTTTAGTGCTACGTTCGACGAGGTCTGACTCAGGTGGGGTTTCTTTAATACCGGCGAAATACCTTGATTAGAACGCGGCAACATTTGACCACTTTTCATAAGCTCTTGCTCATACACTTGGCCTTGATAATTAAGATCGCCGCGTCTACCAACATAAACAGCTACGTTAAATAAAGAGATAACAAAAAAAACCGACGGTACCAAGTGCAACAGCTCCTATACTCCAGAAAAACCCGCTCACTAGACGACGCTACTGGGTCGTCACTGCTGAGCATGGCATGTTCCCCGCAGCCTCGGTCATTCTACATGATCTAGGATAGCAATATTAATGAAGAAGGCTAGCTGCTGCTGTAATCGCTGCAGTAAGGCTGCGATTCCCGCTGTACCTATGTTGTACCGGTAGAAACCTTTTTGGAGAATGGAAAATGCGCAAGAAACTCTATAGTTTATTTTGAGCAAATTGGTCAAACCCTGACCTTTTGGTTAGAAAAAAAAAACGGTACTTGTCGAACCCTGCCGTGATTGTATTGAGGTTATTTAGAGATGGGATCTGCCCAGCCCTCAGCCGCAAATTAAATCAATTAATCACTGCACTGGCGAAATGATTGAATTACACGTACGAGAAGGTATGCGAAATTTTTTTCAAGTACTTAATAGCGTGAAAATGACAAATCAAATGCGAACCCCAGAAAAATGGCCTCTATCACGCAGATATCATTGAGATCTTTGTCTACCACGTTAGCGCGAAGCAAATTATTCTAAGTAGGATGGGAGCGTTTGATGTGAGCGATCGATCTCTCGATGTGTCAGTCTTCGTTGGCTTCGATAAGAGAGTGTTGAATAACTGCACCATCCCCAAATTCGTTCATGTCATGAAGGGCAAGAGCTGGTAATGATATCTGAGCGGTAATAAAGCAAAGCTGTCAATACGTAAAAAAAAAAATACGTAGATTATTATGTACAAAATAAAGCCCTGAAAAATACTGGACTTATCAGATCTCTCACATGTTTGGTTTGTGACGGCAGTCCACGAGGAGAAACTCGCTGAATCGGCCGTACATACGCTGCTTTGACGGAGTAGCTAACGAGATCACGCCTTCTTTACAGTCTGTTTCCGCAACGAACAATGCGCCGCTGCTAGCGGAGCAATTTCTCACGCAGACGCTTCGGTGTCGTCAACGGAAGACACAGACGAGGTGTGTTCTGGAACCAAACTGTTCACATCTACCTGAACTACATATTAGTCAGCATCAAGTACAGTAGGTAGGCGTATTTCCGAGCTCTTTGCGCCTACAGACAGTGTCCCTTTCACTAAGTAAACCTACCAAAATCTCAACGATTCCCCGAGAAATAGGATACGTAGCGTAGCCCTACTAGGAGATTAATTTAGAGATTATGTGCATACACCAATAGTAGGCATCGATTCGATGCAAATTTCAAATGAAAAGGGCTCTTTTTTCCTACCAATTTCATAGGTTTCACTCGGCAGGAAAGGTTTAGCATGGGTATAAACTGATAGAAACTTGGTGAACGAAACAAAATATAGCTCACTTTACTCCTCGACGTAAATGTTTTTTAGAATTTCTAGCTTTATTCAGTTTTTCTTACACTATAGACGGCTAAGTATTGTGCAGAAATATCACTATTCCCTCTTAATTACTTTTAAAAGTTTGTAAACGTAGCTATCGAGGCCGTTGAGGCGTGTGTTGAGCAGACTGGCAGTCCAATGAGAGCCCGTAGCGCTACCAGGCAGCGCGGCATCATCCGTCTACCTTTCGTCATTGCTCGCTTGAAGTTGCAGCGGTTTCAACGCCTCGTAGTAGCCACTTGACGCAGCATCGAGACGCTGAGGCTCCTAAACATGGTGATTTCGGAGCTCTGCCGGTATTTTTCTAGAGGTGATAGGCTCGCTCGCATGTGTCGTTAGGGCCGTATCGGGCCAGCCGCCGCGGGCGTCGCTAGTGTTGGTCTCGATTGGCCCAGTACTTCACCGAGCAGACTGTAGATAGACAACTACAATTTAGCTTAAACTGCAATAATGCTGCTGAAGACTTCGAAACGTCATGCTCCACTTAGCCGAGTTGTTTTCTGCAGCGTACTGACCTGGGTGATTTCAATAAACTCTTCCAATAGAATCGATTTTTTCTAAAAAGAATCTTAGAATTGTTTTTGCATGTTCCACTGCTCGTTTGTCGCAAACCTCACATTTTATATGAAGTTGTTCGGATTACTGTCGTAGCGCTTTTTCATACGTGACGTGAGTGCGTTTCCTGCCTTTTTAGCAAGATAGAGTCGAAACTTGTTAAGGTGCTTGATCCCCGGAAGCTTTGAGAGCTTTGGGAGCTTAAGCAGACTGGAAGCCTGGTCAAGCTGGGGGGTCCTGATAGCTCTCTCCTCATCGATTTCGTGCGGCTTGGTTCTTCCTCTCAAGTAGCGCTGGTCTTCATTTTCGGGCTGGAAAGGAGAATTTACGCCACTCATTCCGGTAGCCCTCTCAGCAGGTGCAATTGAGCTGCAGCTAACCAGCACAAGCAGCATCAGGTGAATAGCGCGCATGGTGCAGTCAACTTTTTTTTTCTCTTTTGGCTGTGAGAGACGTGAGCTTCTAACACTTTCCTCCTTTTTTGCACTGGTACTGTACTTGGATGTAAAAATTTAATACTCCTGCTTTACAAAAACGAAACTGATCAGAATTATCTGCTCAATTGTACAGAAGTCTCTCTCATTAAAGGTAAGGGGTCGTCTGATTAATTTACGTAGGGAATATCAGTGCTTTCGTAATTTGTTATATGATTTCCTACCCATGCCATCTGATACAAAGGGGTATATGAAGTACAGGCTACGCTTATTCAGGGGGACTTCTGTTTTCGGAAGTACTACATGTACTAGTAGTAGTAATAATAATAAAAAAGATTACGGTTTAAGCAACTGGAAGATCTGCAACACGTAATCGAGATACAACAACCAAACGTTTACCAAGTTCTCGCTATATTACCGGTATACTAACGTAGTACTACTAGCCTCCCTATCCATCTGTTAACCTCATTTCAAAAGCCCCACGTCTCTCTCGTCCACTTGAATTTTATCCATGGTTGTTTCATTCAACCTACCTGCAAGATCGGCAATGCGTTTAGGAATGCCCATAGTGGCTCGCAGTGCCGGATGTGACGCGATGAGTTCCAGTTTATCAGTTGAGTTCACAGCACGTGCGTGTTTAAGTTCCTCAACACGAATCGGCCGGCTCATGAGACTCACTAGCATCATCGTCGCGCTCTTCATGTCGAACTTGGACAGCGTGTAGAGCCGTTCGCCATGTCCACGGACAGCACCGTCTGCACAGATAGAAGTCCGCGCAGTTAGCACAATCTTTAGAGACGCATTATTTGTCAATATATCCGACAAAAAGACACGGAATCGGTCCCGTCGAGAGTCGTTCCGTAGCAGATAGTCACAGCCGTCCATGACCATAAGCATGTGCTGTCCGTTAAACTCGATCCGCGCCTTATGTTGCTTTAGATGATCAGATACCATCGTTTCTAACCGCGTAAGTACGCGACATCTTCCATTCGCGATATTGATATTACGTCGCATCATCCCCACATGTTCATCCATCTCGTCTTGAGCTAGTTTGGCTACCGAGAAGATACGCACGCCTCCTTCGGACGTAATGCGTGGGCCTACATAATTCGCCACCGCATGAGCTACCGCTGTCTTGCCGATACCTTCTTCGCCACAAATCGTAACGAGACGAGTGATACGAGACTGCGTCATCATCAACGCCAAGCAGATCTTGTACACTTCCACCGATCGATTGCAAAATCCCTGACACATGGCTGGTAAGTCATCGAACCACAGCTTCGGGTACCGTTTCTTCTTCATCGGTTCGAGATTAATAGTACTCGACGACTCCACTGCTGCAAGAGGGAAGATAATCTCCGAGTGGTCTCCGTCTTCAGGAAGCAGCATGAACTTCTCCGCCACAGCCATAGGTCCTCGGATATTTGGAGACTTCGCAACTGATTGCTGAGCAATTGTGAAGCTTGCTCCGACTGGTTTACCAGTTGCAAGTGCCAAGTAGAATGCGCGTGTGAACTCAATCGCCGCGTAGTCTTCGATCTTCTGGTTTGTGCGTACTCCAATGACATGAGGGATGCCACACGCTACGAACGCATAGGCCAGTGGCGCAGACGAACATGCAGACACGAACACGAGACGCAGCGTCGATTCTCCTGCTCCACCTGCAGAAAATAATTCCTGCAGCCCTTTATGAGGAATCGGGTGCACTAGACCCATCCCATCTTCAAAATACAAGTGATTCTCATCTCCATGGCCGGAAAAATGAAGCGCTCGACAGCCGAGCGTCACCATCGCTCGGAACGTGTCTGTGTTGGCGAACTTGGCCACCACACTGATCTGTCGTGGGCACTGGTATATCCTGGACATCGTTCCAGGTCCATTGTTACCACCTGCGTCGTTGATTGCCGCCGGACGCTTCGCAAACTTGGACGCTTCTACCAGACTCTTCTGTAAAATCGAGTACTCCCTTTTGACATCCAGCTCTGCTATTGGATGATATTTGCCGTGGATATCCTTCCCCACTAGAGGGGCCGAGAACAGCACTCCTAGTGTGTATTCCTGTAGATTCGGTCCTTGCTGTGATTTATCTTGGGAATCTGCCAGAATCGCTGTTTGCGTTAGCTTACCGCCTTCCTGAGCTCCTCGAACGTGTGGATCTTCAGCGACGTAGCCCAGTAATACATTACCTTGACGTGAAGACAGCAGCGTGATCTTCTGTCCGTCTGCTACTTTGTATTTCTTGTTCTTCTGTACTTGCACACCGTCGATTCGGATGCCATTCGTGCTTTTATCCGTGATAAACACGGCGTGTCGGTGGGTCTCTGGGTCCAATGCAGTCTCTATTATGCAGTGCGTTCTGCTCAGCTTTACTGGATCGACGCCTGACGTTTTCATATCAAATATCCCAACGTAACTTTCTCTTCCGAGGGTTACGCGTGGGGTTAGCATTTGCATCTCGATCCGGTACAGTCCTTTCTTCTCCAGAGCGTTCTTCTGGAACGCTGTAACGGCTTTATCCACTTCTGGGTGCAGTACAAGGCGCATTAGACACAAGGAAGGACTGTCCTCCAGTGTCTGGGTACATTCTTGCGTGTTCTGTTGAGATATACTCATCGCCTCCAGGAGGTTCTGCGAGTCTTCTTTCATGGCCTCAAACTGCTCTTCTCTATTGTCCACAGCGCTTGTCAAGATGCTGGACGTCATCACGCGGTTGTCTGGTACTCCATTCATGATAACTGGCCCTGGCAGGGCGTAGGGCGCCACTCGCGAGCGTTTATTGGGCAGATTACCGTTCATATTGAGCTCGGGCTCTTGTTCCGGGTCTCGAGCGCTACGGACGCCCCAAGAAGACGCTAATGTGGACGCTGATGAGGTCGATGAGAAGCTGCTGCCTAGCCTGGACCCGGAGTGGTCGGCAGTGAACATTTGGAGCACTGATGGCCCGTTAGAGGCAGCTCGGACGGCTGGAGAGCCTAAAGAACCCGGTGGAGCGCGGGTTACAGTCGGTGTGAGGCCGCCCAGCACCTCCACGCGCCGCTTTCTGTTGCTGCTGGCATCTGTAGACAGCACACCGCCGTCCATGAAGGGCCGCAGAGGCGTCGGGGCCGAGTAGACGCTGCTTGTGCCGTCGTCCATGAAGTGGCGTTTCCTCGTTCAGTGCGGGATGGATAATGTGGCGTTTTGTGAAGAGTGAGGTATTTATTGGTTGAAATGATGGCGAATGGGTAGATTGGATTGGTGAAAAAAGAAGTTGCCGCAGACTTTACATTTTTCTAGTGAGGCGAATTTTCGGAGGCGAAGTTGAAGTGCGTCAGACAATAGACAAGAAATGGCTACAAGACATGCTTCTACAAATGGCTACAGCGTACGAGTAGCTATATATGGTGATTTATGAGCCACTCCAGTGTACGAGAATTTGTACGCCGGATTGGCGAGGGACTTAAGAAGCAAACCATCTAGATCCAAGGCGGGGCCTACGATAGAACATGCGCCACTTTACTTAAAGTGGTATACATGTATTTCGAGAATCATTTATAGCCATACGGCAGCTCCTCAGCAATATGGCGCATTCACGAGGATGCATCAAACACGCTAACCTAAATGTTTCTTTAGCACTCAATGCATTCTCCGGCGACTGGAAACTTCTCGTGCGTAATAATTAGCTGGACTACATTTAAAGTATTAAAATAAACTAAACTTTATGTACCAGAAGGTTAACGGTTGAGCAAGGACGCTGATGCACAAGCAGTTGTGTACTCGGTGATCTATGGAAACCAAATTCTATTCATGTCAGGATTTCTATATATCAACATATATTTTATAAATCCTGCTAATAATCGGTATCCTTGGAGCAAATCCGTTTCATCAGAGAAACCCCTACAGATATCTGTCTAGACAAGAATAGCTGAAGCGAAGACTCACAACTGTCCTGTCATTTATAAAAGTTTGGTTTGAAAGAGCCATGACAGTCTCCAGTACTATGGAGAGCCAAGACAACGACTGTTCCCCAACGTACGCTTAAGATTGAGTAGGAATCATCCTATCATCCTATCTCTAACGACACTACCCGATGCCTATAGCAATACCGAAGCACCTCTTGTCACCGAGTCACCAGCGGAGATCAAGCTGAGGCAACGCCAACGCATCCTCACAAGCACCACCGATGTCGCCGGTGAGACTGCCACAAAACTGCGAATCAACTTGGACAAACGCCGCAAAGGATTTCTAAGTCCTAGTCGACTGTCGAGTAAGTAACTCAACTGCCCAATCCGGGTTCTGTATTTATTTAAACCATGTCACAAAACAAACAGGTGCGTTCCGGCTAAACGCTGAAATGGCGTTGCGTGTATCGTTCGCTGTGGTACTCTCGTCGATTATTCAGACCCGAGACAAAGCCTACGATCCTGCCCACGCCCACGACAAGAAGTGGTTATTTTTCCCGGACTGGTATTATCTTGGTGGTCTCAGTTACTGTGCCATTATGGTGATTTTTTCCATGGCTTACAACGTCGGAGGCACGATCCGTGAAGTTTGCCAAGGCTTCTCTGGAGTGGGAGTGGCGCTTTTGTACAATTATATTTTGTTCGCTTTCATTGAAGTGGAACGATTCGACAGTAACGCAGACGACCCTTTCAAAAACTACTATAAAATCAACAAAGCCTTTAACTCGAGCGCGTACTGGATAAATGTACCCAACCTGTACGCGACTTTGCCCGGGATTCTCGTTTTTACCGTCCTAATCATGGTTTTACCCTTTCAAACCAATACGCGCAAGTACGCGGTGGGCACAAACGCCTACTTCAGTAAGTGCTGTCCAATAAAACGTTGAGCAAATGTTCTAACGTGATCGTCTTCCACAGCTCTGACAATTATCAACCCGGCGAATCCTATAAAACCTGGCCAACTCAAAAGTATTGACGAAGAGCTCTTCGACACGAGTAATATATTGAGAAACTTGCGTGTGTTTGCCATCGTTGGTCTCCTCGGTGCATTAATATCGGTGGTGACTATGTGCGTCCCCTATCCAATATTGTAAGTATCTGGTTCCCTTTCAGCCGTTTAGAAAAATAATCTAACATATATTATGTCCACCGTTTACAGTGCCATCTCTCGTTTACGTGAAGACTCCCAAAAAGCCGCTAATGATCTGTTGGAGCTGTTGAATGTCGTCGTGGACTCCTACTGCTTCAAGAATAAAAATGTGGAAAATATGGATTTTCTAAAGCTCAGACTGAGACGAAAGTTTGACGACGCTGAAGCACGTTATCGTCGAATGATATCTCTTCTGGAGGATTCGTGGTGGGAACAATGCTTCGGGCTTCATTATCCGCTCCATTTCAACCGAGTCATGAGTCGAACCTACATTACATTGGTTGGCTCGCTTATTGCTGATCTACGGACACTAAGTTATGCCATGCGGCTGGAGAAATACGGACGGCTGCATACAACGTATATGGCGATACTTAAGCGAGAGATTTACGTAATCCAGACCCGTTCGAACGATTTACTGAACGAAATATCACACGAGGTCCACGCTCTGTCTCCGCGTAAGTCGCAAAAAGTTACACTGCGTTAAAAATATTCTCTTCTAACGATAGTATTCTCTTGTAGATCTCGATCTGAAGTCGCTGGGTGCGTTAGAAAATCAGGTGGAAATGGCGTTATACCGGTTTCGGAAGACTCAGAACCGCACGTTCCGTAAGGAACCGGTGACTTCGGAAGAAGTGGCAGAAAATGTGCCACTAAATTTGTTTTTATTCTCCCTCAACTCGTTTTGCAGCACTTTACTCAACTTCCAGCAATCGCACAACAATCGAAAATACGACGATGCGCATCGAGTTCGCTCCTTCGTGAGGAAATCACTGAAAAAAATCATTGATCCGGAATACTACAAAAATCCGTCCATGTGGATTAATGCTTTCAAGATTACTATCGCTGTTATGGCGGGAGTAGCGTTCAGTGTTGGTGTCTATGGCTTCAGTGCCTCGGTGCCGTCTACAATCGCATACATCATGTGCGAAACCATTGGGAGTTCATTCCGAACGACGGTAAATCGCGTCGGTGGAGTCGTAGCTGGGAGTGTGGTTCCCTCTGTCTTCAAGTTCTTCTTCGTACAAATATGCGATCCTCAAGAACTTAGTATCGTATTATCCAACATAGTGCTGTTCATCTGGGTAGGAATGTGTATGTACGTCTACTTCGGACGAGGTTACGGAGCCTACAGCGGCTTGGTGGCAGCATTCGTGGCGTCTGACACACTCATGCGGCAAACGGATATTTGTTATCCGAACGGATCCGATAGTTCGAGCTCCATTGCTGTTGCGTCGTACTCCAGTCTCGCTCAAACGTCAGTGGCTGTGGTTATATTCATCTCTGTCGAGACCATCATCTTCCCAAAAAGTGCGATATCAATGCTACGTCACAGTATCGTGGATTCTCTCAAGTTACATAAAATGACATTCGATGAATTATTTGGACATCACCTTTCGAGCTCGGTAGCTATGGACGAAGCTAGTATGGCCGACATACGCCGTATGTTGGTGGTGACATTGCCAAAGAGTCTCGAGAGACAGCGTCAATTACTCGTTGAAGCGATGGTTGAACCTTTATTATGGAGACCTCATTTCTCTACTGACAAGTACAAACGGGTACTGGAGATCTCACAAGGATTGCTAAACAGTAACTATCTGCTATTTAAACTACTGCGCTGGTTCCACTTCCGGGTTTCTCAGAACCGCGTAAAGCTTCATCCTACGGATATCCGTGATGACGTCCAAGGAATGGCTGTGGATGACGATCTTGATAGTCGTGCGAAGTGGAGAGTTTCGACTACTCATTTTCAGTCTTTAGTTCGGGATATATTTGAGACCATGGAGTTAGTATTTTGCGATACATTTTGTTATGCAGACCCCGACCAAACTGCAGTCTTCATGCAAATGAAGGAAGCGTTTCGCCTTGCAGATAAAGACTGCAGTGGGGAATTGAACGCCGACGATGTGACGTTTATGCTTGGAACCATATTTGCTCAATCTGGAGAAGTAGAGGAGGAACAGATCAAGAAATATGTGCAGGAATTTATGGATGTGGTTGGGAGACCAGGTCGAACTACGGTGTCATTCGAAGATTTCATGGACGCTTTAGAACATGGACTCAAGCTCGAGATAGAAGTGTATCATCGAGTAAAACCAACGTCTCCAACGTTTCTATCGAACACGCTACCGACGGATATCAAAAACGAGGGCATTCAGCGGATTTGTAAGAACGAAGATAACATTTTAGAGAAGGCAGAAGCTGCTACTGCCTCTGCGATCTCGGAAACACACGGAACAAGCTTTTTTTCATCGGAAAATGCCTCTGTCTTCATACGACGAGAATATGATGTCCTGAACGTCGAAGATTTCACAACTTCTGAAGTGGTTGCTCACATGAAAGCTGCGTATGCTGAGTGGCTACTCACCGACAATCGGTATGAACGCACGTCCATGGAAGAACAATTGCTGTTAAACTGTCTCGTGAGCGGGGCTGAAAGCATAGCGAAGAGCCTCTCGGAATTAGAAGAGATTGCTATGTCATCCTAACTTTAATAGATATTGAAGGTGTTAGACGCTAGATAAAAAAAAATTCTTTACTATTAATAAAGTTTTTTTTCTCTTTTTCAGGCTATCGATAAATACTTAAAGGCATTTCTCAACACGATGTTGTTGATTTACAATTTGTAATTGGAGTGCTGTTCCGTCACGTCACGTAAGATTCAGCAATCGTGTAGTCCGATGTTAAGCACGGCTATACTGCTGAGTGTTTTCATTCTCTCCTAATTTCTGCCTTGGACAATGTTGACCGCCGACAAAATAAGACAGCCGGCTGTACAATGCGTGAAGGATGCCAAATAGTTATATTTGGTATCAAGTAATTATCATTTAATAAAAAATGTCAGTTTTGTTGCGTCAAATTACTGAAAGACTAACTTGCTGCTGGCACGCTGGTACTTTAACCCCTTAGTTCCCGTATGTTTAGCCGCTAAACATAAGAGGTGTATAGCTTCTTTCAGTTTTTTTCGGCATCTATGTTATGTTTAGCGGCTAAACATAAGAGAAAAACTGAATTGGAGTTTGTATTGAACAGATCTTAAGAGAGCGCAGGAAAGCTCAATACTGAAGTCAAGACAAAAGTGGGAGCCTAAAACGGCCGGATATACAGGCTTAGGGTAGCTGGAATGGATTCCTGATTGAACGAGATAAAGAGAGGCGGTGTCACCCACCACCAACGGGTGGCCGACAGTCACAAAACTCTCTCATACTTCAAAATGACCGCGGGGGCAGCAGACCAGAATGGTGGCGACGTCTGGCAAGATGCCACGACGGACGCTGACAGCGGAAGAGACCCGGTTGTGCAAGGCAGCCCTCAGTGACCGCCACAAGCGTCGCCTTCGTCGAGACGACGAGAGGCAGTCAGCAGCAGAGCCAAAGCATGGCGCTGAGGGGCGTGCGTTGAAGAAGCAGTCTAGGAAGAGGGCGGTGAAACTTACGACGACAGCCATGGAGATAGCAGAGTCTAGAGGTCCACATATTGAGCCGGCATCACCCAAAGAGACAGAAGCAACAGCGAGTACGGACGAAGCTAAAGAGGTAATACCTGTTGCAGAAAATGAGGAAGATTCTGTGGAACCAGAGGTGGAGGAAGTTGTAGCAGACGTGGTGATGGCTGTGGCTTCAACTGTGGCTTCAAGTGCGCTTCTAACGCCTGTGCGAGATGCTCAAGGCGCTGTGGAGACCTTGCGCCCCCCTCGGACGAACAAGCAGGCGCCGGGTACGCAAAGATCCCCGAAACGACGCCGCCGCGTCCTACAAGACAGTCCAGAACGCGAAGCTCAAGCTGAAGGCACCATAAGTGACACCACAGACACCGGTGCTGCGTCAGCTGCCCCGCATCTCCCTGTCGCCTGCGTAGTCGACGGTGATCCTAACATCATGGCGGCTGGTGCACGTGAGTGCACTGGCCTCGGATCAGAAGAGGAATCTGGTCCTGATTCAGACGATGACGACGCGGACAGTGAGTGGGAAGGAGATTGGGAGCTTGGAGAACTCTCTGATGAGGAGTTAGCCGATTGCGTTGGAACTGAACTACCGGACACGTTCTGCAAGTCGGTGGCGATGAATGCGGCGCGTTTGGCGGAGATGAAACATTCTGGCTGGGCGTATGGTAAGTTATGTTGAACGCTATCCAACATACGCAACTATTATTCCGTCGTTGTCTAACATAATGTTAACATTATCTAACTCACTTTGATGTGCTATTTGTAGACCAGTCCAAATTTGGAGACAATCCCACGTATGAAAACCTTTACGACGGGCCTTATGGACCATCTGAGAGCGTCCTTGGAGTGGCTGAAGACCCACTGGCGCTGTTCTTCTACTACCTACCGCCAAAATTGTGGAGACAGATTGCCGTCGAGAGCAATCGCTACCACACGCAGTCGATACCGGGTCGTGCGCAGGCGATTCAAGCGAAGCAGCGTCGTGGTGGTGGAGAAGTAGAGAACCTCGCAGATATTCGTCGGCGACTAGCACGTGTGAAGCCGATAGAACCGTGGGAGTTTTTGCGCATCATCGCGCTTCTCATTGCAAGGATGCTGTCTCCAGTGCGAAAGGGGATTGCTGCTCACTGGGAGTTGACACCGGCTGGTGCGTTGCCAACGCCACGCTTCGGCAAGTACATGTCTCGCAACCGGTTCTTCCACATAATGTGATACTTGCACTTCTCCAACAACAAGTCGCTTCAAGCTAGCACGGATCGTGTATGGAAGATTCGGCCGGTTATCGAGGTTTTACAGCGTACATTTGCGCGCGGCTACAAGATTCCTCCTGTCATTAGCTTTGACGAAGCTACGCTGCCTTCAAGATCCCGCTACAATCCTACCAGACAGTTCAACAAGGACAAACCGCACAAGTGGGGGACCAAGGTGTTCGTGGCAGCGTGTGCAGATACAGCTTATTGCATGAGGTGCGTTCAAGGTGGCAAGCTAATGCTTGCCACCTTTTTTTTGGTCTATGTGCTTATGTTGGACGGGCAAACATCCACATTGTGGAGAATTTCCTAATCCAACATATTTATTACTTTTACTAATATCGTGTGCGTTTGTGCGACTGTTCAGATTCGAGGTGTACTGTGGTGCTAAGAGTAATCTCCGGACTCCGATTACTGCTGATAATAATTGCGGCGAGGCTGCCGTACTAAGGAACATGAACGCGCTGTGCCCGCCATCACCGACCTCCCCGTGGCGTTTGGTAATCACAGACCGGTTTTACACGTCGGTGAAGCTGGCGCTGGAGCTGCTTCATTATCGGATGTATCTAACGGGGACGATACAGACGGATAGATCAGGTTACGCTGCTGGAGTGATCACTACGAAAAAGAAAAAAAAAGGTGAACAGGCGCGAGGTACTGGTGCCTCCGCAAGGTACCATCAAGCTGGCTCAAAACAAGATGTTTCCGCAACTTACTGCTGCCATGTGGATGGACCGTAATCCGGTGCACCTGCTCTCAAGTGGGGGCAGCCGCCAAACCGGCACCGTGAGTACGTACTACATGCATTGGGTTCCCATTTGGGTGTTAGCACTAATTGTATTTGTATTCTAGTGAGACGCATCCACGGAGAAATGACGCCGGTGCCGGCTCCAGAGCTTGTTCGCGACTACCACCGCTGGATGGGTGGAGTCGACGTCCATGATCAACTCCGGTTGCAACGTTACAGCGCAACTTTGCTACAAAACACGCAAGTACTACAAGACTCTGTTTCTGGGGCTTCTGGATATGGCGCTCGTGAACGCGTTTATCGTTCATCGACACTATCGAAAGGTAAACAACAGGCGCCCGCCAAAACACTTCTCGTTTTTTGAGGAATTGATGGAGCAGCTACTGGCAGTAGATTCAATCGAAGCGTTTGACGAGATTGAGGTAAGTCAAATGTTGACCAGTCAACATAACCTCATCTGCTTCAGCAGCCTTCCAACATAACAACTAACTTATGGTGGGCTTGACTATATTGGAGCAGCAAGCGACATATGCGCAAGATAGAACTGCCCCTTCGCCGGCAAGAGCAGATTCAACACAGCTACAAGGAAGCGCATCGTCAGCTATCGACGGACATTGTTTAGAAGAAAACCCAGATACTGTCGATTGCGAGCAGGGTGTGAAGCGACGCCACCGATCATGCAAAGTCTGTGCCATCTACAAGGTCAAGCCTCGCAATTTTACGAAATACTTCTGCCCGGAGTGCTCGAACGGGAACAAACGGTGCGTAGCTCGCTTGGTACCCTTACCGTAAGCTTTGGCTAACTCGTTTTGATTTAGTAAATACCTATGCAACGTTCCGCGTGAAGGCAGGGTCGGTACGTGCTTCAGCATTTGGCATGCTGATTGGAACAACGGCAACGACATCCCGCGCGACCTACTGCAAGAGCACAGGACACGTGAACGACCGCCAGCGTCGCGGCCAGGCAAGAAGCGGAGACGCAGACAGCAGGTAGGCGAGAGCGGAGCAAGTGCTGGTGCTGGTGCTGGGGAGTCGAGCGAAGAAGATGATGAAGCGGTGGAGGAGGAGGCGTAGTGGTTGCGCCGTCTGGTCGTACATGTCTATGCAAGGAGCAATCAATTGATACGGCACTTGATCTTTCTTGTTATTGGCTATAATAAATGAACTCACCGCTGCTGGACGTATGCAACAGCACAAAGATAGGCTAATCAATAAACAGTACATATCTTATGTTTATTTATACAGCATAGTTGTATATGATCGTCTCAATGTACTACATAAACCCTCCTTTATGTTGGAGAATCCGTACTATACACACTGGCAAGTCGTTGTTACCACCCCGAACCCGCGCCAAGATATCCGGACTTAATTGAAACCCCATACAAATTCCTTTATATCTGTATATAGGACGAGGTCAAAATATACCCTCATATTTGAGGCCGGGAACTAAGGGATTAAATTCAGTGATATAGTGCAAGAGAAAGTAACCGATAATTAAATAAACTTCTGTGTAACTTTTTACACCAATCTGATTGCGACCGCATTGAATTTCCACCAAATTGCAAGACACTTATGTGCCAAAAGCGTATCATACCCAGCCAAGATGCTCGAGTCATTTTACTAAAGTTCAAGTGTACACACGTAACGTTAAACGCAAAATTATGGACCTTGCAAAAAAAGCACATGTATTGATCTTTCTTGCGAAGTTTAAGGTCGCCACTTTGCCTGGAATACTGAGTTATGGTTTTGCTGGTGCCGAAGTCATCATTAAAAGCTCATCGTTTCCTATTACGTATGCCCATCAACTTTGTATCCATGTTTTACGTTATCCTTGTCACAGACAGTGCTAGTAGATATTCATTCACTACGCTAATAAATCATGGTGGAGAGTTTAAAACAACAAAAGTTATTAAGCTTCCTACCTGAACTTTATAATAAAAGCCTTACAATCTAGTAAAACGCTCTCTTTAAGCTAAGTCTTATTGTAAACTAAGGAAAAACTAAAATAACGTTGTTTAATTTTTTTAAATAAGAATGTGCGTAATTTTCATGAAAACCCAAGCGGCAGGCCGAATTTAAGCCATTTGGTGTCCATTCAGCGATTCGGTCATTCCTCAATTTGCAAACTCAAGTTCAAGTATTCACACGCCAGTCATGGGGGCCTGGAGGACCGGTTCGACCTCGAGCAGCGAGTGCCATTCTACTTGTCGTACCAAGATCAACCAGTACATTCACTTTGCTTGCATCTGGCCGATCATCGTCACGTGGCTGTGCATGTTAGCAGCCCTCGATCCGTTCGCCGAGTCGTTAAGCTTCTTGGCCTCGTTTCCTTTTAGTCAGAACATGCTGCATAACCCGTACCGTCATCTACATGATTTGGTACATCCAGCTCGACCGAGTTGCAGGCTCTCTGGGTGCTATCCTGATCGTCGTCGGCTACTTCTTCGCCAACTTTTTCGTGCAGGTTTGTGCTCCAAACGATTTTAAGCGGCCGGACTGGGCAGATCGCACTTGGTGTCCACTGCTTCGCTTGGATCATACAGCCCATCGGTCATGGTGTCTTTGAGCGCCGTAAACCGGGGGGTCATGGACAGTCTGTCGTCACAGCTTCTATGATTGTATTGCTGGAGGCTCTCTTCGCTTGTGGATACCGCCCAGAACTGTACAAACGTTTGTCACCAACAGCCAATGCAAACATTAAGGCATTTCGAGCCGCAGACTAGATTCCTGTGGGTATGGCGAGAAACATAAATGCTTGTTGAGCTACAGAACAAAATATACCAGAAATGTTTTTCAGTACTTTCATCAAGCACGTCGATATGTTCCATTGAGATCGGCTTACCCGATTTCTTTCGCTTATTCTGCATAGTAAACTGGTTTTGATATACTTGGAAGTCCTTGCTGATCAAGAGGACTTCGTGGAAAAGAGATAGAAGTCGGATACGATTGCTCAGACGCTCCTTAAGTCAAAGCGTTCAATGGCAGCTTTACTATGGTCTATCGAACGTGTTTCAAAAAATGCTTTTCGGTCTGGTAGAGAAGCTGCGACACATAGGTGGGATCACCTTGTTGAAGCTGCTTAATAAAATCCAGCTTCGTCGAAGCTCGACGTCTTGACGAGCAATCTGAGATTCGAAGTGGTTCCGTTTACAAATGTATCTATTTGAGGATCGATGCTTGGGACTGGGGATACTTTGGATTCAAAGAATCATGCACAGCGTACGCGCCCGACACTGCAGCAAATGCACAGAAACACTCGTAGCTTACTGAGCTACGACGTTGAAGTCGACCGTCTCGAAGATTAGTCGCTTCTGCGTGTCTTTGCTTCCACCAACCCGATTGCAATAGACCAGTATTTTCCACCAATCGCGAACCATTTTTGTAAGAAAAACATTTCGCAATCTTCCATCATCCTCAAAAATTCATTCCGAGACTAACATGCCAATCGATTAAGTCATTCCACAATTCGCTTCAATCTCCGCAATCCATAAAACTCACACAGAATCTTTCAACTTTGGTGGCCTGGACAGACCGTTTCGATCTGGTAGAGAGCAAGTGACATTCTACCTCTCCTACCCCGTCAACAAGCTGCTTCAGTATATCCAGCTTCGTCTGAAGCTCGCAGATCTTGACGGCAATCTGAGATTGAAGTGGTTCCGCTTACAAATGATCTATTTGAGGATCGATGCTTGGGACTGGGGATACTTTGGATTCAAAGAATCATGCACAGCGTACGCGCCCGACACTGCAGCAAATGCACAGAAACACTCGTAGCTTACTGAGCTACGACGTTGAAGTCGACCGTCTCGAAGATTAGTCGCTTCTGCGTGTCTTTGCTTCCACCAACCCGATTGCAATAGACCAGTATTTTCCACCAATCGCGAACCATTTTTGTAAGAAAAACATTTCGCAATCTTCCATCATCCTCAAAAATTCATTCCGAGACTAACATGCCAATCGATTAAGTCATTCCACAATTCGCTTCAATCTCCGCAATCCAAAAACTCACACAGAATCTTTCAACTTTGGTGGCCTGGGCAGACCGTTTCGATCTCGAGAAGCAAGTGACATTCTACCTCTCCTACCACGACAACAAGATCAACCAGTATATTCACTTCGCCTGTATCTGGCAGATCTTCATCTCAGCGCTCTGCATGTTCGCATCGCTAGAGCCATTCGCTGAGACTCCGAACTTCATGGCGTCGCTACCATACGGCCAGTACATGATGATGAACCCATCCTGTATCCTTGCTGGCGTCTACATGGTTTGGTACATCCTGCTGGACCGAGTTGCTGGATCTCTGGGCGCCGTTCTTATATTCATCAGCTACATCTTCGCCAATTTCTTTGTCCAAGATTACGCTCCAAACCGCTTCGAGCGCCCAGGCTGGCAGATCGCACTGGGTGTCCACTGCTTCGCTTGGATTATGCAATTCATCGGTCATGGCGTCTTTGAGCGTCGCAAACCGGCGCTCTTTGAAAGTCTGGATCAGGCGCTGGTTACGGCTCCGATGTTTGTACTACTGGAGGCTCTATTTGCTCTTGGATACCGACCCGAACTGTATAAGCGCGTGTCTGCGGCGGCCAAGGCCAATATCAAGGCATTCCGAGCCATGGGCAAGACGCTGTAAGATGGTGTTGGAGTAAATGCAGTTGTCTGGTGCTGTCTTATGAAGCTAACCTGGTTAGCTTAGTGCAATGTGTGTAAGCGAACTAATCATTTGCCGTCGAATTAGCAAGCTAATTTCCGCAAACTACGAAGTCATCCTCTTACAAAGCTCATATTATCTGTGCACCGCCCAAGTGATTCGAGTCATACCATGGTAAATGTGAAAGAACACAGAACCGCGAAAGAACCATCGATAGATTCTCTTTCTCGAGCAACTTTTGGACAGTTTGAAATGACGCTTCACCAGTACCAGGCCGAAAAGACACGTGAACCTATTGTAAGGTTTCGCGCCAGAAATTTTAGCCAATTAAATATCACAGTTTAGGTTTGTTCTTAATTTCTATTGGCTTAATGTTTTTTTGTCGAAGCGATTTGAGCTCAATTGATTTGCACTCATTCAAGCTTCCCCGCTAAAATGAGGACATTTCTTAAAGCAGTGCCAAAGTAGGCAACATTTTACAGCTCTCTGATTAAAATAGCCTAAAAAGAGCGCATTTTTATAGTTTTTTTAATTAAATAGGACATCTCGATGAAAAGTTATGTTGACTCAAATTTAGGACTTTTTAAAGTGGCAGCACATAATATATTGGTCCTTATCGGTACTACTGTGCTGGATCATACGGAATCCGTCCGAAACCAAGAGATGTGCTACCTGTAAAGGCGATAAATGGCTCCTACCAGTACGTCATTCAAGGCGTGGAGTATACTTTGCGAGTGGAAAAAATCAAATAAATTTAGAAGTAAGCGTATTTTCGAGACCATGCTTTGCCTAAAGCTTCGGTTAATTATCTCTATTTCATAAAATAAAAATTGTAC
Organism: Phytophthora infestans T30-4; assembly: GCF_000142945.1. Lineage (NCBI taxonomy): Eukaryota > Oomycota > Peronosporomycetes > Peronosporales > Peronosporaceae > Phytophthora > Phytophthora infestans. The sequence continues at coordinate 3,602,016 of NW_003303748.1, read as the reverse complement.
TTTACATTGTTGTACACACCTGTTTCCGTGAATACAGACAGTCGTAATCCCTAGACTTTAAATATACCATCACTACAGCCTTTTGCCCCAATAAAGAACACCTGATATATATACCGTATTTCGCATGTAGAGAGCTGCACCCTCATATGAGATGCACCTAGATATTGACCAATCACATCCGGCTATCTTGAATTGAGGAATCGCATGTAGAGAGATGCACCATTTCTAAGCCAACCAAGTCTTTGCGGAAAAATTTGCGCCGGCAGTCGGTCATTTGCCATGTCACGCACGAAGCCTCGCCCAGTGGGCAGACCACGTGTCGGTGGTAAGGGACGCCACCAGACCAAACACACGGTCAAGGGCATCACGGTGCAGAAGAAGCTACAAATTCTGTCGTTTTGGGAAAATGCTCCTCTTCCTAAAATGCGTCATACCATTGATCAGTTTTGGCACGATCTAAATCCTGATTTTTACAACTCAAAGCGCACTATGATTCAGCGCTGGCGACGGGAGGAAACAAAGCTAAGGTCAGCATTGAAGAAGAATAAAGGTGGCTATCAAAAGGTAAGGAGCTTAGGTGTAGGAACGATTCTGAGTAAGGAGGTAGAATTAGAGATTGTGGAGTGGGTGAAGTGCTTAAGGGAAGAGGGTGTACCAGTATCGCCTCGAATGCTAGCGATTCAAGCGCGTCAGACTGCCATGGAAGCTGGCATCAACGGATTTAGAGCTTCAGATAAGTGGATTAAGGGCTTTAGACTTCGACACCGCCTGAGTATGCGTGTACCTACTCGTCAAGGGCAAGTCAGGCCCTCGGATGCTGACAAGGTAAAAGTAGCATTTGCTATTGAAGTTGAGAAGAAGGCTCGTCAGCTGGGTATCAAGCGCATTTTTAATGCAGACCAAACTAGTTCGTTTTTATTTTTATTTTTACTTGATTTTATTAAAAACGCTTTAATTTAACTTTTTATCTAGCTGCTTTCTTTGAATATTTGCCTGTGAAAAGAACTATCAGTAAACGCGGGGCCAAAACCGTTTGGGTGAAGTGTGCTGGAGCCTCTAAAGAAAGAGCTAAAGTAATGCTACTGGGAGACTCTGACGGGACTAAATACACCCCGTTCGTCATCTTCAAGATGAATCCATCCAAGATTAAGAGGACTCATGCCGAAAATATCGAAAAGCGCTTCGGATTTGGTGTTAGAACGTGGCCGGAGATCAAGCGCCTTCAAGAAGAGACCAAATTGCAAATATACACGAATGCAAAAGGTATGTGTTTTAAAAGCGATTTATTAATAGCTGTAATGATTCTAATTATTTTTTACTTAGGCTGGTGGAATAGTTATCTATCGCTGAAGTTTCTGAAGTTCCACTTTGGCGGCCGATCGTTCCAAGAGGAGCCCGTGCTTCTCCTCTGGGACGATTTTAGCGGTCATTGGACCGCAGAGGTTCTTGCCTATGCTTCTTCAATCAACGTCGTGTTGATGAAGGTGCCACCAAATGCTACGTCTGTCTGTCAACCGGCAGACGTAGCATGGAACCATCCTTTCAAAAGCGGACTACGTAGGTGCTGGCTCGAAAATTTGCAAGAACAGCTGCAAAAGCCAAGAGAACAGGGATCAAAGTTCAAGCTAGCGCCGCCTGGACGCGCGGGGATGTGCCGATGGGTGTGCAGCAGTTGGGAAGCTCTGAGTGCTGAAACCATCCAAAATGGGTACAAGAAGTGCGACTTGCGTCTCGACACCGACTGCCTTGCGGCTGCGTCTTTGGTGGACGAATTGCAGCGACTATCGCTAGTAGGGTTAAGTACTGACGAAGATCACGATTTTGATAGATGGCTCACCGCAGAGGAGGATGGCAACGTGAGTGCTGACGTAGCCGTCGTGTAAACACACTTTTTCTAAAGGAAAAAAAGGTTCCTGTATAATTTGATTGTGTCTTTTGAATATGTATTTATCCGGGTTTGATTTGCTATGTGAACCTTAGGTGCATCTCTCTACATGCGAAATACGGTACAAAGCACAAGGTCATTTGGTTGAACATGCAAAAGCTCGAGCGACGAGAGCTGAAAAGAACTGTATCATGTTAATTGAGAATAAAGCTAATGTCTGCTTTTGTTAGTAAACCAGGGTCGCGCCAACAATGCTTGATCGTCTCTGGTGAGAGCTCATGTCTAAGTGCATAGCCAACAATCATGCTACCCGACAGGGCCAGCTGGTACTCTTCGCAAAAAGTAAGGAACTCGACTACACACTGGTCAAGACACAACTGGTGTAGCGGGCCTCGCTTCTTGCGAGCCAAACACTCGGGTCAGTCGGCGGAGGGAGCTCCCGGACTTGAGCACGCGCCCGATTACTTGTTTTGAAGGTGCGTCAATAAGACAAAACTGGGCCTTGGCCCAAGAAGCTATCGCCGTGTACGACTCGGTTGGCATAGAGCGGCGACGCATGCACCCTTGTAGTTCTTGCTCTGTTGTGGGACGAATGCGCTTCTTAAACGGCCTCTTCCGTGTGAACATAGGCGACATCGTTGCTTGAGAGAGAATGCAGGAATGAATTAAACTTCACGCCGGCGCAAAGCTTGGATTCCACGCTTGCGGGGGGGGTGGTTGCCTGTGTCCCCGGTTTACAAGCTGCGATTGGTGAATTTTAAACCTTAATCTACTAATGCAGTACACTACAATCCATGTGGCTATAGCTTCAAAATTATACAACATTAAATAATATTATCTTTTACCTGTTCTTTATTGGGGCAAAAGACTGTACCAATAATAATGTTGGCCATTCGTATTCGGAAGATGTATATCTACCAATTTTTGGCGATTTGTGCAAAACAGAAAATCCCGCCATGGCTCTTTATTTGGGGGGAAACTACTAGCGCTGCCGTAATAACTTCACGCAATTTGGAGCTCACGAACCAGATTTTTGCCATTTCTACTATGGCCGAATTGACATTTCGTATCTACATTTATGGTTGCAGACGAGATGGCAACTGTGATTGGGCGGCTGCCCAAGATTGCCAACTTCGGCAAAATAAAGCCTACGAGCCTCCCGACCACGTCTGAGCGGCGACCCTCCAGCTTAACGAATGGATCAGCTACAAAAAGGAAAGACGAGGATTTGACTCTCTTGCGCGAGGTTTACGAAATAGTTTGAGACATAAACTATGGGTCCAACGACGCGGGAATGACTGGTCGGGGTGGTCTACTTCGCCAGCTCAAGACAAAAATTGAGACGATTGGGCTGCTGCAGGTACACCTGCGGAGTATAGACGACGCAGATCGAGTCATTAATCTTCAAGCGGACCTCAAATGTTTTGCTTCTATTAAGAAAATATCAAAAGAGAAGCCTCGTTGCTGAACTAAGCTCCAGGTTTCCACCTTCCTTTAGCCGTTTTTTTAATAATATCAAAGAGCGACTTGCTACAGCGGGTACCCGAAACTCTGGTACTGAGCCCATCTGTATCATGGCTGGGTGCGGTTACCCGATTTGTAGTTAGAGGTAAGCATGAGCATTTACGTTTACCCTATAAATCGGGGTTAAAAGTGTGAATACTAATTAAGTTTCTACGCATAGAAAAACTTGCAATATGCATATGATTCGCCTTCGGGTGGGTACGGCTACCCGAAAATCTTGTTCTTATATTACGAGTGGGCTAAGATATCCGATGGAGCCAGGGCTCCAATGTGTGCAGGCTGGGTCACCCGCAAACATCCGTTCGAGACCCGAGCTGGTACAGTGTTCTTCCTAAGCGTCTTAGTAGCTCTCACGCTATCTACGCTACAAATAGTAGGTAGGGCGAAGGTGTGCTATCGGCAATTCTCTGCATCGTGATGCCACGAAGGAGGCTATTCGCACCCACACGTACGATATAATCACTTAGCACCTTGGCTCCGAACGTCGTAAGATACGCTATGGTTTTTGTTTATGTCGTAACTGACGACATAGCGCGATTTATAGTAGTAAATGGTTCAGAAATGATTTTCACATACTTTAATCAAGTGTTTTCCAGCTTCCGCTACATATAAGCTGCGAGAGGTCTCTGCGACAAGTTCACATAACCGGGTCAGGTGGATGACGGGTTCCAGTCTGGTCCAGACCACTCATCCGAGAATTTGCTGGCTGGCAGGAATGCGATCCAGTCGTCGCGAAAAACCCACCGCCCCCGTCGCGGCAGCACATGACGTTGACTTCGGACACTTCTGGGGACAGCTCACGGCGGCGGGGTGGACGTCCAAGCGGCCAGCCGGTTATCCAGATTGAGTGGACGTATAGTAGTCCAAAGGGCGCGAATGTGCTGGTAGGATAGCGCGCTGTGGTGGAGCACGCCTTCTAGTCGGACTTGCTGGTTGAGGACGAGGAGGATTCAGCAGATGCAGTAGATGGTGGCGGAGACGAAATATGTAGAAGAGGAGGGCGGAGGCGAGGCGCATGTTGGAGAGGAGTGCGGCGAAGGTGGCGGTGACGACGCCTCCATTAGACCCTCTCAGATTGACACTAGTGTTTTGCTGTCGCAGAACACCATCGAGCAGTTGTTTGACGCCTCCGGTGACGCAGAGTCTAAACTCTCGCAAACTGCCGTAGCGAGAGCATTTAGCCTCTCTATGGCAGACCAGGAAGACGACGAAAAGCAGCGAGACGCGTCAGCCAGCTTGCGCCAACTGTCGGACGCATCGACGCTGGAGATTGAGGAGGAGGACGAACGTGCTGTCACTTCTCCTACGGTCCCCCCACGTCGAGTTCTAATCCCGCTGAAACCCCGCGCTGACGTCAATGTGCTGCAGGACGGAGAGAGTAGCTGTCAGTACGAGGACTTCAGCTCTGATGACAGCGATGGCGTTGGCATCTGCGACGAGGACGGCGACTCTGAAGGCAACGAATTCGAGGAGGAGGATGATGAACTCTCTGACAGTGAGGCGGCGGAGATTGATCAAGCTTTTCTTGCGTCACTTCATGTTGGCGGCGATGATGCACTGAGCAGAGCTGCTGTTGAGGAACGAACCAGAGCTCTGTGGGCGACGCAGTGGGCCACAGCCTCGACAGAGTTTGAGACCGATACTCCTTCGTACCCTGAGCTGGGTGCGGAGGAGTAAAGGCCTGTCGGTGAATTGCGTGATGTCTGACTGTCTCCTCTGCTAGCACTATTCTACTTTGTGCCGAAACCAGTGTGGGTGTCGATCACCAAGGAGACCAACCACTACGGTTTGCAACAAGTGCAGAGGTGAGCAGAAAGGATGGCTGCGCGGCAGAGTGGAAGCAATCATGAGACCGCCGCATAAATTGCTCGGCGGTTGAAAGCAACGCAAGCGTACGGTACTCACGAGATTCTTTATGTGGCTGGGCTACTAGTGGCGCGCATGCTGTGTCCCCAGAAGAGGCGCTTCAGTGCGCATTGGACCATGGTTGAGGACGGCGCCATGCCAGCTGAACTCTTTGGGCGGTACATGACGCGTGACCGCTGCCAAAACATCCTACGTGACATTAGCTTCGTGGACAACACTGCTCAGCACGGCCGCGAAAACTATGAAGCTGCTTTCTGTCGTGGACAAGATCCAAGAACGCTTCTTGGCAGGGTGGATTCTACCAGCCATCTTTTCATTATATGAAGGCGTGCTTCCTGCCACGTCGAAACGCAACACCACTCGAATGTTTATGAAGGACAAGCCGCATCGATACGGCGCCAAGCTATTTATGTTGTTTGACGCAAAGACCGCGTACTGTCACAGGTTTTTTTTATCGTTTTTGCTATGTCGTAACCTGCCGGTTAGAGCGGATGCTAAGGTTTCTGATGTCGTAACTGTTATAGATTTGAAATTTATGTGGGCAAGTGTAAGAACGTAGATGGGGGTGATACCGGAAACGATTACAAGACTAGAGCAACAGCCGTCTTACGGAATCTGAAGACGGCGCTCACCCCTCAATCGCGACATAACTAGCATGCTGTCGTCATTGACAGATATTACTCCTCCATACGCCTCGCTGTCGAGCTGCTGGAGATGAACATTTATGTGGTTGGAACAATCATGACGAACCGCTTGGGATTCGACAAGAGCACCACGCCAGTGAGCAAGACCCGCCCATCAAGCATCCCGCGTGGCTAATTTGTCTTCTCGCGCTTTGTTGCGGTCCCCGCCATGCTCCCATGCCTCTGGTGAGACCGGAATCCAGTCTACTACCTCTGCACGGGCTCTGCCATGACACCGACCACTATCGAGAGGAATGTAAAGCGGGTGGGCGCGATTCAAGTGGGGTGCCCTCAGTCGGTGAAGGACTAACAGAACTGGATGAGCGGAGTTGATTGCCATGTTCAACTCCGTCTCCACAGTTACTCCCTCCAAATGTTTACGCGGTTCACTAAATACTACAAGGGGTTGTTCTTGGGTTTCTGGCCCTGGCCCTAGTAAACGATTACCTGACCCACAAAGAAGCGGCCAAAATCAAGGGAGTAGTCGCTATGAAACGCTCCGAGTGTTTTGCGGTCCTTCAGAACCACCTCCCGCAACATAAAACCGAGGCCTTTGCGGGGGTCCAAGCTACGCCACTTCGGTCCAGCCAGAAACGTAGGCGAACACCAGTCCGCCTGATACACGCACTCCAGCAGTCCGAAGCCTGGGTTACCGTCAGTGGCGTTCAGAAGCGCTGCCAACGGTCGTGCAAGGTCTGTGCGCTTCTGCGAACCGAAACAAAAAATCTTTTGCGACGACTTGCTACTGCGAACGTTGTTCCATTGACGCCGAAAAATGCTGGTTATGCAACAAGTTCCGCCGCGAGTACAAGGGCGTCGCCAAGACCTTTTTCGAGATCTGGCACGACGACTTCGGGGCCGGGCAGGACATTCTGTCTAACCTGGAGAAGCGCGTCGTGCTGCGCCGGCCTGGCAAGAATGCAGGAAAGCGCAAGAAGACACGGCGGGAGCTGCAGCCTTCCTGCGAGGAGGGAAGCGATGGTAGCGACGCTGACAATGACAACAATGGTGAGTAAGTATGTAGGCTGCGTTTCACTTGATGAGTTCGTGTGTTTAAATGCAAAGATTGTTGAGCCAACGAGCCTTTTTAATTTTTCTACGTGTTTTCCGAAAGGAGTTGCAAATAGTGACCCCCAGCCATCTGTTGACTACAAGTGGTGTCTGTTACCGACGAGTGCTCTATAACAACGCCGTATCACTTACGATAATGGCCAAAAAAACCTGCTGACAATTTATACACCTATCCCGACATGAAACACATGGCCTTTACAAAATACAAGTGATTCTGTAAGCCGTAATTTACGACATGCGCTTACGTGTCTAAGGCGAGTACCGTTCGGATACAAGGTGCTAAAAGGTTTGCTGCCGTCGTGCTTTAAAGAAAATAGGTAAAACTTCGCTGGTACTGACATGGCCGTCCATTTTGCATCGCAATCGCTCCATGCAGAAGTTATGAAGCTTTTGTGCTGCTATGGCTCGCGGAGTGTAATTGCTAGTTACTTTGATGGGGTTGCGGAAGCTGCGCCACTTTGCAGCCAATAAGCCGATCGCCATCTCGACTCTTGTTCGCAGCTGACTAAGAAACGAATTGAGCGCAATTTTAGTAGAGGGAAGATTATTTCCCGGAAAGGGCGTCTGCAGGTACTTCGAGAGCATGTAGGCGTTTCGCCTTAGGTACAGTCCAAGTGGGAGGTTCTTCACGAGCTTGCCTCTTCGTAGCTTTTTAGGTCAGGTTCTGCCTGGACATACAGTTGACATGTACGTAAACCGCGTGTCGTGGCCGCAAGCGCATTAAACGTTGATACCAAACGCTTGGTAATGGCCGCTAAGGTATTTTTGTTGCTCAGTCTCCTGCGTATCATTCTACGTTGGTGCCCGTATGTGGCAGAGCCAACCGTCAACGCAACCAGCGCACCCTTTCATTTCTGCACAGCTACTAAGCAAGTGGGGCTCTTTGGACATTGCTTTGGTATCACCATCAGTCTTTGGAAACATAAATGGGCTGATGCTCTCAGCCTTTTCAGTTTCTTGGTTTGAAAAGTTTAAGGGGGCTCGAGTATTCATCAACAACCGATGCAGTTTACTGTATGTACTATTATCTTAGGCTAGATGTGATGACTATGGGGAATGACCTCATAGTGCACGCTCAGCCTGGCAGAGGATTTAGAAATTGGAAGAAGGCACTGAGTAAAGAGGGTTTTATTAAACATGTCGGTCGGCAATCATCGAAGCATCACTCTGCCGCATTAGAATTGGACTGTCAGCGAAAAACACGATATAGAGTGGACGTTGCCCTTCAAGAGGATTTCAAATTCAACGACTACAAAACCGCGCCCCGCTCACTTTCATGTTTGACACTTGCCTTTTACTAGCCAAACAGGAAATTGGTTTTCGAGGCAACAGCGAAAAGATATGTTTTATATCATGCCGAACTTGTGAGTGATATTATGATCTAATTTTTTTGTGGTGGTGGCGGGAATCGTCCCAGAACAAAGGCAACTTCCAGGAGTAAGTTCGAGTTATTGCGGGCTACGTCCCTGTATTCGGTAAAGCAATGGTTGCGGCTGGTAAAACGCATTGTACACGTCACCACGCATTCAACATGAGCTTATTTTGTGTTCAGCCAATAAAGGGTGGAAGCATGCTGTGTCGACCGAGATTAGCGATGTGGCTTACTCTGGCTTAGTGAGCAACGCGGGCTATTTAGTTAGAAAGGAGCATATGGCTATCGTTATTCGGTATAATTGCGCAGTCACTGGTACTATCAAAGAGCCGTTTTTGGAGCTGTTTTTTTTTCATGCTCGCGATTCAACCGCCGACACATTATACACAGTGATGAACCAAATTGATACTGATACAAATATATGGGACTTCAGCTTGCTAAGTGTTGAGGTCAAGTATATGATGGAGCATCCAACATGTCCGGTGATTATAGTGGCCTACAGCAGAGATTTCGCGCCCACTGTCCATGCACCTACTATGTTCATAGTTTCGCACATCGGTTAAATTTAGTGCTTCTAACAGCTGCTATGAGCACAATTTTGGTAGTAGATTGCTTTAACATGATGCATAGCATACACACAGCCGTAAGTACATCTTGCAAGAGGAAAGTCCAGCTTGTCGATGCTTCTACCGAAGACCTTATAAATATCTTAGAGCAAGGAATTGTCAAGTCTGGTCGTGGGTTAAATCAACGTATATCAACTGAAAGTTTATATAACACAAGGTGGAATTGCAGAAATTCGTGCACTGAGGAAAGTGAAATTACTTTGGAGCTCTATTACTGCGGGGATTAGATCGAGTTGTTTCCGACGGACACAAACCAGCTAAAAGGGCGGAGGCCTCGGGTATTCTGGATAAAATGTGGTCTTTTAACCCTTTCGCAAACGAAGGGGCAGAATGCCCCTATTGATTTGTCCACGGTGCTATCGCTACGACTTAAATATTACAATAAAAACGCAAATTTTATGTTAAGAAAATTGAAAAGGGGCAGTAAGCCCCGTTTCATAGCCCTACTGTACTACCCGACTTGTTTAATGATTGGTAAAAAAAGAAATTATTGCTCTAGCAATTTCCATGAAATTGTTACTGTCGCTCACATGCGTGTAGGCTCGGCACAACATCTATTTGCATGTTTTGTTGTGCTTATTCGCAATCATCAATTGTTCGCCACTGATATCAATGTATCTAGCTCAATACTGGCGCTTTTCTAGTTTTCGTTTTGCTCTCAGAAATACTTACCGCGTTCACTGTTGCTGCGGTGAAAGTAGTCGATCGTTTGATCAAGGTGCACTTAAGCATTTATGAGCTTCGTTCTGACTTCGGCTTTTGTGCTATCAGGCTAGCAAACCCATTAACGCACCGGCAGCCTTTGGCATTGCTAGCTATCATTACTTGCAACGCTTGGTACCAAATCGACCCATGAGAGCAAAGCGTGTAAATGACTTGAGCCAACTATGGTTGCTTACACATACACTACAAAAAATGATACTTGTATCAAATTTTATACACTACTCAAATTGCTATGATACGTTTTGGTAATCACTTTAAGGAAAAGCTACTACAACCTCCGTATTCTGATACTAGCTCACGATGTAGCGAAATATTCTGAGCCATTCCCTCATATATCCTTTGGCCGTCCCTCCGAACGACTTATTCAAGCATGGCGGGCCGGCGCAAGCGAAGCTTAGATAGCGCACCTGTAGACTCAAGCAAGCGCACGAGACCTAGGCGAGGTTCAGCGGCCTGTGAAGCAGAGGGTACCACTCGATTCGATAATTCAATGTTCTTCAAAGTCGTTTGGAAAGAGCTTGGCGAGGAAAGATGGACCTTAAAGCGACCCCCACGAAATGCGCTGGACTCGTTCTATCGCTACATTCGCCCAGGATCGGATTTAAAGGGCAAGGGGGGGGGGAAAGATTTCTTCGTAGGAGAGAAAGCACTGCTGGCTTTTTATCTACGTGAAATTGCTTTATCGCCCGCCACCCGTAAGTTGCTATGTCCTATAAATTTTTTGACCATAATGCTTATGCCTAATTAAACGCTAGGTATCACCCACGCATGCCATCATTCGTACAATGAACGGCAAAGCAAAACGTCAGCCACAAATCCTGAAAATGTGGTATTCGGAGGAATTTTAGCTGAAGAAAGCACTCGTAATGGATATACGATGGATAACGAGGGATTGGACGCCGCCAAAGAGGTTGTAGACACAGAAGAAAGGCGTACTGTGATGGGAAATGCCAATAGCGAGAATGAGCACCTTACTTGTGGTATCCATAGTGCACGCACTTATCGGACGCAAACGGACGCAACGCAATACAGCCAGCTAAGCGTGGGTGCTGACAGCACGGATGATGCTACAATGAATAGTGTAGCCGCTATGGCAAACGAGGACATCGAGGATCGTCACTCAGGTAAGTACATGCATCAGAAGAATTTTGCATCGAGTTTCATGCTGTCGTTATGACAAGAATTTTGTTTTACAAGTTATTTATGGGAATCATCTACTGCCAACTCTCGGGGGGAGGATTACATCTACCGGCAACCAGTCGGAGCACACCATGGACGCGATTAATACAAGTCCAATATCAAGAAGTGCCACTGGGGGTGCTTCCGAGTATGTCTCCAACACAACCGGCAATACTTCGACAATACAAGGTAAGTGGCGGTTGCTTAGCTACAATCGGCTCTGCCACCTCACAGCAGTTTATTTTAACACTTTTACCTCAGGAATTTCTCGCTCGGAAAGTCACATGCCACCATTATCTCCTCTACCATCGCACAGACCAGCCGGAAGATCATCAGTTGCGTGTGTCCCCTCACTTTATGTGAACACGTTGGTTGCGTTCTCTCCGTCTAAGGAAAGTTGGATGAAAGACAAGGTTTACAAGAAAGTTGGCGCGGCTTATATAGTCGGACGGGTATGTTGCACTGTGAAATCTAAAACGAAGCCAGGAAAGAACCCAGAAGGAGCAGCTCGGACGTAAAAAAAAGCGACACCACTTCTCTTTCAAGTACGGTGGATTGATTCTCAATTTCAATCTAATTCGGAGGATATCTCGCTCGGCCTAGTACAGAAAGGTCATGCTAATTACAACCTTCTGATGGCGACTACAACTTCACTGCACTGGCAAGATCTCTGTGAGGCCACTGATGACGACCGGCTTGCAATTACAGACAGCCTTGAGGGGCTACAAGAAGCTCCGGTTCACTACAGCCCCAGCCAAGTGATACCAACAAGCTTGGCGGAGGTGGAGGCGATCAAAACCATGCGATTTGACCCAAAAGCGCACATGGCACAACCTGGTGATCTCTTTACATGCGACGATGGAGCGACCGAAACCAAGTTTAAGGATGAGTACCGATACATTTTTAATCATTCGGCTTCAGCGAGCTTTTTTGCGTATCTCCCTCTTTACTTCTGGAAACAAGTTGCTTTCGAGACCAATGCATACGCAAGCGCCAACCAGATTTTCATCGGCGAACCGTTCAAGTTACAAGAATTGATGACCTTTTTGGGAATACTGTTCTATATGGAAGTTACAGTTAAGGGGGAAAATGCGAATTACTGGGGTCGCCAGGCAGAAGAAGACATATTTGGAGGTACTAGTATTGACTTGGAGCATGTGATGCCGCTCCAGCGGTTTAAGCTTCTTCGGCAATCGTTTTCGTTTCGAAGTGGTGTCTCAGTGGAGGACACAATGCGAGACCCTGCTGCCCGCATTCGCACATTGCTGAATGTTATGAAAGTTACTGGCGGGAATTATTTTGAGCTTGGTCGTAATGTTGCTTTGGATGAAGCGAGCGTTGTCTGTAGAAGTCGATTCAGACGCCACCTTATCGTTTACAACCCACGTAAACCCGGTGGAAAGTACCACTTCAAGTTGTACATGATGTGCTGCGCAACGTCATGGGTCGCTGTGAATTTCAGACTACACTACGAAAGTATTCTCGAAGATCGTTTGCAAGGCGTGGTAAATGTCCCCGACTGAAGCTCTCCGCGAAGAGCTTTCACATGGAGCTGCAATCCGCCAGAACGTTCTTGAAGTTGTTCGACCAATCTACGATTCTAAATGGATTGTACATACTGACAATTATTACACGTCAGCACAGCTCCTGCAAGCTTTAAAGCTCAAAGGGCTATTTGGTCGTGGTACAGTACGGGGCTCAAGCAAGCATTTTCCTAAGCACGTTATGCTGGAAAAGGGTGATTGTACAAGAGGGGAGTACCGCCAAGGGGTTTCCATTGACCACAATATGCTTGGGGCTTCGTGGTGCGACGAAAGTATTGTTAGCATAGTCTCAAATGCGGATGCGTCCGAGTCAAACACTGTCCAACGTCGCGTGTCCAACGAGCATCAACAATTCGAGGCACCGGATTGTGTGAAGAACTATAACACCCACATGCAGGGTGCTGACCGGCTAGACCAGCTCCGTGCACGCTTCTCTATTGCCGACGGCCACTCGTTTAAAAAAAAGGCACAAGAAGCTCGCTATGGCTTTAGTTGATGTTGCTCGATGTAACGCGTACCTTACCCGCCGAATGGTGTATACCCCAGTAAATACCCGGGACCCTCACCGTTCTTTCATGCTGGAATTGTCTTCTGAATTGATTTCCGGGAAGTGGTCCAACGCACCGAGCGAAGGTAAGATTTTATACTCAAGCCGCAACATGGCTACGTTAGAATCACAGGTACCGGCTCCAATTAGTCCCGCTTACACTGTTAGCACTCCATTTGAGAGTCCAAAGAAGACGTGCTCTGCAGCTGCATCAAAACAGTTTTACGATGGAAAAAACCGCAAGCGTCGCCAGTGTATTGTGTGCAGATGGGAAGAAAGATATCCCACTGAAGTCACGGACTACTGCGTCATCCATGGTGTGTGTGCCTTTGCAAGGCATATTATGATTCACTACCCGCTCCATACATGTGTCCCCAAGCCACGTGGACGTGTTGGGAAAAATACCATCAGTACTACGCACACAAAAATTTGTTTTCGAGTAAGGGGAAGCTACGCAAGACGTCTCAGCTATTCAAGCTAAAAGCAAGTATAAATCAGGCGGGTGAGATCTACGGTAATGACAATCGATCGGTAGTCAGACAAGTTATTCTTTAGCGGGTTGAACACGCTGCCTAAGTTATATGTTGATTTGTATTTCTGTATCCGGTCTCTCCAGTGTTCGTGACTGTGATGATTTCACAAAATGTCAAAGATAGTAGTTGAATATTCTACTACACTCAGTCAATCTCTTGCCAATCAAACGCGAGTTGCCAGACGTACATAAAGATAGATACCGAGTACTATAGATCTGTCGAGTTACTGAGAACTTAACTGCCGAAGATCTCTTTCACAGTAATATGCATCGACACTTGAATCATTTCCACGATCTGCTTAAACCACTTCCGTACCGATAAGCGCTATAGTCTTAGAGTCGTCGGTGGCGTCATATACGCGTAGAATCCCTGTCATGATGACTTCTCCTTTGATACCCAGCGTAGCGTGTGGATTAGCTAACAAAGCTAGCACCCAGATGCAAAGCTCACTCTAAGCTCACTTTGAAATAACGTACATGCTAACGCTGTCAGCAGTAGCTCCCTTCATCTGCACAGTGGCAATAAACGTGTAAATAACTTAAATAAAGTAAGCAAAACTGCATGTGTCTGTTGTATGATGCATCCAAATGATTGTTTCAGTTGACCAGTGTAATTAATTTGATTAAACTATAGATATTTTACACTTGCATAATGTATTGGCACATTATCCCTTTGGTCTTACCAAACGCAGTCATGATCACCGATTTCTCCAACGAAGCCGATAAGCTCTTAATGCAGTACGCCTTGAAATATGCGCAGCAAAACCGACGCGTCGTGTAGGCCGATCTTGCGCGAAAGATGCAACGGCGTTTGCGAGTCTCCAAGAGCCCGAAGACGCTAGAAACTCGACTTCGAACACTAAAGCGCGCTTACGGCAACGACCTATCTCGTTTTCCTCCATGTTTTTTTAAAGTGACAATGGCTCGTTCACACTCCACTAACTACGAGAAGTCTCGGACGGCAAGTTACCCCGTGTTAGACTTTCAAGCTACTGTACGTCTACTTCAGTCGGTATTTGGATCGGTCACAAAAGCCTAAGAATCAAGAAGGTCCCGCGTGCTCGCCCTTCTGGATACCAAAAGCCTCGCTGGATTTGCAGAACCTATAGCTACGCTCGTGCTCATGGCATTCAAAACGCGTTTGAACACATGCTGATAATAAGGTGTCGAATTTTCTGTACTAATCCTGTCCTAACTGTCCTACAAAATCCTAAAATACGTCGTAAATTACTGGAATAGATTGCAAAATGTATCCTAAAAAGGTTCTAAATCCGGAAAAACATTGCAATCCTAATACTGTCCAAAATTAAAAACGGTATTTTTGTCGGAAATTTAGGACATATCCTAAAACCTATTTTGAGTCGAACTTGGGATTGAGGTTTTTAAAAGTTAATGGGAACCAATCATGCAGAAACACATAGCTGTATTAATTTTTATTGTCACTTAACAGCTTTGTCCATGGAGCACAAGAACTACCGCTTCTGCAAGAAGCGCACCGTCCCGGAGACAGGAACAACCTATTTCAGCTGCGTGAAGTTCCGGACTGGGTGTCCAGCACGTCTTGTAGTCAAGAAGGGGGGCACTATCATCGAAAAAAATATTCACCACTGCGACCAAGAAATTTTAGAATAAGTCGCAGACGTACGCCACGACATGTCTTTGGAGCTGCAAGATCGCGCCATTAAAGACTTCGCTGTTGCACCTGGTGTTCTGTGGCAGCGCGTCTTTGATAGTTTCCGTACCAAGCATTACCCGTCAACTATCTACGGTATTGCGCGTCCGAGTGGTGTTACGATCATCAAAAACGTACGCCAAGGTGCCACCGGTGGCGACATTTTCCGTGCAATTGAGGCTGCACCGGTGCGAAGCATTAGCGACTCAGACCCGCGCCCGTTCCTACAATTCAGCATGGCTCGCCCCACCACCGCCGGCATACAGCGTATGGGCATCCGGACTTACTGCGGATTCTACGGTACCCTCAGCTGACCCTTTTTATTGATGGTACCTTTTCGGTGGTACCAAAAGGTTTCTCGCAGTGCCTGATTGCTATGGTCTACGATCCTAGTGTCGACGTATACGTGCCACTACTCTACGTACTCGTCAATTCGAAAAGCCAAGAAACGTATTGGCGAGTACTAGAGCAGCTCATCATGGCGTCCGACCGCCAGCTGGAGCCTCGTGATGTTACCTGTGACTTTGAGCTTGCGCTCATTAACGCTGTGATTGAGCAGTTCCCTGCAGCCAACATTGTTGGCTGCCTCTTCCACTGGAAGCAGGCTCTACGTAGGAAGATGATAGAACTGAAGATTCCCAAGGAACAGATCGCAGACGCCATGAAGTCGGGAAATTGGACGTGCTTACTGTCATTCCTGCCGAAGAAGTGCTGGACAAGGTACGTAATTTTTGTATTTTACTTACGGAAAATATTACTAAAATAAAATTAATTTTTTTTGGCAGGGACTACGGTATGTTCGAAGCATCATCGATGAGACCGCAGCAAAGACTAAATGGAACGCTTTCTGGAAGTATTTTGTGCGAACGTGGACAAAGAGGTTCGACACGTCGCTGTGGAACGTGAGCCAGATGCGGCGCAACAATGTGAGCATGATAAATCGGACTAATAACCCGCTGGAGAAGTACAATCGCGATTTTGCTGCTCGCATTGGTGCGCCACATCCAAGTATTCTCGTCTTCATTGAAGCTGCAAAGGCAGAGGCACATTCCTACATAAAACTGCTGGACGACATCAAGCATGGTCGACAGAGCGCTCCTGCTCATGCGCGGTCTGTGGACGTTGAAGTCCCCGGGGAATACATGGCGTTTGAGTAGCATTCTGCATTCTGTAAGCCATAAGATATCTCTCGTTGGCATGGGTAGTGTAGCCTTACAACTTTCGTATTTGTCCTTACTGTCCTAACTGTCCTAACTGTCCTAACGATCCTATAACCCATGCCGAAGTTTTGTGCCAATACCGTAATTTATGACAGTAGGTATTAGGACAAGTTAGGACGTTTAGGACGCTTTTAGTACGGAAAAACTTCTTCCGCTTGTACAGCCATACGTAGCTAAAGCGCGTAGCGTTGTCGCCCTTCTTCACATTCCAGTCGGTCTGCTCAAATATTGGTATCGTAAGAAATATATCAGCACTATCCAGTGACGAACTATCCTGAATAATAATTGCCAATCCCAACTCCTACCTCTCTCAGTTGAAGACCGAATAATAGTCGATCTGGATGTCAACCTAATACAATGTACTTATAACGATTCATTTTAAATGGCCAACAGTTGATGTAGTCGCGCTCGAATTCTTTTAAGGTAGCAGTCTCGTCCATCCTATCCGCACCGTGGCAGGCTTTGCATGAAAATCTAGCAAAACGAGCATTTTAGCATGCATCAACACGAGATCGTAACAAAATGCTCACCAAAGCGTTGCCGACAAGTGTTTCCGCATCAATACTGAACGAGCTGTCACGCAATTTGGCTGCAAGTAGCATTTCATCCAGGTCGACTTCGTCATAGCGCTAGATTTTAACCGTATAGTAGCTAAATTAGCAAAATGCGTACCACTTAGAAGCACGAAGGCACCTCGGATACAATTACTGCTTGCAAGAATTAGTGCTCAATATAAATATCGTACCTAAGCACAATTAAGCGCCAACACCCTTACATACAAGTGATCGCACAGAAGGGCTGACGGAAAAACTGGCTTGGCGCTCGAGGATACGGTGCTTGTATGGCACTTGGTGCTAATGGTGAGAGTATTGCATTTGTTCTCACACTCTTCATCTATCGAAGTGCAAAAAACCACGCCACAACACAGAGCACTGCATTAGTACTATTAGATACCGGCACGTCGCACAAAACAACTCACATGCGCGTCCTAAGGACACCAAGACGCTCTCGCACTACTAAACAACCACGCCACAACACAGAGCACTGCATTAGTACTATTAGGGCTCGGCACGTCGCACAAAGCAACTCACCTGTGCGTCCTAAGGACACCAAGACGCTCTCGCACTACTAAACAACCACGCCACAACACAGAGCACTGCATTAGTACTATTAGGGCTCGGCACGTCGCACAGAACAACTCACCTGCGCGTCCTCAGGACACCAAGACGCCCTCGCACTAATAAATCATAACACAGATCCCCATGGCAGTACATGATAGCTTATGGGCCCGGCACATCGCACATACCAGCTCACCTGTGCGTCCTAAGGACGCCAAGACGCTCCCGTACTACTAAAACATAACAGATCTCCATGTCAGTATAGGATACCATGTTAGCCCTCGAACATCGCACAGCACAGCCCATCTGTGCGCCCTAAGCACTGGCACCAATGCTCGTTCGCGCCAAAACTTGTGCGCCCCACGCTGCTCGTTACTTTTGTAGGAATGTGAAATTTTTACAAAAATATTTAACGTCGCTTGATTTATAATTTTTTGGCCAAGTTAAATGCCACTAATGTGAATATGATTGGTCAAAATATACGAAATGGGGCAGAATGCCCTGTTTGGCACGCCGTTTTCACACCCCGTAATGATAAATTTGTCAGAGAGGGCATTTTGCCCCCTTGACCGCGAAAGGGTTAATGTCATTTTCATGTTAAAGTACTGATCGCAATATTGAATAAAACGAACAGCCTGTCTTAGTATTTGCAGAAAGACAACGTTGATATCGTATCGGCTGTTAACATGGTTAAATTATTGCGTAAAGAGCTGTAAAATGTGCGTGACAAGAACAATACGAGTACAGAGCCCGACCGTACTGAGGCTGTGTGGAATTCGGCAGTTAGTTTTTGAAAGAAGTTTCAAGTGAAAGATCTTCCTATTATCCCAAAAAGCACATTATTGTGGGAAAGGAGAGGAATTAGAAGTCGGGGTCGTGGACGACCAGGTATTTCAGGTGCAGATACCTGCCGCGGCTCGAATTTCCCTACGCAAGAATATCACTACCAGAACGGTGTTTTGTGGCTGTCGTTAAAGATATTTTCTCTGAATTGGAATCTTGCTTCAATGACGAAGCTTTGAGTTTATTGAAATTAAGTGGTTCTCTGTCCCCAAGGCGAAAGTTTTCGAGCTGTAATGTCGAAAATGTCGTTCTATTGGCTACAACGTTTTATCACGGCGATGGCAAAGCATAATTAGAAGACTTGAGAGAGGAAGCTACGCGCTTCTACGAGCTAACCAAGACCGACAAAACATTGCAGAACTTGAAGATTACGGAAGAGCTGTGTACTAAGCCAGTATTATACCGGTTTATTTGCTTAGTCTGCGTACTTCCTGTTCCCACCGCAAGTACCAAGCCCTCCTTTTCAGCCATGAAGAGAATAAAATGCGACTTTGATCTATCATCGGCGACCAATGGCTATCGAGCCTGATGCTTCTAGCTGTCGAAAGAGATCTTACCAACCCAACTGACAAAGACGCAGCTCTCGACACACATTCAGCTCTACGACGGTAAGATGTATTCCTCTGTTGTCCAGCTTTCAGACTCGTATGAAGCTCTTAAAAAAGTAATTAATTTTTTTTAACCCCTCCGTTACCAGAAAATCCGAGCTGGAACCGCCTAATATAAGTCGTAACTTACGACTTTGTTTTTATATTACTATTTGTATGTGCGTGTTTTGTCCACGTCAATATCTCCTCGATTTCCGCTACTAACTCCCAAATGTTTTTGAAATCTAAGTCGTAAGTGTTACGATCAAATCGTAATTCAGAAAGCCAAAGCTTACGACTTCCAGACTGCAACGCACATTTTTTTGTTAGCCCCAGATCCATCCTTGCTAATCCATACAGATCCGGGCGCATCTAAAATTGTACAAAGATCAAGTAAATGCAGTGCTACCTAATCCATTTATACGATTTCTGACTGTAGAACATTCTGGTCGACAAGCTCTTCCGCCTCATTATCCGCGTCGCCATCTTGATAAATCAGCTCTTGTCGCGTGGGCTTACGTGCACCCACCTTGGCTGAGCGCCGCAAGACGACGCGTTTTCTGAGGGATGGTGGAATGGAGATGCCACTCTCGAAAGCTTCATGCCAAATTTGGTAGCATGTCTTTCGTACACCCCCGTAACAATGCCGCGACTTGGGGCACAGGAAGCTCTTCGCACCAGGCTGAGTCTTCACAGTGGTAAGTGGTCTTAAATGACTTCTTTCGTTCGCCGCGGAGAAAGAGCGTAAGCTTTACAGGAACGTTGACGGCGTTTCCGGACGCCTGATACGATGACCCAGTCGTCAAACTGCACATGCGCGTGACCATCAAGTCGGCGGCGCTTTCTGGAGCGCGCCATAGGAGAAGGAGTAGGAGCAGAGGCGTCGACAAAGCTGTCTGCCGTGAGCTGCAGTAGTTGTTTGTGCAAGAGGATATACCAGTCTCCACGGTCTTTAGGAACGAGTCGCTTGAGCCGATACGTTTCCTTCTGTGTGAGGTATGCATTCACCAGTGTCATGTCTACCAAACCAATAAACAGTGATTTGTAGTATTTCGGAATCGGAACGCTGTCTGAATCGAATACGACTGGATGTGCGGAGTTGATCATGGACATCAACTCCGCCCATCCAGCGTTGATAGTCGGAAACGAGCTTCGGGCACTTAAATCTTGACGGTCCTACCATCTTGATATTTCTATGGATTGAGTCTCCTACCATGATCGAGCCCGTTGCTAGGTAGTGTACCGGTTTCCTGTCCCACCAATGACAGGCAATCATGGTCGGAATAGCATCTGACCGCGAGAACGCGAAGGATCCCCGTTCTATAGCACGCGGTCTTGTTTTGCGTTTCTCAATGACTTGCTTATCAAACCCCAGTCGGTTAATCATGACCGCCCCTAGCACGTAGACCGACATCGATAGAAGTTGCATGGCCAGCGGTATCGAGAAATAGAACCGGTCGGTTACAGCTAATTGAAATCCCAGAGATGCTCCGCTCAGAACAGCCTTCATGTTTCGTTTCACTGCTGCTGCCCCCGTCTTGTTGTCGACCTCGTGTTGGTCCATATCTTCGGTATCTCTCTTTCCGACGTAGCCCTCAAAGCTGTAGTCGCAAGTTACGACATAGAACAAATCAAATAAGAAATTAATGCCAAAAGTTACGGCATAAAAAAACTCACCGATGACAGTACGCACTCTTGGAATCGCACACCATGAAAATTTTTGCTCCGTAGCGGTAAGGCTTGTCGGGCATGAACATCCGTGTTGTGTTTCGCTTCGATGTCGACGGTAGAACGCCTTCATCAAAGGAGAACGTGCTACCAAGTGTCCAACCCGAGCAAAAACGAGACTGCAACACGTTCACAACCGGCCTCAACTCCCACATCTTATCGCGAACGCGCGGGGCCTCATTATTCACGACGTGAAAGTCGCGAAGATCGAAGTGCACCGGTTGCGTGCCATAAACTTGCCACAGCTACCGGCTGATAGGGCGTCATCATCGGCCATCGCCCAATGTCGTGAGAAACGCCGCGTCATCGGGTTCAGCATTCTTGCCACTAAAAGCCCCATTAGATGTAAGATCGCATGTGTTTGGTACGCAGGCTCGGCACGAAGACGCCTTTCAATCTGCTTGATAGTCGCTGGCGTCGCAGCATGACGCTTTCGTTGTTTTGTTCGAATTCGCTTTACTCTGGCGTGTGCAGTGTGTCGCTTGTAGCGTTTGGTCTCCTTCGTAATACTAACCCACAGTGACTTCGGCAGCTAATAGAAAAATAGCAGGATCGGCGAGTCTGCGATGGCTTGGATCTCTGGCGTAGGGGTAGCAACATCAGTAGACAGATGCGCATATGCTTCACGATCACGTTCGAGCTCGGACGAGTGTGCACGCCACGAGAATTGCCGAAGCGCGTTCTTGTCGATATCTTCCAGGGTAAGCTTTCCACCCATCGCCTTCACAAAGGCATCGTCCATTAGGCCGACATCTTCGTCAGGTTCCAGTGATTCGTCGAGATGTTCGCGCCGCTCAATGACCTCATCTCCACTATTATCGCTGTTGTCACTACCGCTCGAATCGATGGCCTCATAGGCGTCCGACACTTCTTCTTCCGCCTTGATGTTCACGTCGTCATCCGCTACGGCAACGCGGTCATCCGGAGCGTCCTCCACACTCGCATAATCATCCACACTGGCACCGTCGCTCGCGTTACCATTATCAGAGTCGTTCGACTTAGCGCCCGACAAGAGGCACTGAAAGGCACCGACGACCAGCTCGAGATCTGCCTGGTCCAGACGATCCGACTGGGAGCTGCTATCCGATCCGAGCATCGCTTGTATTGTGTTGGCTGATAGCGCAATGGACGTGTCGATCTGCGACTCCGTCACCGAATCGCTCGCTGGCAAGCCCTCATCGACACTCGCATCCCCCCACTCTCGCTACTCTCTTCTCCAAGAAGCCCCGACGCCATCGCAAACGTCACTACTGCATCTCAGTCTACAATAACAATTTATTTAGATACCTGTATTGTGCTTCGTTCATACGCTGCGTACCGACAAGCGAGATCCCGGTCGGTGACGTATACGTCCACTCCTTCACGATTCCGGAGCCTGACGGCCTCTTCGATGTCCACCCCACTCCACGGAGCTGCCGCACAGATGCTTGAAGTCGACCGCTCGAACCCCAAGCGTGTCTTGAGCTGGCTCTCGTACTGGATCGTACTCTTGCCATTGTGGCAAATTCTGATATAAGACACCGCTGCTTCGAGTCGGCAGCCTCGACCACTCATCCAAGTGTCCGGACTGACCAGATTACTGCAGCACATCTACCCTTCCCCCACCCTTTCTTTGACTTTTCTTTTTTTACCTCTTCTAGCTTGTATTTTTTGGCAGCAAAAAATGACTTGATCAAAGTATCGTGTCCACTTTGTTCGAGCCCTTTTCTATCTAGGGATCCCAGTAACGTCGTAACTTATGACTTGTGCCCTCCATGAAGTCGTAAGTTACGACGTTGGTAACGGAGGGGTTAAATATACGATTCTTTTTATAAATTACCCTATTGCTGCCGGAAGTTTACTTGGATTTTGTACGGTAATTATCCCACAGCAAAATGTAAAGCATGCATAATATAAACCCAGCATATATTGTATACTGTGTTTTACTCCGCACCCCGCGGCATATTATATCATATTGCTTGGGCTTACCAATATTATTGCAAATATTATGGCAAAACCAAGTAATATGCTTGGTTTTCCGCAAACGACATGATTCGTTCAAAATAAAGTCCTCGCATTTTGGTTGAGTAAAACGTGTCTAACTAAGAATATTGCACGGTTTTAGTGGCAACGGCAGCAGTAGGATTAAAAAAAATTAAAGAAAATGCCCCCCCTCCCCCATTTTAAGACTGGCTCCGCACCTGTGTGAAACTGCAATGGAGTATCGCACCTAATAACGTAGATGACAATCATTTCTAGATATAACAACGATAGAGCTTACGGTCTTTTTGTGTGTTTCGTTGAGGAGTGTGCCAGACTAAAATTTACTCCAGACTAGCTACAGGCTTTGGTACATACATATTATAGGTTGTTTCGCTGGTCGCTGGTTACTGACATATTTAATTAATTACAGGGTTTTTTACGGCCACTTTGTTGTCGTAGGCTACACTTATTCGCAGTTCGAAGAACTGTGCTAGAGCTTTGCCATCGTCATCCTGCAACATTTAAATCCGAGCAGCTAAACTTAGGCTCAGAAGTTGCAGAAAATGTAGACACATCCGTAACAGAAAACGGAATAAAGGTGAAGCTGATAGCTAAAACCGATAACTGACTGGAGCCGGAAAAATAACAAACATCGGAATAGTAGTACCGACACCGGATATCGGAACGTTTTCTCTCTCTCTCTCTCTCTCTCTCTCTCTTTTTTTCTATTTCTCTCTCTCTTTCTCTCTCTCTCTCTCTCTCTCTCTATCTCCTAGCACTTCTATGGATGTTGTTCATAGTGCAGTACCAATATGTCAAATTTTACTGGCCTTTTTAAACGTTTGGAGATGATTCGAGTCACCGCAAAACAAAACTAGCAGTGATATGTGTTACTTTCGGATAGTCTATCTTTGGGTCGTTGTGCTTACAGATTTTTCCTTTTAACTGTTTTTATAAGCCGGGCCTCGTAGCCGCCAAATACTTCACTGCTCGTAAACATACGTATTACAGTGGATACCGCATGTGCTCAGAAGACGCAAGATAACGACAAACGGATCCTAGCCTATATATCTACCCGCTCTGCGACATACACTACCCCATCTATATTTTGAATAGTAGATTAAACCAAGGGTACGCACCAGCTTCGTCCAAAAAATTGCTACGTACATGTTAAGTTTTTCTTATTAGGCCTCGTGTTTCTGTGCGTCAGCCTTTCTCTAGAAAAGCACAAATAAAAAAATAGAATGCAAATTATCGTCATCTGTGTTTGAATGAAATGCATATTTTTATTTGGAATTCTCACCGTTTTTCGACGTCATTCCGGGCCAATTGCGCTCGTGGTCGATTCATAACATCGTGGTCGACCTGCTACTTCGTCGCTGCGCATCTTCTGCCAGGAGGATGCTAAATCATATTTAACGCTTTTGTAAGAGGAAGGCTCCTCTTGAGGGTGTCCCCATCGGCTGGCGAAGAGCGATCAGGAGAACTACAAGGAGACCAAGAGCAGTGGACAGCAGATGTCGAAGAGAAGGAGTGCAGGACGGACGACGACGCAGACAGTTTGAAGATGCAGCAGGCCGACCCACCAACCCATATCCGGCCCATGGCTGTTGAAGATAGAAGATCGCAATGCTGAGGGGTCGCTGATGCTGAGACTTAGACAGATGTGCGGCTTCGGGGAGGTCCAAGGCGAAGGAGAATCCAGTGAAGACGCGGTAGGGTCCGAACAGCGCAAGTACAAGATTAGCAGCGAAAGACGCAAGTCCTAGCTGTAGCAGAAGTAGTTGCCACACCGGTCTGGGTGGAGGGCTGGAGACGACATTTAGCCGCATGTCTTAGTAAGTCAGAGCACACACAGGGTAAAGGGAGGAAGATTGGATACGCCTGCTGGACGTCCTCAAACTTGCGGTATTTGCAGCCCGCAGCGAGTATCGGAGCCCTCAATTGAGAGCACGGACGCCAGTAGAAGACCCTACTGTGACTCAGATGCTGTATTCAGCTCTTGTGTGGAGTGTGCTTCCTACGGCTGTGTATATTCAGTGAGTAGCAGTATTCTGGAGCCTGGGACAGTGTAGCCAAATAGCCGAGCCCTTGATCAAGGCCCGTGCTATCAGCTGTGTGGTAGTGACGAACTAGGCGCAAGTACTAAGAAGGAGCTTACTTGGCGGTCATACAGGGGCCTTCCAGCACGGTCGGTTCCCGATTATCGAGATCCATCACGAGGCTTGGCCCTGAGGCACGAACTCTAGCCGCGGGGAAGAAGTGAAGCGGGACGGAGCTGAGAGTCTGCGGATTGAGGAAGTGAAAGCGTGAAGAGTTGGAAGTGAAAGAGTGAGGAGTTGGAAGAGAGAAGCAAGCCGAGGACGAGAACGGATACAGATTGCTTGCTGGAAGAGGATAGCCTGACTGAAAACCGGCGAAACAGTCGCAAGTCAGCTGGCGACAAGAGTTGAAGAAAACACAATTGACAGATTGCAGAAGAAACTTAAAACAACAAACAGAAGACTATTGACGAAGACAATGGTGGGAACCCGTTCTTACCCAGGCCTCAGTAGCACGCCGACGAGCCAAACCCCGACGAGAAGATCCCCAGCCACCCCAAAGCGTACCAGTCAGCCCAGGACACGGATCCGACTGGCAACGAATCAGGATGAATCAAACGAGGAGGGAGATGTAGCGTGAGTGCGGACGTGACAATCGCAGCTAGTGCACCAGCGCCAGGAGGTGGCCAGGACGACTCTGACAGTGATGACCATGGACATAGCAGCCGTCGAGAGGGAAGAGTATGGCGGTCAAGCAGCCGCAGCACCAGCGCCCAGGGCAGTCGCACCAGCAGCAGGGGCGGAGCCAGCCAAAATTAGAGAGGGGGCCATAGCGAGTAGGGTTAAGTATCTCCACGATTAAATCCACACTTCCGTATTGAAGCACGATGTCGCCCAAGAGACAGAAGCTGCAAGCAATAACAAACTTCTTCGCCAAGCAACCTCGGCCGTCCCCGGATGATATACAAGAGCGCACTAATATTCCGATACAAACTTCATCTCTAGCAGAGCCTACTACTCCACCTATTTCACGTAGTGCGGACTTAGAATCGTCATCTGCAGCTCAATGGTGCCACGAAAATGGCATCGCTGAAGACCCACTTGACTGCCGTGTTCACGACTTTGTTCGTTGCGATCCTGTGGACCGTCCTCCTATTATATTTTTGCAAATAGACAGCTGCAAGAGGATCCGAAGCTACGTCGTGGAGTCATTTTTGCATATTCTAAGATGAATTTATTTCGACCCCGCCTAACGTGCTATCCGAGCCGCTCCTATGGCAAGCGTTCGAAATCATTTCAGCCTGAATGGTTCGAAAAATATAAGTGGTTGGGGTATTCTGAAAAAGCAGACGCAGTGTAATGTAGATGGTGTTACTTAAGCCGAGAAGCAATGACAGCAAAGGACACATCTGTGTTTGCGCGTCCAGCTCTGGGCTTTCATAACTGGAAAAAAGCCACGACGAAAGACGGTTTTGTCGCCCTCGTTGGATAGCCCTGTTCTAGACATCATAATGCTGAAGCTGCATTTTACGAAGTCCTGAGGGGAAGCTGTGATATTACGATAGCTCTGGAAAGAACAAATGCAAGCCAGCGAGAACAAAATAGGAAAAGACTTCCTCAAATTTTAGACGTGTGTTTATTTCTCGCGCGAGAAGGTAAGTGTTATTAGTATTATCGTTTAAACGGAGTCCTAATTGACAGTATTTGATTCTTCAACAGGATACGTCCTGCAATAGGGGTAATTTTCTTAAAATGCTGTCTTTTTTGGCTCAGAGAATGCCAGATTTCGCGGATTTGATGAACGCTGCCGCCGCAAATGCCAAGTACACGTCTCCTACAGTACAACGGGAGCTTATTCATTGCGCGGCGGATGTAGTTCGTGAACATATCGTGGAGAATGAACTTGGACAAGGGTATTTTGAGCTCCTAGTAGATGAAGCAACATGTGAAGGTGGAAAAGAATTGTAGTCCGGTTTTTATCCAGTCATACTGGTGAAATTCGAGAACGTCTTCTGGGTTCGGTTCACGTTCGCGATACCTCTTCTGAGTCACTTAAATCTGCGTTGATAAATCATATCACAATTTGGGGAATAAATATTTCTCGGTGCCGTGGCCAAGGATACGATGGGGCTTCAAACATGTCCGGTAGATATAATGGGCTACAAAATTGACCCGAGATACTTGCCCGTACGCCTACTACGCTCACTGCTTCGCTCACCGCCTTAATCTTGTAGTAGTGACTGTATCAAAACAGATTGTCTCTGTGACGGAATGCTTCAACATCGTTCAGTCTATTCACGCTACTTGTAGTGCATCATACAAAAGGAAAGACAGTTTGTATAGCTACGCGCAGGACGAACTACAACAACTAATCAGCAGTGGTTATCTGGAAACCGGTCGAGGTAAAAAGCGGCCTCTTGCAACTCAGGCTTTAAGTGCCACGCGCTGGAATTGTCGTGTGCGAGCTTTATTACGTATTAGATGGTTGTGGACTCCAATTATTCAAGTATTGAGGCGCGTGGAATTAGCTGGAGCCAATCCCGACAAGCGAGCTGATGCAAAGGGCATTATTACAAAAATGCAAACATTTGATTTCGTTTCTCACATGAAAATTATCATAATGGTATTGGAAAAAGTAAACATTTTGTCTCAGTATCTACAAAAGGATGACATGGATATAGCCTTGGCTGCAGGACTAGTGAGACAGACGCAAACTTTATTCAACAATATGCAAGCTAACAAACTAAAAGACGACGAAAATACTTTTTTTTACTGTTTGGGCTACTGCGGTAGCATTCTGCACATCATTGCATGACCCTATCGATGTACCGGTCAAAACAGCACCGTGGTCACGAAGGGGATCACGTAACAGGGGAAAAGGAAAGTCTGGTGTCCCCGGTGCTGATCGAAATGAATTTGTCACACAAGAATTTCACTATTATGAAGACGTGTATTTAGCTGTGGTTAAAGGATTTGCTAGTTAATTAAAACGACGATTTAGTGGAGACATTTTTGATCTGATGGAGCTTTGCGGAGGATTAAACGCTCGTAAGAAGTTCATTTATTGGGACCCTGACTCAATTTCTAAAATTACAAGCGACTACTATCCGAAAGACTTCGAAAGTCAAATTGAAAGTTTGAAGCAGGAGGCAATCAGCTTCCGTGAGTTTGAGAAGAGCAATGGCTCTCAGCTGCAGCAACAATGAGGAGGAGAAAGAAGCTGTAGCTTGGCGGCAAAAGCCACCTGTGTGTCTCGTAGTGTATTGAAGAATGAGTTCGTTCTTTCCTTTTCTGTTGTGGTTTTGTCTTACACTAACTGTAAGCACCAACGAGCAGTACTAAACCTCAACAGCCCCACCTACTGATCGTCGGTGCACTTGGCTTCCTCAAACCGCTCTTTTGACATTAGTCCCATTGCGTCTCTGTGTTTCTCAAACACTGTCCTCGAGAGAGGCTTTGTGAAAGCATCAGCTACATTGTCGACTCCAGTAACACGTGACACGACAATTTCCTTCGTGTTGACGCGCTCTCTGATGAAATGGTGACGAACGTCAATGTGTTTCGTACGGCTGTGAAATTCAGGATTGTTTGCCAACTTCTTGGTACTTTCATTATCGACAAAAATATCCGCAGGTGCCTTTTGTTGCACTTGCAGTTCTTTCAGCATTTGCCGAAGATGTACAACTTCTTGCACAAGTAAACTTAAAGCCATATACTCAGCCTCCGTTGTATGTAGTGCCACAGTTTTCTCAGTTTGACTGCTCCACGAAATTGCACTATCACAAAACTTCGTAAAATACCCTGCAATAGACTTGCAATCGTCCACCCGATTCGCGAAGTCAGCATCAGCAAAGACTTGCAGGTGTCGATCCAATTCATGGCCTTGCCATTGAAGCCCTTGATCACTAATCTTGCTTTGAATCTGTCGATTTCACCATTGGGAAGATACTTGACACGAAACACCCATCGATTCTTCAATACTTTCATATTGTTAGCTCGTGGAACCAGCTCCCACGTACTGTTCTTCATCAACGCATCATACTCGTTTTGTGCAGCACTCTTCCACTGCGCGGAAAACTCATTCTTCATCGCTTCTCCAAATGTCTCGGGCTCTTGTATTGCGCTCGAGGTCAGGCAGCAGTAGTCCTGCCACCATGCAAATGCTTGGGCCTTTGCCATTTCTCGCTGCATGTCTTCTCGAGCCTTTTTTAATGTTAGAGACACACTTTCGAACTCCTCTGAATTCGTGTGTAAATACGCAACGTAGATGCAATCACCATACCATGAAGGTGGTTTGCTCACACGGCCACTCCGCGTTATTGGGTAGTCCTCAGTGCGAACACCTTCTGGCGCTACATACTCTCGCAATGCTCTGCATGAGGAGGTTTTCAAACGCTCCGTGCAAGAGTCACCACTTCGTTGCAGCATCTCCGGGTTCACGGTCTTCATCTCGCGAGTCTCCAGAGAAGAAGTCGGCTTCTTGGTTGGCATTTCACTACGTGACTCATGTTGCTCTGACTCAGCTACATCGCTAGAGGCATGTTGCCCTGACTCGGCAACTGTCGGCGCCGCGCACCTGCCTCGCTTGCGTCGATTTTTCTTTTTGCTGTCCTTTCTCCACAAGCAGGTATGTCTGCAGCCACACACTCACCTCGCAGGTGGTTTGCTGCAGCCTGTTGCTGTTCAGTGCCGCGCACTGCCATAGACTCGACTGACTGCTGTTCCTTCTCGAACCTCACTCGTTTCTGATGAGAATTTCCACCTTCTACATCATGGCGTTTTCTCTTTCCAGTAGCCCTTCCTCCAACAGCCCCACCAGTTCTGGCATTTCCTTCATCAACTGCCCCACCTGCCTGGTTCTGGTTGGTATTGTTGATTTCAGGATTGAGCTCGATGTCTTCAGGATCGGACTCGTCCATCTCGTCCAGCATTGCCGGTATGCTCTTCATGGTAGCGTCATCTAACTCCAGATATTGCTGGATTGACACACTAGACATCGTCGTCGGCGTCATCAACGTTGAAGTTTCAACTGCTGGAATTCGGCCTGCTTTATCCTCATAGAACACCGCGGTATGACTGTAGAAAGCCTTTTGCGTCTTGCTGTCCAGCAAGCGATATCCACGCTTTTCACGATTGTATCCAACAAAATTTGCATCACGCGCTTTGGCTTCCATCTTTCGCCTCTCTACTTTGTCCACATAAGCCAACACTGCACACCCAAACGTACGCAGTTGCAAATATGATGGCACTTCTCGATACCATATCGAATACGGCACCTCCATATCCCTCGTTGAGCTAGGCATAATATTCACACAGTAAGCTGCAGTCACTGCTGCCTCCGCCCACAACTCTTGAGGTAATGCGAAGTGATTTAACAGACATCTCATTCGCTCCGTTACGGTCCTCACCATTCGCTCTGCTACGCCATTCTGCTCCGGCGTATGCTTGATGGAAGGAGAGCAGGTCATGCCATGCTTCTTCTTGCAGATATCACTCAGCTTCCCGTATTTACGAGCATTATCCATTCGAATGTCCTCCATGCGAACGTTAAGTTGGGTCTTGACTTGTTCATAGTAGATCTCAAACTTTTCGTAAATTTCAGATCTCTCTGCTAGAAGAAACAACGTCACAAAGCGACTTGCTTCATCGATGAACAGTACAAAATATCGTTTACCAGAGTATGATTCCACTGCATATGGACCCCAGATATCTGAGTGAGTACGTTTACCAACTAGCCACTCACGCGATGGCGCGCTTGCACGAGAACGAAAACTTTTTCTAGTCATCTTTCCTTTCATGCACGACTCGCATTGAAAATCATCCGGCTCGCGCAGATCGAGTTTCTTCATCGGCCAACGTGCGTGCCGAAATAGTGCATTGAAAGCATTGCGTCCTGGATGCCCAAAGCGATCGTGCCACAACTCTACATGGTGAGTTTTTCCCACTGCCACCATAGCGGTTTCTGCTGATTTCTCAAATGGAAGACGAAAGAGATTGGTTTCATCTCTGTGCGCCTTTATTCTGCTCGAATGCAACAGTACATCTGCGTAGTCCTCTTCATCAAAGTGACATCGGACTCGCTCTGTAGGTGCTAGCAAACGCGAAGCTTGTTTTCCCACTGCGAATAAACTGCACTGCAACTCTGGAACGTATTTTACTCCATGCAGCAGCAAAGAATATCTTCCAGTCGGAGTGACAATATTCTTCTTCACATCACCTATGCCAACAACTTCAAGCCAATTCTTTCCGCCAGTTCGCACCATTGACCTCAACGGTGTAAATGACACGAAGTCAATATTCTGATTGGTCATATGGGACACGCGTCCCGAAAACTACTGACGCTCGATTTGGAGACCACAGTGCGCTCGATCGCAGATCTATAATTCTAGCCCGGCTACTTAATACCCAGGCTGAAGTCTTCCTTATAAAAAAGTGGCGAATACGTTTTATTTTTTTTGTGCCCGCTCGTTTGTAAATGTAGATGCTTACAGGCTTAATCGTCCAACCTGCTTGACCTTTAATAACTTGATGTAGTTGCCATTTTGCACAAAAGCTGTTCCTGCATGGTATACGATGCCTTGGGCAGAACGTCTCAGTAGAAACAACGATACGAGCACGAGAAAGCGCGTATAACTCGTCCAGCACGAGAAGTTTGACATCGTTGGCAAACAAGAAACTTTTGAGGTACATAATAGACGCATTGCAAAAAGGCTGTAGCAATGATAATGATGCCTCTTTCGCATCTCCCTGGAATGACAAAACTTTCTTGAGCAACGGTTGCACGTTTGAGTATCTCTGGACGAGCTGGTTGCCTATTAGAAAGAGCTGGCGACGAATCTCGATACCAATGCAGCTTTTGGCGGCTGTTCGAAGTTCAGATTGAGCAACGACGTTTCCAATTCCACAGCCAATATCGAGAAATACATCTTCCGCAGCGATTGGTCCAATAGTCCTTATTACGTTGAATAATGCTTCTGGTAGGAACTCGCCAACATTTTCATGTAGTACACCAGATCTCTGACGAATATCCGTGCTCGGCGAAATGTCCGGGGGGGGCATGACTTGCTGGGATATTTGGCACAAGGAATGGGTGAACGGCACACAAGTTCCTGTGGAAGACGCGAAGCCAATCCGAGTCCGTCGTAAAGCTGGACTGCCTGGTACGCCGTCGACACCCGGGACTCCGGCTGCACGCCATGCAGAGGAAGCTTGGACCCACGTTGTTGCAGTCCCCACAAAAGTATGTAGTCGTAGATGCTCGCTTGGTGTCGTGACGAAGCGTAGAGCAGACCTTGCATGCTCTCTGACGGGGCTTTGCTTGGTTGCCTTCATCGCGCCACTCGTTCACCTGTGGCGCTGCATACTTTGACCGTTGATTGGGGCCGACAGGAATGTATTCGTAGCTAGGTTCGGCAGAAGGAACCTGAGCCCCGAAGGTGTTGCCTTCGTACATGTCAGTGGCGTGGAACTGCGCGAGCTGAAGATGAAGCTTGATCATGTACTTGGCATGCGATAAAGGCTGTGTGGTTTTGTTTTTGTGGTACGCCTTGTGGATGATGTAGCCATTGACAATAGCTAAATCGATCATATTCAACACCAGTGACTTGTAGTATTTCTTGAAGCGAAGTGCGCGTTATAGGGAGTACCGCTGCAATCGCAACTGATCATGTACATCGACGCCTCCCATGTAGGCATGGTAGTCTTTCACAACTCCTGAACACGGGACCTCCACCTTCTCATGTCCATCCTGGCGCCCCACTCTGTCAATCTCAGTGCTTCCTCCAGTACATAGGAAATAGACTGGTCCGGAGTCCCACCAGCTAATAGCTTTCATATTTGGCACGAGTTTTGATCTTGCAATCTTTAAGGAACCACGCGGGACTGTCGATGGTCGACTTTTCATCTTTTCAATGACTTCTTTGCAGTAGCCCAGGCGATTCGTCATAATGGTGCCCACGCAGTAGAATCCCATAAGAAGGAGCTGAATAACCAATGCGACCGAGGTGTAGAAGCGGTCAATAACAACTAGCATCATTCCTTGTTTCCGTGCATCTTGTCTAAACACCTCCAGTAAATTTCGCACTACGGCAGCGGGTCCCGACTTCATATCTGGCTTACGGGCATCACTGGCATGTAATATCTTACCGCAGTAGACCTCAAAGCTGCATATATGCATCACCACGAGAACAAAAAAATGTTAGTAAACTGCATAATTCATGTTATACGGTATTGAGGGCCAAACAAAAAAACGGCGTACCGAATGCAATACGCGGTAGCAGCACAACAAATCATGAAGAGCTTTGTGCCCCACTTGTGGGGCTTACCCTTCATGTACACGCGCATCTTGTTGAAAGATGAACGACTTGGTAGCACAGCTTCATCAAACGACAAGTACGGTGGCGCAACAAACCCACGTGCGAATGTCCTTGAAGCACCTCCACCACCTTCCTTATCTTCCACGCGCGATCTGTTTGTGGTCGAGGGTCTTGATTCGAATTGAAGTACATGTTTCTCGATATCTCCATGAAACGGTCTCGCGGTAACACTGAGCCAAAAACACCCTCGCGAGCCTGCACCAATATCAGTAGTTTTCTAGTGGTTGGTCAGCTACTCACGGTTTGGAGCTACCGTTCTGGCAAACAGCAGACCAATGAATCGGCAAAGTTAATGCGGCATGATAGGCTTCATAGTTTCCAGCTCATTCCGAATGCCCCGACGGGTCTTGCGGGGCAAATCAGGACGGCGGCGTTGTTTCTTCCGATATCGTGAGTAGGCTGTGTCAATCCGCAATGGCAGCATCTCTCGGTGGTAGTCAATCGAGCATCCGGCAATGTGTTACCACAAAGCCACCGGCAAAAAGTAGAAACATAGCGCAATAGGAGAGATACTGTGGCGCGGGGCCTCTGCTGAAGGCCCGGAGTATCCTTGCCGCAAGCCTGGATAGCTGGTCGAATTGCTGACGGGCTCGTACGGCTCCATCATATTCTCGTGAAGGTCTGGTTCCACAACATCTTCCCAGCCTGTTGCAGACATGCACCGTAAGACTGAGTCCTTCAGGTTCCCGGCTAGAACTTCATCTGGTCCTCCAAAACGCTCCAAAAACTTCTCCCCAAATAACACTTCCTCCGCAATTTCTGCTTCGGTCTCATCTTCATCATCCATAAGAACCTTCGAAGCACAGTATTCCTCCACACTTCGGTCAGACTCGTATTCTACCAGGTCAACATCATCCTTCTCGGCTTCATATCCCGACTCAATTGCTCCGTACTGATCTCCGACATCGCCCGATTCAGCAGCAGTCAAGTCGTCGTGCTTGTCTGCCAGCAACTCACTCCCCAGAGCATCTAACTCATCATCAATACTTTAATTACCTGTTATACAAGATACATTCGTTAAAAACATCGGCTTCATCAATATGCACCTTCCATGCATATAATATGCAGCGTAGTACATACCAGTCTGGACTTCAGCGGAAGCAACCGAAGCATCCGCATCGACCACCTCTGGACTAGAAGGCAGGCCAGAATCTTCAGTCTCCAATGAGGCATATTCAACGTGTGGCGAGGTTGCAATAAGTGGGGAAGCCGAACTTAACCACGCGGCGCACACGAAGGCGAGGGCCTAAAGACTGCAGACGTCTCTAGCGAGCGACAAGCTGACTGGCGAGTCGTACGGCTTTCAGGGAGCTCTGAACTTTGGGGTGGCTGTGGTTCAACTCGTGTGGCACCTACCAGAAAGATTACAAACAGCAATAACATGGTCAAACATTCGCCGTTACATGCTACATTCAGGTCATCATTACATTCAGTACAATATGCAGGTTTACCTCCATCATTCTCGGTCGCAACACCTCGACTAGTCGCTATTTCATGGGCAGCAGCAGCTTCAATATCAGGCAGGTAGTTCTACCGAACGCCTTCCTGTGCTGCGGCTAACTGATCACCCACAGAAACACTAGACGTACCATCAACAGCGGAGACCGATGGAGGGGATCCGCGTGCGCGACTGCGCAGTACTATACATGAGAATTAAATGTTAGCCAACGTCAATAGCAACTGTCGCTCGATACGCACCATCTGCATAAAAATCAAGCACGGCGGCGTCCCCCAAGAAATTATTGAGACCAACGGTGCCGTTTGGATAGCCTTCGGGGCGGATATACTTGTAGCGGTCGTCTAAGCTGCTGCGTGGTGGTGGCTTTCTCGTCCACCCGTCTTGTATCAGCTCGCACCACACTGACTTGAACGAGAGTTCACGCCCTGTGACCTCACTGTCCCGTGGCTCCTTACCTCGCGGCTTCACCATTTTCGCTTTCGACTTGAGTCCTTGGAGCGCAAATTCACGAATGAAGAGGATTTGGAAAAGGCGGCAACAACCAGCGGCTCTTGGCCACTCGTCTCTGCAGAAAGTGCCAGGTACCTGTGCTTCCCGATGCAAATCAGTTGCATTTTGCAGAATCCCGTCGAAGGAATTTAGACAAACGGCCCTTCTAACCCTTCTGTTCACAGAAAGGCTCGTACAGAAAGTACACGGATGCTTAACATAAAGTTTGTATACCCCTTGGACGGGGGAAAGGGCGCTCATACAGATTTCAAGTCAAAAATCGCTTAAGGTGAATATATTCAGCTTTAGTGGATAGGGTATGTAGCATTATGCTACATCCGGTCTGGAGGGGTTAATAAAATACTTCTTCAATGGAGCGTTTATCTCCCATGTGCTCGACGTGCCGGGCGGTCATTGTGCATCCCCTGCTCGAGACAGACGGTCTCGGGCTGCAGCTCCAGCTGTGCGCGTGTTGCGAACGATTCTTAGATTGGGATGCATTCGCACAGGGCGAGGCTCGAGCGGGTGCCCGCAGGTGCATCGCGTGTGCATCTGGTCCATACAGCCAGGCGTTTTGGCACCACGCGCACCAGCACCGAAGCCAACCACTAATTCGCGCCAACAAAGCCTGGCCTTAGTTGCCGCCACTATGACCCCCCACAACCGCCGCGGCGTGCTGTCCAGGAGCGCATTAGCCGTCGTTGGAAGCCTCGCTAGCGCAACAAGCTTCCGCGTAATCACCAGAAAAACTGATTGGCTAAAAATAAACGTTTTCCATTGGTCACAATTACTTTCGTATTTAGGTGCGATGCATGGGAATTGTTTTCGTATTTAGGTGCGATGTATGGGAGCTTAGGCGAGGGCGTGAGTCTAGGAGAAGGTGCGAGCTTATCGAACAAAATTGGTAGGGCAGTAAGAAACAGTATGTACGAAGCGAGGGAAACATATATGGACACAGAGTGCACGGAAGCGTACCGATGCAATTAGCATATAAAACTATTACAGCACTAAGAACCACGGACTCTGTTATAGTTTCTACTAAAAACCGTGCTAGAACACGTAGCTGCAAGAGGGCACGGAAATAAATTGACCTACGATACAACACGGTAGACCACAAAGCACGATAGGATACGAAGCACAAACGACAGTTCAACCGTGACACCACAAGATAACTAGATATCATGGACTGGGCCACCAAGCCATGGGAGAACGCAGCCGCGGAGCTATAGACGGAATATCACCGAGCCGCGGAGAACGATACCAGTAGACCACAGGCTAAAAAAGTGAATTTTTCGTCAGTTATGTGCATGTACCCTATATAGCAGTATTTGTTCACGATACAGCGCTATATGGCGCAAACAATACAGTTTCAATTTTAAAACGTCATAATAATTCTAAGCTGCGATATTTTCGCATCTAGCTCTATCACTTTTAATATAACTAGGCCGCAGCTGTAATATTCAAGTATACATAACAGCGTGGTATCATTTTGAAAAATATGTATCTGAAGCTAGTGCGACATCGTATAACATATCAGGTTTTCGCGAAATCCTGGCCATTTAATTTGGAGAAAAAAAATCAAAGCACAGAGAGGAAGTTCAGATTCACTTGTCAATTACCAAGATGCCGAGTACAGCCAGCCAAGTGTTCGACCGCCTCAACCGACAGTGGGAGGACGAGACCTCCAACCTCGTTGTTAGCCACGAGAACTATGGCGATGTCGCTCGCCATATAGAGGAAGAAGCCTTCGATTCTGGCTCACCTATTCTGTCTGAGTATATTGCGGCAGGTGGTGATAGTGCGCTAAAGGGCATGACCAACTTCTCTGCGCCCGATCTGGATGCGCTTTGGGCTCTTGTGGAATCTGCGGTGACGATTACATGGACGCAAGGTCGTGGGCGTAAACCGCCTGTGTTGGGGAAAGACGCAATGGTAATTACCCTGACCGTGTTGAAGCATTTTGACACATGGTAGAAGCACGCGATCGATTTCAACATCGGGATTTCGACGCTGGAGAAAATGGTTCACCGTGTCATTCAGTCAATCGAGCCCGTGCTGTACTCCCAGATGGTCAAGCGCGTAAGGATGTCCGAGCAGGTGGAAGTTGGAAACACCTTTACGAACTATCCACATGCTCTCTACGCTACTGACGTCAAGTTCCAGCCAGCATATCGGCCTAGCGGTCGCTTTGCAGAACAGAAGGTCTACTTCTCCGCTAAGCACAAGCTGTATAGGTTCTAGATTGAGTGCTCTGTGAGACCACCAGGTCTCGCTGTTGATGTTTCAGATCATTCTCCTGGATCAACGTCGGATCTGTCGATGATGCTCGACAGGCACACGATTCATCGTCAGATGCTGCGCAAGGATGATAGGACAACTGCTGAAATGGGAGCTAAATAAACGCAGTTTCCACATACGTGGGCCGTGCTAGTAGACAAGGGTTACCAGGGTGCCGGGCGGGTGCTTCGAACGATCCAGCCAAAGAAACAACCGCGCGGAGCACTCTTGACCGTGACGATATTTCCCGCAGCCGTGCGATTTCTTCAGATCGCGTCCTGGTTGAGAATTATTCTGGCCGGATGTGTATGCTGTGGAAAGCTACCTATGCGACCTTTAAGTGGAACGAGAACCGTTTTGATGGTGTCGCTCGGCTATGTGTGGCGTTGACCAACTTCCATGTAGGTTTGATGCCTCTACGAGCTCACGACAGCGAACACTACGATATGGTGTTGTCCAAGTATCAGTCAATGGGCGAGCGTGTTCGTACCCTGCGTGCTAGAGCCCAGCGTATATATCGGGCTCGGCAACAGCAGCGCTCGCTCTCGCCTATCCACATCACAGTGCGAGACCCAATACGAATCGGACGACTCCCTAAATCATGCTTTGTAAGGCACCTTTTCCCGGTCTTATTCTGCTTGCTCCTAGCTTCCTAAGACTAAAGACATTAAATAGAATACTGTTTGCTATAACGCTACGCTTGACTTTCCAACTTGTCGTCAAAATGGATGTAATCAGGCTCCGTGCGGCTAGAAAGGATTAGGCAGCAACTTCAAAGCGGTAAAACCCACGGAAGTCGCTTAATGTCAGTTGCCCACTAATGCCACACCACGCGCCGTCTTAACTCCAATATGCGCTACAGGGGTATGCGTGTGACGTTCACAGTACTTCGGCCCGTCACCCTCTTGGCCGATTGATGGCAAGTTGGAAAGTGAGGAAGACGAAGTTTCTAGCTACTGTATGTTCACTTGTACAGTACCTGATACTGTATAGGCAAAACCCAGGTGTCGTTGAAATAGACCGACACTTGGGTAGAAACCCCCATATTTAAATTTTTGGGCCACAAATGTAGCCAACTGTTTTTCATAGGATCGTACTTATCCCAGAAGTAACGGCCTGAACCATGAGATGCGAATATATAAAAAACCAGCAGGGTAAATGCGAAAAACAAGCATGTGCTTTTCAAAGAATCATGTTTTCCGGGATAAGTCACGGAATTCGCATAAAATAAGTTTTTATGCGAAATTAAGCATCATACGCTAAGACACACTTTTTGAGACTGTTATCTAGTGCAGAACCTGAGCTAACCGAGCCATGGAGGACAGTAGTACATGATATCACAATTACACGGACGGCGGACCATGCAACGGGGCTGCCGTAGCTTTAGCGTCAGAGGAAGACGTACGACTCAAAGCGTCACTAATACTAAGTTCCTTATCCAAAGGACACTTACAGCCCAAGACCAGGGCTCAAAGTTCATACCTTAACTTCTACGCTTCAAAACCAGAAGTGTTTTTATTTACTATTATTACGGCCAAGCCGCCTATGGGTAAATGTATCTTTTTAACTATATAGCATAGTTTAACCTAATCAAAGGCATAACGTGTGGCTTTCAGCCAACGTACTGAGATACCTTGTTAACTCTCCAACTTATGTACTGAGAGTTTGTTAGCTCTCCGGATACTTCGAGCCCCTGTGGTCTCCACACCATGTAACCCCGTTACAGACCATCCGCGAAATACACGAGGGGATGCTTGGGGTGACCACGATTGCACCCTGTGGAGCACGATACCATTGTAGAGCACTATAACACGCGGAACGCAGACGTTCTACGCGGGCAGAATACCTTAGAAAGCGTTGCCACACTGCAATTGCACGATTGGAACCTCACCAGGAGAGCACGATACACGGGCGACGGAGCAACACGACTGGGTGGAGGCATCAAACCACGGAATAGCACCGGAGAGACTATGAGCCACGAAACCAGTGCAACCCACGTAAACGTTTAAGACCAGGAGATAGTTTGCAGCCACGAAAGAGGCCGTACTAAAGAGCATGAGCCAAACAGAGAGGGCGTAGAACCACTAAGCAGCATGGACCACGGATGAGCAGTGAGGCGCGCAGCCAGGAAGAACGCAGAAGAGCACGGGCCATTGAAGAACATGGCACCCAACCTGTAGTACGGGATAACTGAAGTGTACCATACCACGATATTATCCGGGTCCACATGATACTGCGGAACGGTAAGTGGCTAAGTACACGAAACCAAGACATACTGGGGTGAGCGACGCTCACAAAGCCACGACACCAAGAATCACTTGAATTTGTGGCCACCTTATCTTCAACAAATCATGCCACTCCGCCGCGTAGCGGCGGCGAACGGCTAGTCTCAAACTATCAATGCTAGCACGGTGTTCGTCCGTCCGTCACACGAAACGCTTAGATCTGTTAGCCTTCCCCTTGGCTGCCGAGCGGAGCGAAGGCGTCTTCGATTGGTTAAAATGTAATTATGTAGCTTACATAAGTAAATTCATGTGGTTCACAGAGCACATGGAGATTTGCACAAGACTATCCATCATCTGAAGGCGTCATCGTTTTTATATTTCGAAGTATTTACTATTTTAATAATGCAGGTTGCTTTTAATATTTGAGCGCTAAACAGACAGAGCTACTTATTCTCAAATAAAACAGCCCCTAAAGATGTTTCCTATGCTGCAAGGTTCTTAGCGTACCCGTAGGAATGCGTGCTTTTGAGGTCATACTATAATATACACAAAACTCTGTACTTAACCCCTCCAACCCGACGTGCTACATAATGCAGTTTATTTTTTTTCATAAACTGCATTTTGCTACATAGTAGCAATTTAGACTTGGAATTTTTATTGAGCGTATTTTCCCTCGCCAGCGGGTATTCAAACTTTAAGATAAGCGATCTTGGCAAAATGATCTTTTTTTGTTACATAACCAAAAACCGATCAGTCTTCTGGCAAGAGAAAGTCGCTCATATTTTAAAAATTTGAGACAAACAATTCTGATGCACATCAGCAAATTTGACAGGTAACGGCTGACAGCCACTCGCCGACGGAGGGATTTTTTTTTCATTCGAGATTTTGCGCACCTAGGACACAAATGGAGACCCAAGATGGTGCGAGCCCGACACCAACAAGTTCGTGACGTCGAGTGACCTTTCCTGGCGGTCGGTGTGGCGTGAGCTGAGAGCCCAAGGCTGGCCTAACAAGCGTCCGTCAAGCCGTGGCCTTGACGACAGACATCGCTACGTCCGTCCCGGATGCAACACCGACGGAGTTCGTTTTGGGGTACGCGTCAATTTGTTGCTGGACAACATCAACAGACGCTGTATCCGGGTCGTCCATTTCAGCGGATATATCGTCTTAATCGGCTAGCAGAGGAAGGCCGTACATGTCGAGGGACGTTTGGCTCGAAACCAAGTAATCAGCCAAATTCTTCAAATCCTTGTACTCCGCCATTCGAAGACGCACCTTGTCTTAGCGTACATTATGCAGGTATGCGTCTCTTTCCTCAATGCTTCGTGCATGATCCTCTGACATATTGTTGAACCTGTTCCATAGATCTTTGGCATTGCCAGGCATCGAGTACTTGTAGATGTACTTGATGGCCTTGTTCGTGGCACAAACTTCGACGTTGATGTGGCAGTTGTATTTCTGCGCAAAGAACGGATTGTAGGGGACCACCCATTGATTGATGGTCGCGTTGTCCCATACTTTCCCCTTATAGCACAAAATTCCATCCGGACGGCGACCACGCTTGTACGTGGGGTATTTGTCGGGGATATCACCGTTTCGTCCGCGAGCACCTTTGGAAACTTCTTGGAACACCTTCCGTTCTTCATGCACGGGCAGTTCGGGTTCTGTTGACCACAGGGTCCATGCAGCATATTGGAAATCACCGTATTGTACAGCTCGGGGTACTTCTCGTTATCCGGGAGCTCAGCAGACACCAGCTTATCGACGTCTTTCTTGGTAGTGGGCTTGTCCTCTGGACGCAAGATTAGCGGTATGTGGGCGTGGAAAAGACCACGCTTCTGATATTCCACTACATGGACTCGAGCGGCTTGAATCCCCAACAAACCCTCATCGAGATCCTTGTTAAGAGCTTTTAGTTTCTCCATGAACACGCGAGCCACGATGTCCGGTCGGTCGGATGCTTTCTCTCCACGGCGTAAGTTTTCCTTGATCTCAAGCCAGTTCGGGTTGCATGTCATCGTAATGAACGGGTCCGGCGTTTCCTGTTTCACGGACGATAGCCATGGCATCCTAGAAGCGTTGGTACATGTAGCGGGGACTACTCATAAGCTTCGGAGGTATGATGATCTTGCGTCCGACCTCACCCGCATCTGGCCCCGCTGACTCCTGCTCCGTATTATTCCCACGCTGAGTCCTACGTATGGCCGCCTCGTCGTCAGCTGCCATTCTGTGGATTTCAACAGACTCGCCACGCAACGCGCCCGTGAGTCCCTGGAGGGTTTCTAATCGATACTGGAGTTAATTCGGCTTGATGAAGCGCAGGCGTTCTTGTTTGCATTTGGCCCATTGTTCAACGCCGTATTGCTGCGTCAGTCGCCCACCGCGCATGATACGGGAATTACGAACCGTCCGGTCGTAAAGCAGCTACGCCTCATATTCCCGAACGGACACCGTTAACGGGTCACCTTGGCGATCGACGGGGTTACCAGCGTACGGGATATCGTAAGTCCAGCCATTCCCCCGTACGGAAAGAGTAGAGGGTACTGCAGCGGGTCGTAGGTAACGCTCGTCTTAAAGATGCGCTTGAAACCTCATCCTCTCGTGTGTAGGATTATATCCCGATGCTCAGCCGCGTTTGTATCGATCACAACGGCTGCTACCTATGTTGCACGCGGGGTGTTATGCGTACCCGGGCTCGCATTCCGTGTGACGTGCAGATGCAGCTCAAGGTGACCCCCTCCGAAAGAAAATTACTCAAGGCTAGCGACGGATCATGGTCATCAACGTCTTCCCCTGCCGCTCGGCGGCGTTTGTGCTCCCTGATGGTTGCTGCATACGCCTCCCGACCACGCTGTATTAAAAACCTACGCGCGTTGATAAATTGTTGTGTGTACGGGTTGTGCGCCACCATCACCTGGTCAATCGTTTCTATAACGGCGCGATCGAGGCCTTGGATCATGT
The DNA here is from genome assembly GCF_000142945.1 of Phytophthora infestans T30-4. NCBI lineage: Eukaryota > Oomycota > Peronosporomycetes > Peronosporales > Peronosporaceae > Phytophthora > Phytophthora infestans. Next base: position 3,559,506 of record NW_003303748.1, on the reverse strand, counting down.
TCATACGGCTTCGCACACGTGCATCCATGTCTGGATCGTTAAAGTAAGCTTGGGCATACATGGAACGACCGAAGATAGGAGGTAAGAACGATCCCATGCGGTGGTACGCTGACCCTTGTACACGGAAGTTGTAGACGCCATTTCGTGTCACACTTTCGTCAACTTTAAGAGGCCGAGACCGCGAAGCTTCCATGGACGTAAAGCAAATACGTTGTTGTCGGCCCGGATTGACCAGATGAAAGTAGGGTTTTCGAAACGTGTTAGAAGCGCATCAGGTGCTGTTCGCGAAGTCGGAACGAACACCAGTCCGTTACGACAAAAGCATCCGTCTGTCTCTTGCGGAAACTTCCGAGCGTTGCAGTAGTGACAAACTCGCTCGTTCTCCCTGTTGTCGTCAGTGTAACGCGTAAAGTAGTGGCGTCCCCCGGAAACCCTGGAAGGGTCAAAACTTAGGTGGTGTGCGAGGTCCTTCTGAAACTGCCGAGACCGCTGGCGGAACCGCTCGTGCTCTTTTCGCTGATCCCTTTGTTGTTCCGTCATGGCTTCTCTTCGAGCTCTGTGCGCGACTGCGTTCAGCTCGCGCCCTGCTTGACGGTGCTCATCCGTCATGTCTCCTCTGTGGTTTCTCCGTGAAGCCGTATTTAGATCGCGCTGAGATTGACACTAATCATCTGACATGCTTTCCCTGCGAACTACGTGTTCCACTGCATCACGAATCCTTGCATTTTGACTGACCCCCGCTGGTCTTGTGGCTCTGTGGTTGGCTTGCGCGTTGCGGCTATATGCTCGATGAACTGAGAGGCCTTCTAGCTCCTGTCGACCCCGTCGGACCCTCGCTTGTTCGGCGTTTCGGCTGCGGTCTCGAATAACCTGGGATTCGGATCTGTTAGGTCTGCGTATGCGGTTCCTCTCCGCGTCTTGCTCTCGTGCCCGTTGTTTTTGTGAACTCGTCATAGCAGCTCGCCTGACCCGGGCTCTTTCCGCATCACGCACACGTGCAGCTGTGGCGCTATCGTCGACCGAAGGCCCGGACATTCCAATCTGAATTTCGTGGGTATCGTGTTGCCCCTCGCGACGCGTCTCTTCCTCGAATCGTCGCTGATGCTCCTCAGGATCATCTTCTTTTGTATTCTCCTCACGCTTTACCGCCGGAGCAGGTACTCTCAGTTGTACCGATTCAGCTGGTGCTGGGGCTTCAACTAACTCGAGCTGCTCCAATTCTTGGATTGCCTTGCGGTATCGCGCCTCAGCCTTGCGAATCCTTTGCTTACGAAGCAGCCTATCTCTCCTCGGTTCCAGCTGCGTGAGTGAAGTGTTCTCCTGCCGAGCTCGTTGTACACGCTCATCTAGTTCCTCTTGGGTATTTCTAGTCATTGTACACAGTGAGTCGAGTTAATTGTACACCAAAGCTCGCTACACAATTGTTGGGTTACCTTTTTTTTTCTTTTCCTCGGGGCTCTTGTCATGTCCTCGTTTCTTGAACTGGAATGTCGCCTGATTTAGATAGAGCAAAATATCATTGGCTGCTAGACTCGAAAGTCTAAGTGCAGTGGAAACTATTCTACAGCTATTTTAAGAAAATACCCACCAGAACATGGACACCATAGCTTAAGCAACGTGGTATTCAAATAGAACCCCGAACTTTCCTATCCGGTACTAATCCAGAAGCCCTCTGTGAATATAGCACACCACTGTAATTTCCATCCCGGCTCCTCGGATTACAAACAATTTAGGGGTATCGTGACTCCAGATAGTTTGTTGGTCCAGTCAGCTTTTGCTTAGGCCCTCCCCTTAGCCGACGTATTACAGCCCTCGGCTCACGTCCCGCGAGTCCAAATTACCTTGCACGGGAGTGGACCAAGCAGCTGTACATGGTAATTCAGACGCCGCATCGCGCTGTTGCCTCTTGGGTACGTCAAAGCTGTTACCTCAGCCCTGTTGAGTGGTTGCCCAAGTCTGTTCGATACCGTCCAGCCTTTCCGGTCATACCAGTATTATACGCATGATGTCCGAGAACGACCCAGCCCCTCACGGGGCTCACACAGTTCCGAAAATGATCTAAAATGGTCTTTTCTGATATTATGCTATTTACGTGTACAGGCGCGGGGCTCACTCGTGCTATAAAGGTTTTTTTTTGTCTTGATCTCTTGTTCTTGATCTGTCCTTGCACTTGGTCTTAAGCTCCTTGCTCTTGTGAGACCAAATGCTGCATTATTTTCCGTCCCGCCAAAAGTGCTTTCGCAAAGTGTGTTTTGATGTGGGAGCTCACACCTTAAGAGCACCTCTGTATTGCGGGACGGTAACGACTTTTCCGCATGTGGCTGCAACTTTGGTTTGACTAATTGGCAGCACGCGCCACTCGCTTTCGGAGCGTGGACACTCGCTGTCGGCCTAGGACCCCTAGCCGCGTGCATGGTGGTAGACGCTCCCATTCACACCCACCCCAACCTGATTGCTATCGCTACCAACTGCTATACCACTTTGGAGTCTCGGGGCAAGCCTCAGACTGTATCGTGAGAGGTCTCTTTTGAATATATGGTAGAGCAAGGAGCCACACGCCCGTACATACATGCATATACGTCTAAAACTACCCTACTGCTATTATACAGCCAGCGCACCTTGTCCTCTCCGCGCCGTCGTTCAAAAATCCAATTTTGTGTTTTGAATGAAAAGTGAGTCGAAAAATACTGCCCAATCAGGGCGCGAGTTTTTTTGTCCGCTTTTTGGCTATTTTTGTAGCTCTTGCATAGCGAGGTGGAGTCAGAAAGATAGGCGCGGTCGGGAAGAAGGGACTTAAATATATTAGACTGGCCGGGTGTAGCCATGCGAAAAGGCAGGAAAAAGCAGCAAGAAAGGAAACGGACGGACTTATTGGCAGCCGGACGAACAAGCTTCAAGGTTAGAAGCGGACTGACTAGCGCTCTGGGCGCCGACTTCGCGGACGCTAGGGCATTGTTGGTTAGTGTAGTGTGGGTTGCTCACCTCCGCTGCGATACGGTGGGCTTAGATTCCTTACTCAAAGCAAGTTACATAGTATATGAATTCGGTGTTCTAGTGCATTTGCTTTAAAAACCCACTGTACATAGTATTATTAGTGCTCACATGTTCTGCCTCACCAACCGCCTCTTTACCTATCGCTTGCATTTCTTGAAGTCAGTTCTGACAACATCGCATATAGCTATGTAAATCTGACAACTGGCTGTTACAGATGGATAGGCGTGTTATAGATCTAGCTCGGCTGAATATTGTTGATCGTCATGGCAAAGGTAGATATGACTGTAAATCAATGCTAAAAGGAACGAATCGTCGTTACCTCCAGCGTTTAACGTGATCTGCAAGATGAACACCATCTTATTCTGGAGAATGTTGTCTTCATTCTCGGTTGAGTGCTTCGTCGCGTAAATGGCACCACTATGAGGTGCGCTTCGTTGCAAAGTCACTCTTTGTTATTCATAATATGGGTCATCATCATTTGTGCGTCCAATCTCAACGTCATTAGATGAGGTGATTCCAGATAAGTTTAGCGATAGTAACACGCCTACCAACGCGTATTAAGATCCCATGCCACAGGGTAAACGATGTGTCCGTGCCTATCTCGCAAGGTGGTCAATAAGTGTGTATGACACGTGCTCGTGATAACCAAAACATATACATGGGGTCACTGTTGTTTTCACAGTACGTTTGAATCGTAATGCGAGCTTACTGTGCTTACACTTCTGATGTATGAGTTATTTTGACCAAGCGCATTAGTAACTGGGAATAGGTCTACCACATCCATCCAGGTATGCTAACCGGGCGTCTGCTAGCAGTAGTCAACGCATATATATATGAGCGCGGCAAGTACAACTTATTGCTATCCGCGACTCAACTGAGCTCATATCTCAACCATTTTGGCCAGGGCACTAAAGTACAGTACTGCGTACCGACACATCGACTTGACACACCCACGTCTAAGGCCTGCACTATCGCACACATACTCGTGTCGGTGTAGACAGCAGATTATTCGTCGCGCGCAGAGCTCACGCCATACTGTAGTTTTAATTTTTGAGCGCACATTACCGAAATATACACCGTAGACGTTGATGGTACACATAGCACGGATTTGCGTGTGTCCAAGTGAGCGAGTGTACTTTTCATCTACAGTGGCGCCTATTATATGTGGATAGGGACGGTCCGTTTGCAGCGGTACACAGTTGATGGCACGTGTTAATTATTAAATGAAACGCGCTACGCTCTGTAAATGCGTCAACACTTCTGGCAGGGCCAAAGGCAGCTTACCGTATGTGCGGCTCCAAACCTCGCACTATAGTCGGGTATACTAAATACAAAAATAGGTAGGAAAATGGGGGCCTAAAGGGTATATTTACCAATTACTTGCTCTTCTGCTGCTTCTTTTGCTCGATGTACTTGGCGTTTCGGGCGGTCAGCTTGCGATGGCATCTGTGTCTCTTTCTCTTCTTGGGGTACCAGTCTCTCCTTCTTGACGTTTGGCAGGCTTTCCTGGCGGCGCACTTCGGCCGAAACAGGTGGTGGGGGCATTTTCCTCTCAGAACTCAACTGCTTGTATGCCGTTCTCGCAGGCAATACAGCGCCACACGATGTCCCGCCCGCTGATTGTACGGAATGCGTAGCCGTACTGCAACTTCTCGCAACAGACGCAGCGCGCCCGGGAATCCGTCGTAGACCGCTGCGGGTTCAGCAGAAGCGGGTCAATCTTCACCTCGGATTGCTTGCACATAGGGTCCACCATTTTTCGATCTAAGAGTTTGTTAGCAGAATATATTGTTTTAACCAATTACTTGCGTCCAAATATTAGCCAATAGCACGGTAATAGAAGGCTGGCATTTATTATTAAGCGAATATATTTAAATGTTCTATAATAACTTTTTTGCTTTGCTATAATACTTTTTGCTTTGCTATAATAATATTATTATCAGATTTCCAAACAAATACATACTTTACATGCAATAAAAGTGACTAAAACATATGTACCGTGCGCGCATGCACTCGTCGAGTGCGGTGCACGGGAGCAGATAGCGCAACGACCGTGCAGCCGCATGCCTTCTTGCACGCTGACAGTGAAGATTGCCAGGAGAAGTAAAAATAATGTTTGCAAAGCCCCTACAAAAAGCGGTGGCTAGCGTGCCCGATTTGATGTACATAGGACAGGTTTTTCTAAACTAAATTTTAAAAATCAAAATCAGCGCATCTCGCCCGGTGGTTTGTATCCAATCGGTGCGTTTCTCTCGCGGCAGAAATGTTTACCTTGCATCCAATCGCGAGGGAGAGAGGCGGTCTGATCGTGCGACAGATCCAGTCGGTGTCACAGGTCGCGAAATATTGCCCAATCAGGACCCGAGGCAATTGTGTCCGCTTTTTGGCCATAATTGTATTTTAGGCATAGTTAAGTCAAGTCAGAAAGATATGCACGATCGGTAGGATGGGAGGAACCTGTATTTGAAAGGCCCATCGAAACCATGCGAAAAGGCAGGAAAAAGCAGCAAAAAAGGAAACGGACGGACTTATTGACAGACGGACGGACAGTCTGCTAGTTTAAAAGCGGAGCGACTAGCGCTCTGTGCGCCCGCTCCGTAGACGCAAGGGCATGGTTTGTTGGTGTAAAGAGGGACGACCACCTCCGCTGCGCAGCGGTGTGCTTAGATTTTCTACTTAGAGCGAAGCTACATATAATAAATGTATAATGTGATCTACTTATGTTACAGTTCAAACCAACACTGCACACAGTATTCTTAGTATTCACGTGTTATGATAGACTTGACCAGGGCTTAACGTAATCTGCAAGATGAGAACTATCTTACCCGAGAAGGTGCTGTCTGTAATCTCATTTTAGCCCATTGCTCCCAAAATAACACGAATCGGAGGCGCGCGTGGTTGCAAAGCTAATATATGCTGTACGGAAGACGGGTCAGTATCAATGATGCTACGAAATATGCGTAGATCGGTGGGGAATCCCAGTGTAGCTGGAGTAAATACGCCTACTTAAACATATTACCCATCTGCACGTCATCGCCGTGAGGCAGTCGACACATATCATTGATTGCGACGGTCTAATAGAGCAATGTTAATCAGCTCCTCGCGCGAAGTATCTGTTAGGACAGTTAGTATTTGCCGATGGTCGCCACAAACATCAATATTATGCTTTAACACTTTTCTGCTGAGCTGTTTGTGATGTTACTGAAGGGTATTTCCACTATCTTCCGCATGCATTGATCTTACTTGCATAGCTGACGTACTTTTTGACTTATTTGCATAGCTACTGACTGACAGAGAGGCGTAAATCATTTCGGACTGACACTATATTGGGTCCGATATGTACGACAGACATACGAAGATATATGGCTGTAGGCAGAGTATCAGATCGTAGTGATGGTTACATTTGAATTGAATATTAGTTCATGTACATTAGATGGAGTACTTTCGCTGCCTACTTATCAGCTCGGCGTGCTATTTGATGTGTCCATGCATATATCGCAAGGTCGTTAATGAGTGTATTTGCCACGCGCTCGTGATAGCCCAACCTATGCATGGGGTCACTGTTTCTTTATCGGGTCTTTTGCGTCGTCGTGCTAGCTTTCTGTGCTTAGGCTATTGATATATCAGTCTGTATAATCAAGCGCGTCACTAACTGGGCACATGCCATTCCGCAGCGATACAGGCATGCTGAACGCGCGTCTGTTAGCAGTAGCCAACGCGATATACGCGCGAGGCTGGTACATATTACAGTCATCCGCGACTCAACCGAGCTCTCATCTCGGTCATTATGGACAGGACACCTATGTAAAATATTGCGTTCAGACACATCGACTTGCCAAGTCCATCTGTACGGTTTGCACTGTCACGCAGTGGTACATTTGGTACCACGCGCGCCTCTGATTGGCGTCATTTTAGGAGCTATGCGCTCAAATTAGATTATAGACAAAACATTCCCGGGTAAGATGATGCTCATCTTGCAGATCACGTTAAACCCTGGTCATGTCTACCATAACATGTGAGCACTAAGGATACTGTGTGCGGTGGCGTTTTGGAACGTAACATTAGTCGAACACAGTATACATGTACTAAATGTTGCTGTGCGTTGCGTGGAAACTCTAAGCCCACCGCAGCGCAGCGGAGGTAGTTCAATCCACACTACACCAACCAACCCTACCCTAGCGTCCGCGGAGCGGACGCCCAGAGCGCTAGTTTCCCGCCAGCTAAACTTACCGCGTGTCTGTCTGTCCGTCCGTCTGTCTGTCCGTCCGTCTGTCAATCAGTCCGTCACACTCCTTGTCTCCCTGTATTTTCCTACCTTTTCGCATGGCAACAATCTACCTGTCTAATATATTTCAGTCCCCTCTGACCGACCGCGCCTATCTTTCTGACTCGACCTAGCTATGCAAGAATTACAAAATAGCCAAAAAGCGGACAAAAAAAACTCGCGCCCTGATTGGGCAATATTTTTCGACTCACTTTTCATTCAAAACACAAAATTGGATTTTTGAACGACGGCGCGGAGAGGACAAGGTGCGCTGGCTGTATAATAGCAGTAGGGTAGTTTTAGACGTATATGCATGTATGTACGAGCGTGTGGCTCCTTGCCCTACCATATATTCAAAAGAGACCTCTCACGATACAGTCTGAGGCTTGCCCCGAGACTCCAAAGTGGTATAGCAGTTGGTAGCGATAGCAATCAGGTTGGGGTGGGTGTGAATGGGAGCGTCTACCACCATGCACGCGCCTAGGGGTCCTAGGCCGACCGCGAGTGGCGCATGCTGCCGATTAGTCAAACCAAAGTTGCAGCCACATGCGGAAGAGTCGTTACCGTCCCGCAATACAGAGGTGCTCTTAAAGTGTGAGCTCCCACATCAAAACACACTTTGCGAAAGCACTTTTGGCGGGACGGAAAATAATGCAGCATTTGGTCTCACAAGAGCAAGGAGCCCAAGACCAAGAGCAAGGACAGATCAAGAACAAGAGATCAAGACAAAAAGAACACTTTAAGAGCACGAGTGAGCCCCGGGCATTTCCACTTTCTTCCGCATGCATTGATCTTACTTGCATATCTGACGCACTTACTGACTTATTTGCACATTTACTGAAGGACAGAGTGACATAGATCATTTCCGAGTGGTATTTACTGGTTTTGATATGTATGACGAACATAAGAAACCACATAGCTGTAGGCTGATTATCTGATCGTATTTATCTTAGATTTGAGTCGAATAGTAGTTCAGGTTCATTAAATGAAGTACTTTCACTGCCTACTTATCAGCTCGACGTGCTATTTGATGTGTCCATGCATATATCGCGAGGCCGTTAATGCCACGCGTTCGGGATAGCCAAAATATATACAAAGGCCTCGTCGTGTTGGCTTACTGTGCTTACGCTTATGATGAATCAGTCTATATGACCAAGCGTGTTAGTAACTGGGAACAGGTCATATCACATCGGTACAAGCAAGCTGACCGCGTGTCTGTTAGCCGTAGTCAACGCGATATATACGCGCACGACGAGTACAGTATATAGTCCTCCGCGACTCACCGAGCTCTTATCTCGACCATTATGGACTGAACACTAAAGCACATTACTGCGTACAGACACATCAACCTGCCACGCCTACCTGTATGGTTTGCACTTCCACACACGTGCTCATGTCTATGTAGACATCAACTTATTCGTCGCGCGTAGTTCCCACTCAATATTGTTGCTTTAATTTGTGAGCGCGCATAAGTGGAATAAGCGCTGTGAACCTTCACGATACAGATAGCGCGGTCTTTCCCTTTGTCCGAGTGAGCGAGTGTACGTGTGACGCGTACGCAGATAGGGACGTTCGCCAGGCTATCCTGGCGACGCACTTTGGCCGAATCAGGTGGTGGGGACTTTCCCTCCCAGAACTGAACCGCTTTTGGGCCGTTCGGAGACGCTGTCGATTCAGCAGAAGCAGGTCAATATTGGCCTTGCACGTGGGCCTGTAAACTGTGAGTAAGATAGAAAAATATATTGTTTAACCAATTACGCACGGTAATATAATCCTGATATTATTATTGAGCAAAATATTAATCTGCTTTATTACTAAGTATTGTGCTATTTCTATAATAGTACTATTTTTATTTTACAAACTTAACATGCAACAAAAGTGACTGCCTAACGCAAATGTCGTGAAGCCTACTAAGTACTTTAATTATTAATATAATAATAATGATAATAAAATCGTCTCTACTTGATAAAGTGTATAGAAAAAAATGTGGTTGCTGTGCCTGATTTGCAATAGATACGACAGGTTTTGCTTACCTAATTGTAAATATTTAATCGTCAACACTCATCGCTTTGGTGTTTGCATCCAATCAGTCTCGGCAGAAATGCTGATCAGTCTCTTAAACAGAATATTCCAAGGCTCAACTTGAGCCTTGTGGATATTACTCAAGACCACTGCGTATGATATCAGCGACAAATTCGGAAGAGCGAACGTCGTTAGAACGTACTTGCGCGGCACACACAACATTCTGGATCATCAAGTGAAGCTCAGCAAACGCATCAGCTGCTCATTAAACGCGAGCTCGAAGATGTTACTTTGACGTGCGAAGATCAGCCTTGCTGCCGTTCTTCGCAGCCGGCTATGGCTTCGCTGACAACATCTTCGACAACATGCATTTTTCAGAGTTTCTTCACCCTAAGATTGATCCAGCTGATCTACAAACTCCTCTTCTCGAAGAACGGCCGCCCTGCTGCTTTATCTAGGAATGCATTGTCGTCCACACCTCCAAGCGCCGCCATACTCTAGCAACATTGGGATTACATGCAAGGGAAGCATTCAATATTCGCTAACTTCGTTGACTCATTGCGTCACTCAACGCCGTGTTGATTTAACGGTTGAGTGCAGCACATTACGCTGGCAGTTTTTCTTCTTCTTACGTAGCTGTCATTCAAAGTCTACAAGGTAACACGTCTTCAACTCCGCTTAAATACGAACGGGCTTTTCCGCCCTTCTTCTTCCTCATTCCAGAAAAAGACTCAGCCGCCTCGCGGAAAAATGGTAGTGGCTTTAATACAATGCGTGATCGCTGGTCAACCAGGAAGCTCGTTCGAGGTTGAGATCGACGATGCTGCGAAGGTTAGCAAGTTCAAGGACGCGATTAAGGCGAAGAAGCCGAACGAACTCAAAGATGTCGATCCAGACAAGCTGCAGATTTTTCTTGCGAAGCAGCCCCTTGAAGAGGAGGGCGGCAAAGAGGTCGTCCCTGTTTACCGCCCTTCTGCGAAGGAGATGAAGGAAAGGCTCAAGTGGCTCCCAGACGAACATCGGGCTGCTCTGAAGCTGGCAAAAGGAGAATCCGACGACTACATCAATGCGCTGATGGCCGAAGAACAGATTCTGGGCTCAAAGACCTTAGCAACGTGGTTCTACACGAAGAACAACATGGAGCTTCCATCCAGTGAGCAAATTCACATGCTGGTGAAGGTGCCGGAGGGGGCTGGCGGCGATCAGGAACTCGTAAGTCTTCTCTCAATGAGTATCCAAGAAGAGAATGCTCGAATGTTCAATAAAGTGGCAGAAGAAAATCGCGAAAAAAATCGCGAACGAGATCGTAAGCGAGCAGAAGAAAATCGCGAAGAAAATCGCGAACGAGATCGTAAGCGTGCAGAAGAAAATCGCGAACGAGATCGTAAGCGTGCAGAAGAAAATCGCGAACGAGATCGTAAGCGTGCAGAAGAAAATCGCGAACGAGATCGTAAGCAAGCGAAAGAATTTCGCAGGCTAGCGGAAGAAACTCGCAAGCTAGCGGAAGAAAATCGCGAACGAGATCGTAAGCGAGCGGAAGAAACTCGCAAGCTAGCGGAAGAAATCCGCAAGCTTGCGGAAGAAAAACGCGAACTAGATCGTAAGCGAGCGCAAGAAATTCGTCAACAATTCGAGAAATTTTGTAACCCCGCGACGCCGACTATAACCGATGCACAATTGGGCTACGAGCATTTGAATCTATTGCAGCTGAAAGGACTCGTCTCGAGTGCAGAAGAAACAGTCGGAGCAGATGCATTTTGGTCTGTGGAAGTCCAAGCCCGAGTCAACAGCATTTCGAGGGAAAATGATTTTGATGCTTTCATTACTCCTTACTTCAGCAATGCGCTGGACAGCCACGACCTTGTATTCGTCAACAGCGAGCTTTATAAATGGTTGCCGCAGTCTATTAATATGTTTGGCAACAGCAATACTGACCTCAATCCAGATGGATTTGTGACTCATCGTGGGATGTATCACAAGGAGCCTGCACCAAAAGATGATGTCAGTCGAGTGGGTACCTCATTTCGTTTTGGGACAGCAACTAAGGCACTGTTTGATTGTCTCGTTCTCTTCGAGAGCAAGATCACTAATTATTTGCGAGGGGCTCCATTTGGCCAAGTCATGCGATACATTCAGCACGTTTCCCCTAAGGGACCAGGAGGTGCCGTTCTCTTCAACCGCAAATTGTTTTGGCTGATCGAAAGCATCAATGGAGTTGTAGTGCGTGTTACCAAGGCGACGTGGGTCATGGAGGGCTCGAAAGCGTTGTTTCGTGACTTTATTACCCAGAACTTATCACCGTGGGTGACGCGTTTGACTGCTGCCTGCTCTACGTTAAACGTTGAGGTGGTGGAGGGTGATGCATTTCTCGGGCGTGGTGCATTCGGACGCGTTTTCAAGGTAAAACGAGTAGGTCAAGATGGGGATGTGTTGGCCTTGAAGATCGTGGAAAAGATCTCGATTAGACGTCTTTTTCAAGAATACGAAGCGTTAGTTCGTGCCCAGGACACTGGTCTGGTGATTCGACCCGTGGGGAGGCTACAGAGCTTTCTGGTGGCGCGGCGATGTTGCTGTCTCCTGTCGGGAAGCCTATATCGTATCCAACTACAAGTCAGGAGGCGCGAGTCCTTTTTGACATGCTATGGCAGCTCCTCTGCTGGCGTGGCCCACGGAGATCCTCGCGTGCCGAATATGATTGTCAAGGATGAACAGCGTTTGTGGATTGATCTTTATGAATTGTGGGACGCGTCCCCCTCTCACATGCAAAATGACGCGAAGATCCTCACAAAGTCCATTCTTCACGTTTCCTGGAAGGATTTGCTGGACTCGGAGCTGGAGTCGCTTATCAACAATTACGGTACAATTCCTCCTATACAAGCAAATCTCAATCTTCTGGCCGACAAAGTCGGTGAAAAGCTGGAGAAGGTTCCAAGATTGGATGGCTAAATTTGCAAGTGTTGCGGAGGAACCTTGGATGATGCTAGGCGAGAGATGCAGACACTTAACTGTTTCAGTACCACCAACATACAACTAGCCGAGCGCCGCCGCAACGCGGCGGTAATTTAGGTTAACCAGTAGTTCTAGTTGTTTAGCCCCGCTGTGCTTCGGCGGGACAATTATTCCAAAAAACCGGAGCCTATTATAATACAGTATATTTTAAAATGACTTTTTAAGTTCAATAATCTGAGTATAACATATATTATCAGGCACGAAACGATTTTATGCAGTCTCTACAAAATGCTGAGTCATCAGAAATCCGTGCAATTATTTTTACAAAAGACTGAGCCCAGCATTGCCTACTACATCTTAAATTATTATTCAAATTATCTTCATGCAATCTCTTTATTTTTGTTGTTATCACTGTATCACCTGCACCTCAAATGGCATTTATACAAACGCTACACAATATGTTTACTGTTAGTTCAGCGTCGTGCTCGGTTTAACGGGCCGTTTCAAAACGCTATCAAAATCAACACAAAAGATAGTAATAGCCTGCCCAGCTTGTACTACTTACCCGCTTGTACTGCCTATTTGAGCTTGTAAGTAAGTAAAGATTAATGAAAATATTCAAATTGTAATATTTAAGTAAGTAAAGATTGATGAAAATATTCAAATTGTAATATTTAAGTAAGTAAAGATTGATGAAAATATTCAAATTGTAATATTTTTGTGCATGTAGCGTTCATTTTGTGCTGATTCAGAATTAGTATAAAAAACTCGATTCTGTGCCAGTTATAATTTAGCAATTTGAATTAGTGTTGTTGTTGTGGACGGAAGTGTTTTTTATGTAATAATTAATGATGATTCCAGGATGGTTAATCGTCATTTAGGCTCCAAGTTTATTAGCGTTTCATTATGGGGTCTACTTAACCAGCTATATATCACACCTCTCGTGTTTTGTTGCTGTATTGCCGCTCCATTTAAAATCGTATCCTACGCCCCTGTCGACGACACGTCCGCCCGTTAAGTAGTATCGGATTTTGCTGTCTAAACAACTCTTAGAAAACAATGAATTACAGTTCATTTTATTCATCCTAAAACTATCTATATTTATGCAGAGGTCAGAAATAATAATTGCGATTCAATAAATTATTGGGTTTTGCAATATAAATATGTATTACTGGTAGTTGAGCTTATCAATACAATATAGTATTGGACCAATTATTGACAATAAATATGGCAAAAGGTTCCCTGGTAGGAAACCTTTACTTGTTTCGATATGATATCACCAATCAGATCTTATGACATCATATTCGTTGTTCACCACACCATCTCCACACCAACCTGAAATCGGTGGCTACGAGAGTGCCTGGTAAGCTACGATACGCGAGCCACAACTCAAACTTCACTTTATTTTTGAGCTACGATGGTCCTAAACAAGCAAATCGCCGCCTACTTCTTCACATCACTTGGTCAAGGGCTGTTTCGCTTCAATATTTGCGGCAACGAGCGGAAAAAACTGGAGGGGCAGGGTACTCTAATCTCAACTACTACCACAAAATATTAGTTGCTACATCATTCCGATGAATCACTTAAAAAGAAATATTCTGATAAGATGCCCAGTCAAGAAAGCTATTCTTGACTCGCCATCTTGTCGAGAATAATCACCTCATATCATAAAGTGATGTGTCGTCCTCTAGATAAGAATTGTAGGCCCAGCCGCTGCCTGACATAGTGCACTTGTGAAGCAGCAGCTACATCTTCATACTTCCCTGCTACGTAAAAGCAAATGAAACAAGCAACTCCTCGCACTTGCTAACGCCAAACGACAGAAGAAAATGAAACATACAAGTCTACCTGACAGCCTGGAGCAAAGTTTGCAGAAGCTGGAGAAGGAAGCAGCTGAATTGCCCTGGTGCCAGCCTTTCTTGGAGGCTCTCCGGACTCAGAAGATGAAACTTTAGAATTCGAAGATGGCCCCGACTTATATGATGCTGATAGAATATACACTAAGAAAACTAGTCAAGACGGGCAAGACTACTTTTTAGTTTCTTGGGTGGGGTTTCATGTACTAACCTGGCAGCCGTCGTCAGACCTACCACAGAACATGATAGCGACTTTTAATGATGAGGAGCTTGGCGTGGCTTGGCCAGTCGACTATCGGGTCAGCATACTCACGGGGATCATGGCTGGTGCAATAGTACACGGAAGGGCAAGACATAGCTAGATATTGCTCCGATATACTTAAATTGCGGCAATTTTTAAGATTGGGAGTGCTCATATTGGAATTTTTATTGCGGCAAAACTTTGCCATCAATACAATACAGTATTGTATTTTCCGATCTCTGTATTTATGGATCAAGTGGCGACGTTTATTAGCAGCGTTGATCTAACGACCAGTTCTTACGGTCAGCTTCTGTTGTACATGTACTACTATTTGGGAGCTCAGTCGATTACACCACATTCAGATACGTTCTTAATATTTTTCCAGCAAAACGGTTGAAGTTATTCTTTTAGTCATTGTTTATTGCCGAAACTATAAAGAGCATAATAGCTTGTGTATTAATAGTATGACCTCGAAAACACACGTGTACGCTAAGCACCTTGCAGCTTAGGAAGCGAAACAGTAGCACTCAAATATTAATAGTAATATCCCATTTCAAAATAGTACATTATAAAACTTTTTTCGTAGTATTAAAACGATGCCGCCTTCGGATAATGGACAAGCTTGTGCAAAGCGCCATATGTACTCTGTGAACCACATGAATTTATTGATGTAAGCTACATAGCTCAATTTTAACCAATCGGAAGCGCCTTAGCATCGCTCGACAGCCATTGATAAGGCTCAAAAACCTGAGCGTTTCGTGTGGCGGACGGACAGACACCGTGCTAGCATTGATAGTTTAGGATTGATAGTTTAGGACTAGCCGGCCGCCGCCGCTACGCGGCGGAGTGACATGGTTTGTTGGAGATGAGGTGGCCGCAAATTTAAGTGCTTCTTGGTGTCGCGTGCTTTATGAGCGTCGTTTACCCAGTAGGTCTTAGCTTCGTGTACCTAACCACTATATATTCCGTAGTCTCATGTGGACCCGTATAATATCGTGGTTTGGTTCGATTCCCTAACTCCGTACTATAGGTTGGATGTCTTGTTCTTCAATAGCCCGCGCTCTTCCGTGCTCTTCCGTGCTCTTCCGTGCTCTTCCTGGCCTCGTGGTTCCCTGGTCAGCCGTGGCTCACGCTGCTTAGTGGTTATGCGCTTTCTTGCTTGGGTTCATGCTCCTTAGTGCGGTCTCTTTCGTGGATGCTAACTATTCGCCGTTCTCAAACGTTTACGTATGCTGCACCGGGTTCGTGGCACAGCGGCTTTCGTGACTGTCTCCCATCGCCGGTACACTAGCCGAAGGGTGCTATTCCGTGGTTTGGTGCCCCCACGCAGTCGTGCTGTTTCGTCGCCCGTATATTGTGCTCTCCGGGTGAGGTTTCATCGACCACGTTACAACGCTATCGTACAATCGCAGTGTGGTAACGCTGTCTATGATATTGTGCTTGCGTTGTGCATCTGCGTTGCCCGTGATATCGTGTTCTACAATGGCTTCGTGCTCCGCGGTGTGCAATCGTGGTGACCCCAACCGTTCCCCCATCGGTTTGTGGTTGGTACACCGTCCGTGCAATCGTGTTGTAATGTACTACGGTCGTAGTGGCTCGGTAAGCTTATGTTCTACACCGGTATAACTCTCCGCGACTCGGTGGTCTTCCGTCTATAACTTCTGTGGCTGCGTTTTCTCCAATGATTTAGTGGTTGGTCCACTGTCCATGCGATCGTGTTACATCTGGTGTCGCGGCAGGTCTGTCGTCTGTGTCATCGTTAGCTACCTATGTGCTGCGCTTTGTGGATCAATGAGCTCCTGTTCTACCCAGGCATTGTGCTCCAAAGATTGATGATTTCCCGTTTCTGGCCTCCCGCGGGCTCAGGTTTGGTCGGTTGACTGTGCTCCAAGTTTAGCCGTGGTGTTGCTGGAGAATTGGTTTTGTGCACTCTCACCTGTTCTACTGTGGCTTCGAACGTCCGTGCTCTTCCGTAACCCGAGCTTTTCAACATGCTGGGATGTCAATATTTTTCCCTTCCGTGGTACATGCATTCCCGTCATGTTCTTGTCCTTCCAATTTGTATGGCTGCGTGCTCTCCCGTGGTTCGTCTCTTACTGAATTGCTCGTGGCTTTTGTTGTTTTCGTGCCCATTCGTGCTTCCACTTCCACGCCAGCGTGTACATTGTCTAGTTTAATATTCTTCCGTGTTTCGTACTCGTCAGTGGTCCCGCGTCACCCAGTGCGCTTGATGTACGCTACGTAACGTGTTGGAAAGTCCGCCAACTATCTTATTTAGCGCCTTACACGCGCGAACTCAAACCAGTTATCACAGCTAAGGAAATATTTTTTTCTCGCGATGGCGAAGTGGTGTGTGTGGGCGTGAGGACGCCACTATAGTCACATTTGAAACGTTTCTAGTAATTAATTTTTTTAAAAAGCTGTTTACTTTTATTAAACATTGATATAATAATTACGTGTACTACTACTACAAAAGTGTCAAGCTCTTAATATTAGTAATATCACTTTGATAATTATCTTGCGCTAGATTTAAAACATGTGTGTGCGTGAACTACTACTACTACAAATAGCTGCGAGCAAGTATATAAAAAATATTAAGAGTAGCGTTTTTTTAAGAAACAATTTTCTAAAAGTACTACGAATCTTAAAAATTATATTTGTGGATAATAAGTACTAAAATAACTTTTGAAACGAATAATGTGTCACCAGGTCCTACAAAGTTTACGACCAGATTATAAAAGCATATAATACGTGTATACACGTCGGCGAAGCCTACCAATTCAAACTACCGTCTTACCGCGCACTAGACGCCTAGGCGCTCAAAACAAGGGAATCTTATACAAAACTAAAATCTCAAACCCCAAATTGAAAGCATGGATTAATATAACGAGCACATCTTGAGAGGTCGCACAAAAAATTAACGGGCCATGTGCTGCCTGCTTGCCATGTGATTCTTGCTCAAATGCTCACGTCCAGCCATCCAACAAACACAATGGTTGGCTACAACACGAAGCGTGCTTCGAAGTGAGGTCCACGAGTAACATTTTCGGTTCTACAGCGTCAGTAGCATGCAGACAGAGAAGAAGAGGAACAGCTACAGCCTCCAGTTCAAATTGAACGTGGCCAGCGAGTACAAGCCCAATACAGTTGGCCATGGATATCATGCTCTCGCCAAAAAGCATCATGTGACGTCTTCAATGGTGAGGCAGTGGTGCAAGCTGCGTGAAACGCTGCAACACGCGTCGAAGGACCGTCGAATCTGTACACGCTCATTACGCAGAATTCCTGGTGCAGGTCGCAAACCACACTATCATCAGCTTGAGCAGGAACTCCACGCATGGGTATCCTTTCGAAACAAGAAGGGTTTGCGAGTAAAAGACAAATACATCCAGCTACAAGCCCTCAACATCAACCGTGCTTTGATAGAGCGTGGAAGTCCACCGAATGAGTTTCGTGCTTCTTCGGGGTGGTTGGATCGTTTCAAGGAGCGCTACAATCTTGTTTCGCGACGGCAAACGACCACCAGAACACTTCCCGATGACGCTGCAGAGACGTGCATGAAGTTCATAAGGAAAGCACACCAACTGATTGAAGAGCACGACATCCTTCCGTGCAATGTGATCAATATGGACCAGGCTCCCAGATATTTTGAAACAGAACCAAAGTCTACCATCACAAACCGTGGCTCACGAGAAGTGCTTTTGCGGAAGGGCGGCAGCAGTCACAAACGGTTCACTGCAACATTTTCAATCACTGGCGACGGACAGATTTTAGCGCCTCACTTACTCTTCTCCAAACTGAAAAGGAGGCCATCATGTCCACCTGGTGTCTTGGTAGACGTGAACCCCACTGGAATGTGGAATGATGACATCCTTCTCAGGCATGCGCAAGACGTGATATGCAGCAGGAAGGAGACTCAATTTTATCGGCAAACCGTTTTGTATATCATTGACTCGTATGCCCACGTCAAGATGTTCAACGAGAAACTGCTCGAGCGGTACAACGTGTTCGTGTTGTTAGTACCTCCAAATCTCACGAACCTTCTACAGCCACTTGATGTTGCAGTCAATCGAAGCTTCCAAGCTTATTACCGCACGATGTATGATGGCTACATTGGAGAGGCTCTACAAGACAAACAGCTTCAAACAAAAGCCGGCAACCCCAAAGTCCCTAACTATGGCAGAGTTGCACAATGGGTGTTAGATTGGATTGGTACCAAAACGCCGGAGGATATCAAGAAAGCATTTCAGCTTTGCGGGCTTGTAGCTAAGTCGGCGTTTAGTTTGGCCAACCTGTATCCTCCACTTCGGGAGTTGTTGAGCCCATCCATGAACATGTACGACTGGCACCAACAATATCAGCATATTGTCGACGCGACGGATGAACGCGAGGAACTTTGTATCTCAACACCAGGCTGGTATATCCCAGAAGACACACGGACGAGTCTGTTTTGCTGTCTTCATCGTAGTCTCGGTGCTTCAGACTCTAACTACGTTGTATCTCTGACGGAGTATATGCAAAACCTAAATGACCTGACCGGACTGTTCGACGACGAGTACATTGCGTCGTTAAGAAGTGGTGAACTTGCGCCTGGAGAGCTCGAGCTATTTGCTGCATCTCGCATGCACGATTGCGATATTAAAGTCGTCACTCTTAACAACGAATGCAGAGTTATCTCGAAGTACACGTACACTGTAGAGTGCGCCGCCCGAGACATTTGCATAGCACGAATTGGGCCACTTTTTACCTTAAAGCTCGACGGACTCCATCTATAGATCGTCTGCTCATGTCGCTCTTCTGACTTTTAGTTTATCTCTGCATTTGAGCGCCTAGGCTATATACATGAATAAAACGCCCACGGGGCTCTCTATTTTAATTGAACGCTTAGGCGTCTAGTGCGCGGTAAGACGGTAGTTCGCACACAGGCAGCGCCCTTTGCATGAAGCAGCCCATCACGGTGGAAAATGAGAGCAAAATGAAATTTGAACGGTGCATTTAAGTACGATGTGTAGGCCACATACAGTGTGTACACTACAAAATGCGATTTTAGCCAATTGCGGCCGCTTTCGCTGCGCTCGGCAGCCAGTAGAATGCGCGTAATTGCGTTACATTTATTAACCCTATTCATAGCAAAAAGTGCAATTTTTGAATAGTCAAGCCGAGTCAGTCGAAAGGGTGGAACCTTATAGTACCGAACAGGTGGAGTGTAGCCATGCGTGAGGATAACAAACCGACTCCACTAGATGGGGTAGACTAGCGCTCCGCAGACGCTAGGACATGGTTGATTGGTGTAGAGAGTGCTGACCACCTCCCTTGCGCTGCGATGAGCTCAAAACCTTACTTAAAGCAAAACTACAGTTGATACATAAATAATACTGTGCTCAAGTTAAGTTGCGTTGCAACAAACGATGTACACGACATCCTCAGTGTTTACGTGTTCTACATCACCAATTGCCTGTCAACCTACCTCTTGTATTTCTTGAAGTCATTTTTGACAGCATCACTTATAAAAATGTCTGCGTGACGACTGACTGCTACAAATAGATACCCGCGTGATGGATGGCTATTGTTAAGCGTCATGGTACGGGTAGACGTGACAGTACACTATTGCGAAGAACGGGTATTCGCCGTTACCATCAGGGCTTAAAGTCATCTGCATGATGAACACCGTCTTACCCCGGAAGATTTTGTCTTAATTCTCTTCTAAGAGCTTCGCTCCTGAAATGCCACACTTTCAGGTGCGCTTCATTGCAAAGTTACTTTCGGTTATTTTTAAGGTGGCTCAGTATCATTGGTGCGCCAATCCCAGCATAAATCGGTGGGGAGATCCCAGATAAGTTTAGCGATAGTAAATACGACGGCCGAAGTGTATTGGGATCCAACGACATCGGGTGAATTGAGCGACGTGTACAACTTTTTCTAGCCGAGCGATATTTTATACCATATAGCTGATTGCGACGGTCAGCTAAAGCGAGTTTTGTCTGCCTCCGCATGCAAAGTATTGTTTAGCGTCGCTAGTATCTGCCGAGGGTCACGGAATATACCAATTTTGCCTCTCCATATGCCTCGCTCGGCTCTTCATAGTATCATGATTTCATTGAAGGGCCTGTACGCGATGTTCGCTTACTCGTATCAATTAATCAGATTGTAATAAATAATCAATTTCGTCTCATAACCCTTCTATGTTAGGATGAATGCCATTGACTTACTTACCGACTTATTTGCATAGCTAATGATAATCAGAGATCCGTATATCCGTTCCGAGTGGCATTTACTGGCTCCGATATGTATGGCGAGCATACGAAGCAACTTGGCTGTAGGCATATTATCAGATCGTAGTGATACGTAGCGTTGAAGCGCATAGTAGCCCGTGTACGTTACATAAAGTACTTTCGCCGTCTACTTTTCAGCTTGGTGTGATATTTGATGTGTCAGTGCATAGCTTATTCCGCAAGGTCGCAAATGGGCGTATATGCTATGCTCTCGGGATAGCCAAAACCTATGCATAGGGTCACTGTCGCTTTCTCGGTACATTTGCATCGTCGTGTTGGCTTACGGTGCTTACGCTTCTGATGTATCAGTCTATATGACCAGGTGCGTCACTAACTGGGCACAGGTCACACTGTAGAGATACAGGCTAGCTGACTGCGGGTCTGCTGGATGATATATACGCGCGCGGCGGGTACGCCTTATAGTCACCCGTGACTTAACCCAGCTCCTCGCTCTTCCATTATGGACATGGAGGTTAAGTATAGTACTGCGTACAGATACATCAAACTGCCACGCACACCTGTATGGTCAACACTACCGCACACATCATCATGTCTATATAGACAGCAGCTTATTTTCCGCGCGTGATGCGCACTCAATACTGTAGTTTCAATTCTGAGCGCGCATAAGTGTAATATAGTCTGTGAGCGTTAGTGGTACATTTGACATGATTTAGCTTGTGTCCAAATGAGTGAGTGTACTTGCCGTCTACGGTGACACGTATGCAGATAAGGACGGCCAGATTGCAGAGGCACACAGTACACACCTCGTGCTAGTTATTATATGAAACGCGCTACGCTCTATAGGTGCGTCAACACGCTTGGTAGCGCCACAGTCAGCTTACGGTATGTGCGACCCCAAGCCTCGCACCGCAGCCAGTATACAAAACTATGCGGAGTAAGGGGCTATAAGGATATATATCCAAATTACCTACTCTTCTGCTGCTTCTTTTTCTCGATGTACTTGCCGTTTTGGGCGGTCAACTTGCGAAGGCGGCTGCGCTTCTTCTTCTTCTTGGGGTACCAGTCAGGACCCATCGCCTTCTTGACGTTTGACAGGCTTTCCTGGCGGCGCACGTCGGCCGAATCAGGCGGTGAAGGCTTTGCGTCCCAGAACTTAACCTCTTTTGAGCCGTTCTCGCACGCAGTACAGCGCCGTATAATATCTCGTCCAATATTGGCCTTGCACGGGGGCCTCCCATGTTGCAAATGTGAATAATTATTGTGTATTTCAATGGTTTTGTCCTCTACACTAGCCTGATGCTCGATTTATAATGCTTGTATATAGAGGTCATATTATTAAATCGAGGTCTACAAAAAGTACAAATCGATCTAGCTAGTCTGGCTGATAATTGTGTAATTCAATCACAGATAAAAATGATGCCTGCCTCTCTCCATCTCTTTTTACTCGTATTAATAGTTCTACGCTCCGACCATGCAAATGAATGGACATTTCATCTGCAAAACACCATACTACCGTGCGTAAACTTATTATGTATTTTTTCACTGCCGGGAGTATATTATGTACCCAAAAAATTAAAAGAAGATTATTATATGATAAACATGAAATTGGTTTAACCATAAAACACGTCAAAATAATACAATAGCCAATACACGACCATTTAATGCTGCAATTTATTATTAAACATGTTTAATATATAAAGCTCTGCAATCACTATATAATCATATTTTGATTTTTTCGAGCACAATATTTATTTTATTTTAAGCAAAAGACGTGATTTTAAAATTTACCATGTAGGTACCATGCACGCATGCAGTGCGGTGACCGGGTACATCTAAAGCAAGGTCGTGAAGCCTCCCTTAATACTACTACTAATGGTAAAGTAGCAATAGTACTATCGTCTCTACTTTAAAAAAAAGGGAAAAAAACATCGCAAAGCTCTTACATAATAAAGCTACTTTCGTACATACGACAGGTTTTGCGTAGCTAAATGTAAATATTTAATCGTCGAGATAGCTCGCTTTGGTGCTTACATCTAATCAGAGCGTTTCGTTCTCAGCAGAAATGTTTACCTCACGTTTAATCGCGAGGGCGAGAGGCGGTCTGATCGTGCGACAGATCCAGTCAGTGTCGCAGTCGGTCAATATTGACCAATACGCGCGCGAGTTATTTGTGTCCGGTTTTGTCCATAATTGTAATTTAGACATAGTTAAGTCAAGTCAGAAAGATAGGCACGGTCGATAAGATGGGACGTAAATGCAAAAGTCAGGCCGGATGTAGCCATGCGAAAAGGCAGCAAGACGGGGAATACAACGGACAGACTGACGGACGGACAGACCGACATGTTACGAGGTTAGAAGTTGAGCGATGGGTCTCATTGGTAAAACCTATGAGATCAACGATAACCGCCAATACTCAATCGTCGCGTCGATGGCGTGTATCGATCGATTGGCGTTGTTTTATGATTAAAATTTACCGTTTCAATATAAAAAGTGCACTGACTACTTTTATCAAGCGGAAAGTTTTTATTATTATAGCACGAGGAAATAGACCAAGACTTCCAAGGCGGTATTGATGACCAACATATCCGGCTCCTGTTTTGCCAACGCTCTGGTATCGAAACGATGCTAAGATCAAATAGAGACCTTTCCAGAACACCCGCGAGGACGCCATGAGGTGATGCTCCAGCTCGCCCTAAGTGTACCCCTAGTTACATGAAGTGCGACACGTCATACTTCGGGATATTTGGTACAAAGTACCAAGATCGTCCAAAGCCAACCATTGGCTGATGACATTACTTTTCTATAGGTGACTTTTAGTTTGTATTTAACTCAAGCTTTATCAGCCTATAAGTATACCCAGTTTACATTCTACCTTAACTAAGTCACTTCGCTCCCTTTCGATCAAGGGGATCTGTGAACTGCCGTTCACGGAGAGTTTGTAAACCCTCGAAAGCCAACTTCCTCTTGTGCAAGGTGCTGTGTGACCCCGTCACACTTGGTAGCACTAGTAGTCAATCCTCACCACCGCGGGTAGACTACCTGAACCTCTCCGAAGCTCGTTGCGAACGACTTCTCCCATATGAACTACTCACAGTTCGGGTCGGTTTGAAGGATGGCAGATATCTTCGGGATGGAGGCCCTGCTGATCCTGGTGGTGTCAGCACCAGCCGAGCAGCTCGAATGTGTCAAAGCGTTCGACGCTTACGAGCAGGGGCTCCTCGCGCATGTGCGGGAGAACCTGCAGGCTTCGGCGGTGAAAGAAAATCCGCCACACCCGAAGCCAATACGGCTGAAGGTTAGGCCGTATGAAGGGAAGGAAGGCTAGAACCTTAAATTCTGGGCCGGGAAGTAGAGCTCGCGATAGACGCGGCTCTGATCCCGCCCGAGCAACTTCGTGTTGCTTTTGCACTCTCCAACCTAAGCGGTCGTGCTCAGAGTTCGGTATACACACGAGAGGCAACATCCTCTGGATGTTTCACATCCTAGGCTCAGCTAAGCGAACTGCTCCGAGCCGCGTTTCTTTTGTTGAACTATTATTACCGCCCAGTGCTTCCTGCTTCTTTTCGGTCAATTAAAGGGGGGGGGGGGC